>NC_082663.1:91917424-92220454 GCF_025265405.1 Mesoplodon densirostris
GTTTGATCCCTGGTTGGGGAACTAGGATCCCACGTGCTGCGCAAAAAAAAAAAAAAAAAAAACCAGAAAAAAAAAGAGAAATATCTTCAAAGGGTTAAAATAATTCAAAACATAGAATTCAAACCCAATACATCTTTTTTCAAAAATGCAGAGTTAAAGACATTTATGTTCAAACAAAAGCAGAGTATTTATTAACACTGAATAAACCAATAAAAGGAGGGTTTGTGTTCAGGGTGTGTGGAACTTGGAACTCATTAACTTTGGTCCTTCTTTTAAAAGAAGGAATTCAAATTTTGTATACAAAGTTAGGTTTAAAAGTAAATATTTATTAGAATTAAAAAATAACAAGAAGGGGCTTCCCTGATGGCACAGTGGTTGAGAGTCCGCCTGCCGATGCAGGGGACACGGGTTCGTGCCCCGGTCCGGGAAGATCCCACATGCCGTGGAGCAGCTGGGCCCGTGAGCCATGGCTGCTGAGCCTGTGCGTCCGGAGCCTGTGCTCCGCAATGGGAGAGGCCACAACAGTGAGAGGCCCACGTACCGCAAAAACAAAAAACAAAACAAAATAAAAAAAACCACAAGAAAATCCTTCTAAGAAAGCCAAAAATCCCCACAAATATCCCCAAATCCAAATTATATATTTTAGTTAAATAACTATTAAGCAAATCTCTAATCCTTCTTTAACTATTTCTGAGTTGCTTTTTTGGGCCAATTTTTACCAGCTGTTTCATTTAGACCACTAGATATTATCAGGCAAACATGCATCAAATACTCTAAAATATCTTTTCTACTGAGATGCATAAAACATCACACACAAATAAAATTGATGTTTATAGAACTACTGCATGTTTATACTTTACATGCATAAAAATTCTGATACATTTTATTTCACACAATTCCCATAAAGAAAAATGGATATACTGTTTATTTATAATGCTCCATTATTAAATGTATTCCTGATAAGAGAAACTTTGTTTTTATTAAGCATCATTTAGAATCTAATCTTCCATTTATGATTTTACATGTCTGATGAATCAGAGAATTTCCCACCTACTACTATTGGCTTTGTACATTTCAATCTCTTTCTTTTTTCCTTTCTCTCTTTCTTTCTTAATTATTTTCTTCTCTCTTTCTTTTCCTTTCATTTTTTGGGTTTTTTAAACTTTTTCTTGCATAATCACATATTCCCAATGCTGAGTGCCACAGGATGTCTTGTGTTTTTTTTTTGCTTTTTAAAAAATTGAAATACAGTTGATGTGCAATATTATATTAGTTTCAGGTGTACTACATAGTGATTTGTTATTTGCATACATTACAAAATGATCACCACAATAAGTTTAGTAACAATATGTCCCCATACAAAGTTATTACAGTATAATCAACCATATTTTTTATGCTGTATATTACATCCCCATGGCTTTTTCTTTATTTTATTTTATTTTATTTTTTTATAACTGGAAGTTTGTACCTCTTAATCCCCTTCAACTATTTGGCACCTCCTCCTGCTTTCCTCTGGCAACCACCCATTTGCACTCTGTATCTATGACTCCACTTTCATTTTGTTTTCTTTGTTCATTTTATTTTTTAGATTCCACATATAAGTGAAATCATACAATATTTATCTTTCTCTGTCTGACTTATTTTACTTAACATAATACCCTCTCGATCCATTCATGTTGCAAAAGGCAAGATTTCATCTTTTTTTTTATGGCTGAGTACTATTCCTGTGTGTGTGTGTGGGGGGGTGTCTGTGTGTGTATCATATCATCTTTATCCATTCATCTATTGATGGACATTTAAATTGCTTTCATGTCTTGGCTATTGCAAATAATGCTGCAATGAACATGGGGGTGCATTTTTTAAATTAGTGTTTTTCTTTTCTTTCAGTAAATATCCAGCAGTGAAACTGTTGGATTGTGTGGCAGTTCTATTTTTAAGTTTTTGAGGAACCTCCATACTGTTTTCCATAGTAGCATCACAAATTTATAATCCCACCAACAGTGCATGAGAATTCCCTTTTCTCTACATCTTTGCTAACACTAGTTATTTGTTGTCTTCTTGATAATAGCCATTCTGACAGATGTGAGGTAATATCATTGTGGTTTTGATCTGCATTTCTCTTCTAATTAGTGATGTTGAGCATTTTTTCTTGTGTCTCTTGGTCATCTGGATATCTTCTTTGGAAAAATGTCTATTTAGGTCCCCTGCCCATTTTTTAATCAGGTTGTTTGTTCTTTTGATGTTGGGTCATATGCGTTCTTTGTATATTTTTGACATTAACTCCTTATCAGATATATCATTTGCAAATATCTTCTCCTATTAAGTAGGTGGCATTTACATTTTGTTGAGAGTTTCCATCACTGTGCAAAAGCTTTTTAGTTTGACGTAGTCCTATTTGCATATTTTTGCTTTTGTTTCCCTTGCTTGAGGAGACAGATTCAAAAAAATATTGCTAAAACTGACGTCAAAGAACATACAACCCATGTTTTCTTCTAGGAGCTTTAAGGTTTCAGGTTTTAAATTTTTCCCATTTTTGAGTTTATTTTTGTATATGGTGTGAGAAAGCAGTCTAGATTGATTATTTTGCATGTAGTTGTCCAGTTTTCCCAGAACCATTTACTGAAGAGGTTGTCTTTTCCCTATTGTGTATTCTTACTTCCTTTGTCATAGATAAGTTGACCATGTAAATGTAGTTTTATTTCTGGACTCTCTACTCTGTTCTGTTGATCTATGTTTTTGTGACAGTACCATACTGGTTGATTACTGTAGCTTTGTAGTTTAGCTTGAAATAAGGGAATGTGATACCTCTAGCTGTGTTCTTTTTTCTCAAGATTCCTTTGGTTGTTTGAAGTCTTTTGTGTTTTCATACAAATTTTAGAATTATTTGTTCTAGTTCTGTGAAAAAATGCCATTGGGATTGCATTGAATCTGTAGATTGCCTTGAGTAGTATGGTCATTTTCACATTATTAATTTTTTTCAATCCACCATCATGATGTAGCTTTCTATTTGTTTGTGTCATTTTTAACTTCTTTCATCAATATCTTATACTTTTCAGATTGCAAGTGTTTTACATCTTTATTAGATGTATTACTACATATTTTTGTTGTTGTTGTTGTAATTAAAATTTTATTTATTAATTTAATTTTTTTATGGCTGTGCTGGGTCTTCGTTGCTGTGCGCAGGCATTCTCTAGTTGCAACGAGCGGGGACTACTCTTTGTTGTGGTGCACAGGCCTCTCATTGAAGTGGCTTCTCTTGTTGTGGGGCACAGGCTCTTGGTGCGAGGCTTCAGTAGTTGCAGTACTTGAGCTCAGTAGTTGTGGCTCACAGGCTCTAGAGTGCAGGCTCAGTAGTTGTGGTGAATGGGCTTAGTTGCTCCGCTGAATGTGGGATCTTCCTGGACCAGGGCTCGAACCTGTGTCCCCTGCATTGGCAATCAGATTCTTAAACATTGCACCACCAGGGAAGCCCATTTGTTGTAATTTTATTTTTTATTTATTTCTATTTATTTCTATTTATTTATTTATTTATTTTTTTATTGAAACACAAAGTCTCAAAATTTATAATCATCCTCATCAGTTCACTCAGTCCCATGTAATTAATTTTTTTAAAATCTTGATCTTTTGTTAGCACTTTTATGAATTCATCAGTTTTCCATTAGAGTTCTGAACATGCTTATTCATTCAGTTCAGCAGTATAGTCAGTCACCAGAAATCTGTACTTGTCAGAGTCTTTTCCATGAATTCCTTGAAGATCAAACCCTTTTGTAGGAATATTTTTGAAAAAGCATCAGAGTACACCCAGAACTGTCTGTAAATGACCAAAGACTTAAAAATGACCATGGTTAAAGATTTGATGAAAGTTCATAATAATGCAATTGACAAGGAAATTTAGTTATTTCTGAGATATACATTTTAAAGTAATAACTAGAATTATGACTTATAACGTTATACCAGAACATATAAGATTTTTAGAAATTTCATGTAATGTCTGAAACATTTATATCAACATATTTCCACACAAATAGGCCAAAGAAAGTTTAGTATTAGTTGTTTTGTTTGTTTGTTTCTTTGTGTTTTATACTGCAGGTTCTTATTAGTCATCAGTTTTATACACATCAGTGTATACTTGTCAATCCCAATCGCCCAATTCAGCACACCACCATCCCCACCCCACTGCGGTTTTCCCCCCTTGGTGTCCATACGTTTGTTCTCTACATCTGTGTCTCAACTTCTGCCCTGCAAACCAGTTCATGTGTACCATTTTTCTAGGTTCCACATACATGCGTTAATATACGATATTTGTTTTTCTCTTTCTGTCTTACTTCACTCTGTATGACAGTCTCAACAAAGGACTCAATTTCGTTCCTTTTTATGGCTGAGTAATATTCCATTGTATATATGTACCAAATCTTCTTTATCCATTCATCTGTCGATGGGCATTTAGGTTGCTTCCATGACCTTGCTATTGTAAATAGTTCTGCAATGAACATTGGGGTGCATGTGTCTTTTTGAATTATGGTTTTCTCTGGGTATATGCCCAGTAGTGGGATTGCTGGATAATATGGTAATCCTATTTTTAGTTTTTTAAGGAACTTCCGTATTGTTCTCCATAGTGGCTGTATCAATTTACATTCCCACCAGCAGTGCAAGAGGGTTCCCTTTTCTCCACACCCTCTGCAGCATTTGTTGTGTGTAGATTTTCTGATGATGCCCATTCTAACTGGTGTGAGGTGATACCTCATTGTAGTTTTGATTTGCATTTCTCTAATAATTAGTGATGTTGAGCAGCTTTTCATGTACTTCTTGGCCATCTGTATGTCTTCTTTGGAGAAATGTCTATTTAGGTCTTCTGCCCATTTTTGATTGGGTTGTTTGTTTCTTTAATATTGAGCTGCATGAGCTGTTTATATATTTTGGAGTTTAATCCTTTGTTCATTTGTTTGCAAATGTTTTCTCCCATTCTGAGGGTTGTCTTTTCGTCTTGTTTATGGTTTCGTTTGCTGTGCAAAAGCTTTGAAGTTTCATTAGGTCCCATTTGTTTATTTTTGTTTTTATTTCCATTACTCTAGGAGGTGGATCAAAAAAGATCTTGCTGTGAGTTATGTCAAAGAGTGTTCTTCCTATGTTTTCCTCTAAGAGTTTTATAGTGTCTGGTCTTACATTTATGTCTCTATTACATTTCACTTTATTTTTGTGTATGGTGTTAGGCAGTGTTCTAATTTCCTTCTTTTACATGTAGCTGTCCAGTTTTCCCAGCACCACTTATTGAAGAGACTGTCTTTTCTCCATTGTATGTCTTTGCATCCTTTGTCATATATTAGTTGACCATAGATGCAGGAGTTTATCTCTGGGCTTTCTATCTTGTTCCATTGATCTATGTTTCTGTTTTTGTGCCAGTACCATATTGTCTTGATTACTGTAGCTTTGTAGTATAGTCAGAAGTCAGGGAGTCTACTTCCTCCAGCTCTG
Organism: Mesoplodon densirostris; assembly: GCF_025265405.1. NCBI lineage: Eukaryota > Metazoa > Chordata > Mammalia > Artiodactyla > Ziphiidae > Mesoplodon > Mesoplodon densirostris. The sequence continues at coordinate 91,922,897 of NC_082663.1, forward strand.
TTTTTTTCCCTCAAGACTGCTTTGGCTATTCGGGATCTTTTGTGTCTCCATACAAATTTTAAGATGATTTGTTTTAGTTCTGTAAAAAATACCATTGGTAATTTGATAGGGATTGCATTGAATCTGTAGATTGCTTTGGGTAGTATAGTCATTTTCACAATATTGATTCTTCCAATCCAAGAACATTCTGTATCTCTCCATCAGTTGATATCATCTTTAATTTCTTTCCTAAGTGTCTTATAGTTTTCTGCATACAGGACTTTTGTCTCCTTAAGTAGGTTTATTCCTAGGTATTTTATTCTTTTTGTTGCAGTGGTAAATGGGAGTGTTTCCATAATATCTCTTTCAGATTTTTCATCATAGCTGTATAGGAATGCAAGAGATTTCTGTGCATTCATTTTGTATCCTGCAACTTTACCAAATTCATTGATTAGCTCTTCTAGTTTTCTGGTGGCATTTTTAGGATTCTCTATATATAGTATCATGTCATTTGCAAACAGTGACAGTTTTACTTCTTCTTTTCCAATTTGTATTCCTTTTATTTCTTTTTCTTCTCTTATTGCCATGGCTAGGACTTCCAAAACTATGTTGAATAATAGTGCTGAGAGTGGATATGCTTATGTGGTTCCTGATCTTAGAGGAACTGCTTTCAGTTTTTCACCATTGAGAATGATGTTTGCTGTGGGTTTGTCGTATATGGCCTTTATTACATTGAGATAGGTTCCCTCTATGCCCACTTTCTGGAGAGTTTTTTTTTTATCATAAATAGGTGTTGAATTTTGTCAGAAGCTTTTTCTGCATCTATTGAGGTGATCATATGGTTTTTATTCTTCAATTTGTTAATATGGTTCATCACATTGATTGATTTGCGTATATTGAAGAATCCTTGCATCCCTGGGATAAATCCCACTTGATCGTGGCGTATGATCCTTTTAATGTGTTGTTGGATTCTGTTTGCTAGTATTCTGTTGAGGATTTTTGCATCTGTGTTCATCAGTGATATTGATGTGTAATTTTCTTTTTTTTAGTATCTTTGTCTGTTTTTGTATCAGGCTGATGGTGGCCTCATAGAATGAGGTTGGGAGTCTTCCTTCCTCTGCAGTTTTTGGAAGAGTTTGAGAAGGATGGGTGTTAGCTCTTCTCTAAATGTTTGATAGAATTCACCTGTGAAGCCATCTGGTCCTGTACTTTTGCTTTTTGGAAGATTTTTAATCACAGTTTCAATTTCATTACTTATGACTGGTCTGTTCATATTTTCTATTTCTCCCTGGTTCAGTCTTGGAAGGTTATGCCTTTCTAAGAATTTGTGCATTTCTTCCAGGTTGTCCATTTTATTGGCATAGATTTGCTTGTAGTAGAGTCTTAGGATGCTTTGTATTTCTGCAGTGTCTGTGGTAACTTCTCCTTTTTCATTTCTAGTTTTATTGATTCGAGTCCTCTCCCTCTTTTTCTTGATGAGTCTGGCTAATGGTTTATCAGTTTTGTTTATCTTCTCAATGAAGCAGCTTTTAGTCTTATTGATCTTTGCTATTGTTTCCTTTGTTTCTATTTCATTTATTTCTGCTCTGATCTTTATGATTTCTTTCCTTCTACTAAGTTTGGATTTTGTTAGATCTTCTTTCTCTAGTTCCTTAGGTATAACGTTAGATTGTTTACTTGAGATATTTCGTGTTTCTTGAAGTAGGATTGAATTGCTATAAACTTCCCTCTTAGAACTGCTTTTGCTGCATACCATAGGTTTTAGATCATCGTGTTTTCATTGTCATATGTCTCTAGATGTTGTTTAATTTCTTCTTTGATTTTCTCAGTGATCTCTTGCTTATTTACTAACATATTGTTTAGCCTGCACGTGTTTGTGTTTTTAAAGTATTTTTCTCTATAGTCGATTTTTAATCTCATAGTGTTGTGGTCGGAAAAGATGTTTGATATTATTTCAATTTTCTTAAATGTACCAAGCCTTAGTATTTGACCCAAATGTTATCTATCCTGGAGAATTTTCCTGTGCACTTGAGAAGAAGTGTCATCTGCTCTTTTTGGGTGGAATGTCCTATAAATATCAATTCATTCTGTCTGGTCTGTTGTGTCATTTAACGCTTGTGTTTCCTTATTAACTTTCTGTTTGAATGGTCTGTCCATTGGTGTAAGTCAGGTGTTAATATCCCCCACTATCACTGTGTTACTGTCAATTTCCTCTTTTATAGCTGTTAGCAGTTGCCTTATGTATTGAGGTGCTCCTATGTTGGGTGCATATATATTTATAATTGTTATATCTTCTTCTTGGTTTAGTCCCTTTATCATTATGTAGTGTCCTTCTTTGTCTCTTGTAACATTCTTTATTTTAAAGTCTATCTTATCTGATATGAGTATTGCTACTCCAGCTTTCTTTTGATTTCCATTTGCATGGAATATCTTTTTCCATCCCCTCACTGTCAGTCTGTAAGTGTCCCTAGGTCTGAAGTGGGTCTCTTGTAGACAGCATATATATGGGTCTTGTTTTTGTATCCATTCAGCAAGTCTGTGTCTTTTGGTTGGAGCATTTAATCCATTCATATTTAAGGTAATTATCGATATGTATGTTCCTATGACCATTTCCTTAATTGTTTTGTGTTTGTTTTTGTAGGTCCTTTTCTCCTCTTGTGTTTCCCACTTAGAGAAGTTCCTTTAGCATTTGTTGTAGAGCTGGTTTGGTGGTGCTGAATTCTCTTAGCTTTTGCTTGTCTGTAAAGCTTATGATTTCTCCATCGAATCTGAATGAGATCCTTGTCGGGTAGAGTAACCTTGGTTGTAGGTTCTTCCCTTTCATCACTTTAAGTACATCATGTCACTCCCTTATGGCTTGTAGAGTTTCTTCTCAGAAATCAGCTGTTAACCTATGGGAGTTCCCTTGCATGTTGTCATTTTTCCCTTGTTGCTTTGAATAATTTTTCTGTGTCTTTAATTTTTGTCAGTTTGATTACTATGTGTCTCAGCATGTTTCTCCTTGGGTTTATCCTGCCTTGGACTCTCTGTGCTTCCTGGACTTGGGTGGCTATTTCCTTTCCCACGTTAGGGAGGTTTTCGACTATAATCTCTTCAAATATTTTCTCGGGTCCTTCCTCCCTCCCTTCTCCTTCTGGGACCCCTATAATGCTAATGTTCTTGTGTTTAATCTTGTCCCAGAGGTCTCTTAAGCTGTCTTCATTTCTTTTCATTCTTTTTTCTTTATTCTGTTCTGTGGCAGTGAATTCCACCATTTTCTCTTCCAGGTCACTTCTCCGTTCTTCTGCTTCAGTTATTCTGTTATTGAGTCCTTCTAGTGTATATTTCATTTCTATTATTGTATTGTTCATCTCTGTTTGTTTGTCCTTTAATTCTTCTAGGTCTTTTTTAAACATTTCTTGCATCTTCTCGATCTTTGCCTCCATTCTTTTTCCAAGGTCCTGGATCATCTTGACTATCATTATTCTTCATCCTTACTCTGGAAGGATGCCTATCTCCCCTTCAATGAGTTGTTTTTCTGGGGTTTTATCTTGTTCCTTCATGTGGGACATAGCCCTCTGCCTTTTCATCTTGTCTATCTTTCTGTGAATGTGGTTTTTGTTCCACAGGCTGCAGGATTGTAGTTCTTCTTGCTTCTACTGTCTGCCCTCTGGTGGATGAGCCTATCTAAGAGTCTTGTGCAAGTTTCCTGATGGGAGGGACTGGTGGTGGGTAGAGCTGGGTGTTGCTCTGGTGAGCAGAGCTCAGTAAAACTTTAATCTGCTTTTCTGCTGATGGGTGTGACTGGGTTCCCTCCCTGTTGGTTGTTTGGCCTGAGGCGACCCAACACTGGAGCCTACCCTGCTCTTTGGTGAGGTTAATGGCGGACTCTGGGAGTGCTCAAGTCAAGGAGTACATCCCAAAACTTCTGCTTCCAGTGTCCTTGTCCCCACAGTGAGCCACAGCCACCCCCGCCTCTGCAGGAGACCCTCCAACACTAGCAGGTGGGTCTGGTTCAGTGTCCTGTGGGGTCACTGCTCCTTCCCCTGGGCCCTGATGCGCACACTACTTTGTGTGTGCTCTTCAAGAGTGGAGTGTCTGTGTCCCCCATCCTGTCAAAGTCCTGCAATCAAATCCTGCTAGCCTTCAAAATCTGATTCTCTAGGAATTCTTCCTCATGTTGCCTGACCCCCAGGTTGGGAAGCCTGATGTGAGGCTCAGAACCTTCACTCCAGTGGGTGGACTTCTGTGGTATGTGTTCTCCAGTTTGTGCATCACCCACCAGCAGTTATGGCATTTGATTTTATTGTGATTGCCCCCCTCCTACTGTCTCACCGTGGTTTCTCCTTTGTATTTGGATGTGCGGTATCTTTTTTGGTGAGTTCTAGTGTCTTCCTTTCGATGATTTTTCAGCAGTTTGTTGTGGATCTTGCTCTTGCAAGAGGGATTGGGTGCATGTCCTTCCATTCCACCGTCTTGAACCAATCTGTTTTGCTGATCTTAGAGGAAGTGTTTTCAACTTTTCACTGTTGAGTATTAAGTGAGCTGTGGGTTTATCATATATGGCCTTTTTTCTTGTAGCTATGAGGGTAAATCCATTAATATTTCTATACAAAGCAGTGAAATCAAGTCAACTGTCATTCACAATAGATACAGAATTAAAATACATAACAAGAATAGCATGTAGGTCAAGAGACAGAAGAAATACGGTAGTTGTTGTATGGTTCCTGAGTTGACATGGAAAAAGAGGGAGAGTAGCAAGGAACATTAGACTTGGTAAAGATAGGAGGAATGTTTTAATCTAGTGAAATCACTGACAGAAGAGTAAATGATGGTCAACTACTGAGTTAATGGAGAGGAAAATGGAATACTAAAAGATAATCGATCCAAAATTAGACAAGGAAGGAGAGAAAAAGGAACAGAGTATAGGCAAGACAAATAGATAAAAGTTAGTAAGATGTAGATTTAATTGTAAATATATCAGTCATGGTATTAAATGTAAATGAACTACCTGATGCTACCAGAAAATAAAGATTGTGAGACTATATTAAGAGACAACAGCTATATGCTGCTTACAAGTGATGCACATAAAATATAAGACATGGAACATTTGAATGCAAAGAGGGTAGAAATATATATAATATAAATGCTAACAAGAAAGCTTATCTTGCTAGATTAATATCAGACAAAGGCAAGGAACATTATTAAAGACAAGTCGGGTTATTTTATAATGATATATATTAATTTTATTAGTAAGGGGTAATAATTCTAAATGTATATGTTGCATAAAACAAATATTGACAAAATTAAAGGAAAACTAGACAAATCATATTCACAGTGGGATATTTTACCATACCTTTCTTCTACTATATATTTAAGAAACAACAACAATCTCAAAAAAAAAAAAAAGGAAAAATAAACGAAACTCTGAGACCAAAAATAAAGGGGGAAGGAGGAGGAAATACTTGCCAACTCAGTTTATAAAATTAGCAGATCTTAATATTAACACCTGACAGGGACATTAAAAGAAAAATTATAGGTCAATCTTACCCATAAACATGGATGTAAAACTTTTAAAATGACATGTTATCAAGTCACATCAAGCAATACATAAAAATGATAATATGCCATGACTGTGTGGCTTTACTTTAGGAAAACAAGGTTGATACATATATATGAAAGCCAGTCAGTGTAATTCATTGCAGTAACGGAATAAAAAAGAAAACCCGTATATAATCTAAACAGATGTAGAAAACACTTTTGAAAAACATATATTGTATATTCATTATAGAAAAATGTAGAAAACAATGACTATAAGAAAACTCCCGTAACTTTGATTTAAAAAAAAAGTTTTTTAAAGCATCAGTTTAATGATATTGATTCCTCTGGGATCAGTATCAAGACAAGGAGGTCCAGCAGAGCTCCTTCTATTCAATATCATTCTGAAGATTAAAATCAGTAAATTAAAACATGTATGTATAAATAAAATATGGGATTGAAAAAATTGTATTTACAGATAATGGTTGCATTTCTACATAAAATTTAAAATCCACTTTTGAAGTTCCAGAAAATACTTGTTGGGATTTTGATTATGAGTGCATTAATTCTTAAAATCAGTTTGGAAAAATCATCAGCTTTACAATACTGAGTATGTCAATCTATGAAACATTTTCTTTCTCCATTTATTTAGATCATATTTTATTAGTTCTGTTATTTCTTGCCTTGCATATTTTGAAAACATAATTTTAGATAGATATAAATAGTTTCCTGGTGAATTGAACTTATTATTTTGAAATCTTTCTCTGTATCACTGATAATGCTTTTTCTTAATAGTCTAGTTACTCTGATATTAATCTAGCTATATCAGTTTTCCTTTGATTAGCATTTATAGGGTCTTTTTTTTTTCTTTTTGAGGTTTCTGTATCTTTTTATTTTAGACGTCTCGTAATAGTATAGGAGCTTTATTGAGATATAATTGACATATAATATTATGTAAGTTTAAGTTGTACAACATTATGATTTGATATATGTGTATATTAAGAAATGATTACCACAGTAAGGTTAGTTAACACATCCATTGCAAACCATGTATCTGACAAGGGGTTAATATCCAAAATACACAAGGAACTTATACAACTTAATATCAAAAAACAAAAAAAATAGTCTGGTTAAAAAATGAGCAACGGACCTGAATTGACATTTTTCCAAAGAAGAAACACAAATGGCCAACAGGTACATAAAAAGGTGTTCAGCATCACTAATCATCAGGGAAATGTATATCAAGACCACAATGAGCTATCAACTCACATCTGTTAAATGGCTGTTATCAAAACGACAAGGAATAACAAGTACTGGTGAGGATGTGGAGAAAAGGGAACTTTTGTGCAGTGATGCTGGGAATGTAAACTGGTGTAGCCACTGTGGAAAACAATATGAAGGTTCCTCAAAAAATTAAAAATAGAACTACCATATGATCTGGCAGTTCCACTCTGGGTATTTATCTGAAAAAAAAGAAAACACCAACTCAAAAAGATATCTGCATCCCCACGTTCATTGCAGCGTTATTTAAAATAGCCAAGATATAGAAACAACTTGAGTGTCCGTTGATGGAAGAGTGGATAAAGAAGATATGGTATTTATACACAACGGAATATTATTCAGCTATAAAAAAAAAGAATGAAATCTTGCCATTTGTGACAACATGGATGGACATTGAGGGTATTATTCTAAGTGAAACAAGTCAGACAAAGATACTGTATGATCTTACTTATATGTGGAATCTGAAACAAAAATACAAACAAAAATGAACTTAAAAGCAAAAAACAGATTGGTGGTTGCCAGAAGTATGGAATGGAGGATGGAGGGAGTTGGTGAAATGGATGAAGGTGATCACCAGATACAAACATCCAGTTAAAAAATAAGTCCTATAGGTATAATGTACAGCATGGCGATGACAGTTAATGATATTGTATTGCATATTTGAAAGTTGCTAAGAGAGGATATCTTAAAAGTTCTCATCACAAGAAAAAAATGTGTAGCTATATATGGTGACGAATGTTAGCTAGATTTATTGTGGTGATCATTTTGCAGTATATACCAATATTGAATCATGATGTACACCTAAAACTAATATAATGTTACATGTTAATTATCCCTCAATTTGAAAAAAAAAGAAGAGATTAGGACACCGACCTGCACAGAGGGAAGACCATGTAAAGGTATAGGGAGGAGATGGTCATCTACAAGCCAAGGGTGTAGGCCTTAGGAGGAACCATTCCTGCTGACACCTTGATCTTAGATTTCTATCCTGCAGAACTGTGACAAAATAAATGTCTGTTGTTTAAGCAAAAAGAGAAAAAAATATATCACCACTGTGTTTTCCTTTAAGCAGCTCTCAATCTACTGAAAGAATTTAAGGCTGTGCCACAACTCACATATTATTAGTGTTAATTGCCAGCCCTCTAACCAGAAAAAAAATGTAGCCCTTGATGTTAGCGCAATTAAAATTCTGATCCAGGAGTAGTAAGCCTGTTGAGAGACTGAGAGGCAACAAATTCAGTTCAGGGACATTTTCTGCATATAAAATGACCCTGAGTATTAACCCTGAAATGAAATCAAGTTGAAAATTGATTGGGAAGAATCAGATGGGATAGTTATAACATATTTATTCATGATTTTATAGTTACTAAGAAATTAGAGGCTGTTTCTCTCATCACTATATCTCTAAAACAACAGATACCCATAGATGTTCTAGGACTAAGTAGAGGAGAACCAAAGTAGGATGCAGGTAGTATGGTTCATCACATAGTCAATGTTAGTTTTCTGTGCCTTGCTTTTTATCCCAAATCCTCATCTGTGAGATATAATTGTCCAAAGAATCTCAGCACAAAAATTACTCTGGGGATTCTGGGAGGATGTATAACTTTTTCCAATAGTTTGGGATTCCTAGTGAAATCACCTCACCAACCTGGCCATGAAAGTCCATGGGTGAGTGGATGAGAGGATAGTGGTCAAAGAGATATTGTTAAGAAAGGAGATGATGGAGGAATGCTTACCCTTTGTTTCACTTGCAGCATGTAAGAACAGGCAAAATCTGTTGCAAAGCTGGATTTTAAAAGAAGCTTAGATTACTCATTAGAAACTAAAGTCAGTCAAGTTCCAGAATGCTAAGGGAACTTGTGTTTTGAAGTTGGTAGATTGGTGGAAATTTTATAGTGGTAGAGATCAGAGAGCCTTATTTGTCTTTGTATCAGCTATGTTTGAAAAATAGGGAGCACTCAGTAAATGTTTGTGGAAAGGAAAGGGAAAGGGAGGGAAGGGGAGGGGACCATTCGTTTGTAAGGTTGCCTAAAAATTCCTGAAACTAATTAAAAGGAATTTAAAATAAAGATCAGATTGGAGGTAAAGTAAAATCTTTGTCATCTGTGGGTTATATGTCTGGAAATGTATCTTTTCTGAGCAAAGGGCAGAAGTGTATCAGTGAATGCCTATGTAACTGGAAATGTCAAAGCTTCTTTGAGAACAAGTGTAGATAATCTGTAACCTTAAGAGTCTGGTTATTCTTTTGTGCTAAAATTATTTATAATATAAGTGGGAGTCATCACTGAGACTGGCCTGAAAAGTGGTAAGTTCAGAAGGATATTTACAGTTCTCATTAGGTGTTGATATGTCAAATATTTTCCAAATCTATATTCCAACAAATATAAAGTATTTTTAGAGTTTTCAGTTGTTAGGTTTGTTGGGAATGAAACTGAAACTGGCAATATGGTAATATTATTACAATTTTCATGAGTTTTACCCAAAAGGTTGGTATATTTATAGCTATGTGTGTTATTCTGAAAAACTGAAATCATAGTTAATGGGCTGTATTATTACTTGACATTATTAAACTCAATAAGTTGTTAATTGATGAAGCTGATAAATTCACAGAAAAATGTTATGGACTCCCTTTTTTTTAGGCCTTAAAAACATGCTTCCTGGAGTCCACATTCCACTTAACTGGACTCCCTAATTCATGGGAATGAGAGGAAAAAGCATTTAAAAACTGCTTAGGCATTTAGGTTCCCAAACAAGAAAAAGTAAATTACAAGCAGACAATAAAAGTACATTTCTGGTTCTAACTCTTTTTAAAGAAAATTTTATTTACATACACTAGAATCATGTAATGGACTCATTTAATTCACATACCTTCTTACCTCTTTCAGAATAGATTGACTGAATGATTCAGTCACTATGACAGCCATGGTCCATCTGCATCTCTGTGATCACCTGTCATGAACTATGGTGGACAGAGATGCCTTGCCATATCAGGTGGATTAGTTTGAGGGGAAGCTTATGAAGCTACAGGAATGAAGTGAGGCAGAGGAAGGTTATATGGACCATGAATTCATTTATCCCCATAGTTGAGCATAATGCCCAACATAGGTGAAATTATTAAAGGATAATTTAATAAGAACTGTGTGAATAAATGGAAAGAAGGATGGAGGGAGGTTGACCTGACGTTAGACTTTCAGCTGAGAAAGCAAGATATGGTCTCCATGGAATTTGATATTTTATAGTAATAAAAGTGAGACAATCCTGATTCCAGCTGTTGATTTGAGTTTGGCAAAGGGCAGTATTTATCAGTTCAGGGAGGCTAGCAAGACTCACTCCAGAGGATTTGTCCATCAGTCCTTTCATGACTCCAAAAGCAAAAGGTGATGAGGCCTGGGATGGGGAGAAGGATATTGGCAAGAGCAAGGCAGAGTTTGGGTTTTTAAGGACTCAATTGTTTTATCACTTTTAAGTATACTTTTAATTTATTTATTTATTTTAAATTTTTATTGGGGTATAGTTGATTTATAATGTTGTGTTAGTTTGAAGTATACTTTTAAAATTCAGGTATTGTAACACTATACAGTAATATTAAGAAAAGTGTACATCTCTTAAACATTTAGTTCCATGAATGTTCACAAACTGAACAAGCTCATGTAAAAAGACCTATCTCTCAATAAAGAGAGTATTACCAGCACATCAGGAAATCCTTTTTATGCTCCCTCCTCGTCATTATTTATCCCTCTCCATCACGGTAACCACTGTCATAATTTCTAACATCATAAATTACTTTTGCTGTATTTATATGTTATAAGAATGAAATCATGCAATGTACTATTTTGTGTCTGCCTTTATTTATTTATTTTTTCTTCGTATATTCATGGGATTCACCCATGTTATTGCACGCTGTAGTTTGTTCGTTCTTATTTCTGTATAGTAATCCATTATTTTTATATAACACCTTTTATATATCCATTCTATTTGGATTGTTTCCAATAGCTTTTGGCTATTACAAATAGTGTTGTTATGAGCATTGGTGTGAAGGTCTTTTGGTGAACATAAGTGCACATTTCTTTTGGCTGTGTAGCTAGGAGTGGGATTATGGTATCATAGGTTGTGTTTATTTATTTATTTTGATAGAGACTGTCAACTATCTTTCCAGAGGAGTTGTATAGGTCTCCAATTTTTGAAAGGGAATCTTCTGCAGCTTATAGTGTAGAAAACGGAGATCCAAATAAAGGCTGCACAGTAAGACTTGTTGACTGTCTCTCGGGTACTCAGGATCAGAAACACATGTGTTAAAGCCAGTTATCAGATAGGGAAGTACTGTGGGGGAAGGTCTCAACTGAGAAACACTAGGAAAATCTAACTGAAGACACGAGGGCGCAGCATCCTGACTCTCATATCTGTGATAATGACGCAAGCTACAGAGAGGATTGCCTGTGTTCAGCATCGTGGCCTAATTAACTGCGTAGTATATTAACTGAGTCCAACTATTGCACAGACTTAGGCCCAGGCCTGAGCTAGGGACCTCAGGGAGCTAATTTCCTGTCTCATCGCTGCATGGCTCTCTGTGACTGCAGCAGTTCACTAACCATCACTGTAAGTGCACCACGTATTTTCACATCTAGGAGTCCAGATAACCCCATTCCCTGAGAAAGAAGCAGGTTTCTCTCCACCTCGGTCTAAGACTTTGTTCCTCATATCCTTCCCACAGTATTGGCTGTGAGGACACATCCGTTCCCTTTTAGGTAAACTACCCACTTGGGAGTGCTCTGGTTAGTTTACAGCCTGATGAAGAAATTATAGAAGTCTTCATAAGTACGTTTCTTAAAATGTGAGTTATTTAATCTCATCATTGTGGTATGAAAATGTTCTAATGAATTCAATTTTGAAATCAGTAGACAATAAGGGAAGTAGAAAATTCACTGTACACTTTTATCTGATATGTTACTTCCTATAAAGTTTTTTTGACTTCAGGGAGAGTAAACTGAGTCTGAGATAGGTGATGAGGGGTCTACACCTTCCTCAAATTAAGGGAGGATGCATGCTTCACATAGGGTAGCAGTTTGATGATATGTACACTATTTCTGCAGACTCACTCTCCTCTCTCTGCTCTGTCCTTGGCAGAGGAGGAAAAGCCAATATACTCCCTGTCTCACATGCATGGCTCTTTCCTACAGCAGGACTCATATAAGAAAACATTTCCTGCATCGCTAGGAAAGTTAGGGTGCAAATGTCATTTTGGTTAGTTTTGTGTCAGACTGATTACTTCCCTACTGGGAAAGTGACGTTTAAGGAATGAAGAAGGAGATGATAGTTGGGAGATTCAAGTGGCTCATTTGAACAGCCTAACTAATGGTTAATATACAGGCTTTGGCATCAGGAAGCTCTTGGTTTTAATTGGTGTTAATCCTGGCTCTTCCAGTTTCTAGTCGAATAAGTTCAGTAACTTGTTTAAATAGTTGGTAACTGTAGTAGTTTGCTTAACTAGTTGAGTAACTGTGTGAGGTAGTTTACTTGCCCTCTGAGTTTCCTTTCCCTGGCTGAGAGAATTCGATATGATACTGAGCATCAAGTAGTTACACTAAATGATATACCCAGGTAGTGGTGGTGGAGTGGTCTGCCCTATATGTACCTGTGAGGGGTGCAGTGCCTGAGGAGAATTTTAAAATAATAATACCTACTAAAAGTTGGGTTATAATTTATTATCACTGTGTACCATAAATTCTAGACAATTTCAGTAACAAAGTACTCCACCCTGCCAGATAAGCCCCTGCCATCATTTCTGCCACTTCTACCACTGAGCAGTTAGAAGATATCAGTCTCTCTTATAAGAGATACTAATATGTATATGTATTTTCTTGGAGTTCCAAGTGAGATTGGATGATGAGACAATCTCAGCCCTAGCTTTTCAGTGCTCTGTATGGGTATATAGAAATTAGGTTACAGAAGACCTCATATCTTTCTATGTGAAGATACGGACCACAGCTGTGGATTAATTCCTGAGTTTCGTCCATTCAAAAACTCCATAGAATAATTTAATGGCCAAAATAAGTTTAATTTAAAATTCTCTCTTGACAAAAACAGTCTGATGTCAGTAGTTACAATATTCCAAATCTTTCTTCCGGAGGAATAACATTGTTCATCTTCAATATTCCACTGAGGACAGATGGATTGTATATCTCTCAGAGAAATAACTCAATCATCTCAAAAAAAGTATTCACTATTAAACAATTAAAATAAGTATTTGCTGAAGGTAACTTTGTATCTTTCTGTTTGAATGTGATTCAAAGTCATAATTAGCTCTGAGAGGAAGCAATGCAGTTATCACTCAGAGAAGTGTTCTCACATTAATCTTTTATTAGATAAAATATTCTTTCTATCCTTGCTTTTCACCCTGCAGATAGAATGTATTCAAACAGACCTTAATGCCTAACTTTCCTTCCTTTCATTTTCATGGATCTGGATTAAGATTGATGTTCATAGTTTTCCTGAGGAAAAAGTTTAACTTTTACTGTCTAATTTACTAAGTCCATTGCAGCTGCATAAATTCTACAACACATCTAAAACGCCCATGTAGTTGATGCTTTCTCCCCCTTTGGTTACATGTGCAATGAATTCTGTAAAGAGTAAAAATCCCAATACCAAATGAAAAATCAAAAGTAATTTACTTTTTTTTTTTTTTTTTTGCTATAGTACTCTTTTTCCTCTAGGCACTGAAGCGTAGGTATTACTCCTGCACTGTGGTGATGTAACATTATGTTTTCTAAACCTAAGTAGCTGTCTGGTGGTTTACTTGAAGACACAGGAGTTAGACTTTATTCTTCTTGGTAACAGCAAAATGAAAATGAAAATGATTTAAAATCTCCAATGAACACTTGATTGTGAGAAATGAGAACCTCCAAGTTTTGTGCAGACATAGCAATTTTGATAGTTTATATTCATGTTATCAGAGATTATTTTTAGTTTCCAGCACTTAGCCTTTGGGCCATTTGAGACAAAGTTTTTTATTTGCCTAGACTGATCACCTTGAAAGAAAAAAAATCCCCATATTTGATAGGAAACCTCAAGTCTTTGATGATAATTTTAGTGACTTCAGTGCATTCTCAGGTGTAGGCTGAAAACCCTCTTTTCCTGCCCTATTCAGCTAGCTAAATGCCTGTTAGACTATACCACTAGAGGAGTGAGAAGCTGAACTTGCTCTCCTGTTGTCAGCTAGTCTCACACGTTTATTTCAAAGTGAAAATTTGTCACTACTTTCCTATTTAATTCAATTTTTGATATCATTTTCTGTTTCTAGAGTAGAGATTGATTTTCATCTTTGGAATATTCTAACATAGAAAGACTAAAACATTTTGAATCAAGAGTTTTTACTTGTAGCTCTCAAATATTATTTAGTGGTACAAAGTGTTTTGGAAGTGCACAACCAGACCAAACCTTATCAATATATCTGAAACAAAAGCTGAGTTTTCCATACTACGTCTCCCCCTAAAGTTTCCTTACAAATCTGGTAAGGATATAAGCATCAGGAGCAAAGTAACTTTGACTTTCTATTTTTTCTTTATATTATTTTTAAGAAGGAAGAAAGAGGTGGAGCCAGTCATCCAATACATGACAATTTCTCAGAGGGAGAGCCTTAATGCTTGTGTTCCTAGATGTCACAGCTCTGTGGATAAAGGGAAAATATAGTACTATTCCAGTCCTGATGGTGCCATACCCTGCATCCAGGATGACTATGAGAATGGTTAGGACATACGAATTTACTCTTACCTGTTCCCTACAAAACTCATATGGAGGCAAGTTGCATGCTTACTGTATCAAGCTAGAAGAAGGAAAAAGAGCATGGGAAGCATATATAGAAGGGTTTGGGGTTTAGACTTGGCAGTGGTAAATATCACTTCTCCTTATATTTCATTGGCTAAAAAGGCATTAACAACTAAACCTAACTGCAGGGGAAACTGTAACATGTACTCCAGTTGTGAAGGCAAGAAGAAGAAAAACTAGATTTTCAAACTAGCTATTCTTTGCTATGGAGCACGAGGTAACTTCGAAAAGTTCATGTTAGCCTTCATGGGGACAAGAAACTATGGAAGGAAAAAGCAGGAGCTGGTAGTCCAGTTAGATGACTATTAAAGTAGTACAGCCAGAAAATGATGGCTCCTGGGACTAGAGAGATAAGAGTAGAGGTGGTGAGAAGCTGTTGGGATCAGGATATGCTTTGAAGATAGGGTCAAGATGACCCTATCTTGCTGATGGATTAGATATGGGATGATAAGAAAAGAGAAAAATCAAAGGTTATCCTGTTGGCATTAGAAATTGGTTAAAGGGTAGTGCCAATTTTTGAGATGAGAGAGATATGGGGATGGGCAGATTTGTGTTTTAGGTGTGAGAAATCAAGCATTCTCTTTTTGAACTTCCTACCAAATATTTAAATACCAAGAAGGTAGCTGTATAAATGAGTCTGAAACTAAGAGAAGAAGTAAGTGATGTTGTTACACACGTGGACATCATCAGTTTATACAGTCAAATTGGATAAGATTATTTTGATAGGAAATAACCATTTTAAGAGTAAGGGTTAGGGCACTGTAACATTAAGAGAAAGAGAAGTCAACAAATATAATCAGTGAATGGGGAAATTTCCATACGAATTTGATTTTTTTTTTTTTTTTTTTTTTTTTTTTTTTTGCGGTACGTGGGCCTCTCAGTGTTGTGGCCTCTCCCGTTGTGGAGCACAGGCTCCAGACGCACAGGCTCAGTGGCCATGGCTCATGGGCCCAACTGCTCCGCGGCATGTGGGATCCTCCCGGACCGGGGCACGAACCCGTGTCCCCTGCATCGGCAGGCGGACTCTCAACCACTGCGCCACCAGGGAAGCCCTGAATTTGATATTTTTAAAGCTGAGTGAAGAAAGTTTTTCAAGAAGGAAAATATGTTCACTTTCTCAAATATTATTGTACTGGAGGATCAGACAAATCGAGGCAGAAGTGATCATTGGATTTAGCAAGATGCAGTCATTGTGACTACAACTAAAGGAATTTCAAAGTAGTGGTGGGATCAAAATGTTAAAGAGAAAATTGGAGCATACCTACAACTCTTTCAGGGATTCTTGCTATAAAGGGGAGTGGCTGATAAAAAGTATGAGGGCAGCAGAGAGACTTTAAAAATAGGAAATATTATAGCATGTTTGTATGTTATTAGAACTGTAAAGAGAGTAGGAATTATGATGTGGGAGGAAGAGGAGATACATTCCTTGAATAGGTGAGAGAGTGTGCTCCAGTGCATATTTTGAGGAACTGACCTTTGAAAATGGGCATGGACAGGACAAAAGTTGAAATAGTAGGTAAACAGAGTCTGTGGGTTCTTAGATGTAATGCTGGGAAAATAAGTCTTTTTCTTCTGATTGTGCCCTTTCGTTCAGATAAATAAGAAGGGAAGTCAAGAGCAAAGAGTGAGGAGGGATGGTTACCTATTGGAGGCGAGGAAAAGTTCCCTGTAAGTGAAGAGACTTATGTACTACACAAGAGTTCTCCAAGTACTGAGTTCTCTGGGACATTATTAGTTATTGCTAAATACCTGTACACTCTCTTTAGTATCATGCATTCATTACTGGAGATGTGGGACAGAGTAATTCAATGCATGGACTTTGAAGATTCTTTTGGATTGAAGATTGTATTAGCTGAATTTTCTTTTTTGCACCAACTCTTGCATTCTGCAACAGTACAGCAAGGATTTATTGCACCCAATAAAACGAAGACATCATTCTTGTCCTCAAGGAGGTAACAGTCTTATTCATTCCATTCACGGAGGTGAGGTGATCTTTAGGACTATTATTTCAGAGTTTTAAAAAGTAGTGAAAACAAATTGGTGCCTGCTATGATCTGAATGTGTCCCCCCCGCCAAATTTAGATGTTGACATCCTAGTGCTCAGTATGATAGTATTAGGAGGTACAGCCTTTATGAGGCTTTAGGAGGTGATTTCTGATTTCAGTGTGTTCAGTAGGTAGGTTGCTGAAGCATGTCCAGCTTCTCTGGCAACTGATGGCCCTCAGGTTCCCCTGGCTTTCCCCTTGTGCACCTTTATAGTGGAGTGTTTTCTTGAGACACCTCCTCATGAGCAGCTTTCCTTGGAACCCTAGAAAGTAAGTTTTTGGTAAATTGCAGATGCTGGATTTTCAGCAAGTTATACTAGTAAGAAACCACAGTGACTTCTCTGTCATCCAGCAAGCCATGGATGTGTCCTCTCTATTGAGGTCTGGATCTCAGCCCTGGCGGAGCTGCTTCCTTGGGTGTTCAATCTCACCCTGAAGTCTGTTCCTTATATCTGCTATTCCTGTGTTCTTTAGAGTCCTCATGCTTGCTCCCCATTCCTTCCTAACTCCAACACCCTGCTATGGTCCATCCTTTATTTTAAACTTTTCCCCTTCACATTACTATGTAATTCCTATCTCCTGATTGGACACTAATGGATAGAATTATCTCCATTTTACAAATGAAACTGATGTCAGGAAGCAATATAAATTTGTGCAAAATCAGACAGGTAACAAGTGAATAACTGGATCTGGATACAAGCGGTATGACTTCAGAGCCTATGCATATACCACTGTGCTAAACTGCCTTGTACAGGAAAATATAGTTATTATACTGTGTTCTATGAAATAACCAGTTGAGTGATACAAAGCACCATTTTTATTCTTAACTTGGGGGTGACATCTAAGCCATTAAGTATGTATGTTAGAACTCTATGATTCCATAGATTTCCATCACATATATTCTGAACTTGCTATGATTCCTTATCTTTTCAATGGAGAAGTAGTATTAAATCATTTAAAATCTTTACTTAGATATCAAGCCCCCCATTCATGTTAATTTCTCCACCTGTTGTCATCTCTGTTTTCATTATGTAAATAAATACTTCGTGGGAAAATTTTCTGTGCATGTATTATTTTCTGTACATATATCACTCAATTATACAGGTAGCATGTAAATTTTGGAGTGTTTCCTCAAACCATACTTACAATTAACCATATAACTAGGTCACCAGTGGTAAAATCTTGGAACAAATAATGTGTTAATTGTGACTTTTTGACACCTTATTATTATTCTGCATTTGTAGTATGAAATAAAGGCTAAATATTTAAAGGAATCAGAATGACAGAGTGAAAACTCAGATTAATTAGAGGTGATGGTTATTGAGAGAGAGAGAGACAGACAGAGAATGATCCCTCCGTGTTAGAAACAAATAGTCTTGATTTCATCCTCAACCTTTCTGGAATTGTTTACTTGAAAAGGCAAAAACTCCATGAGACTTTGGGCTTTCTCTCTTTCCTAATACACTTTGCTCTTTATGTTTGGTTTCTCCAGAACACTGAAGAAATACTAAGCTTAATATTAAGAAATATTAAGTCAATTATCTCTCTCACTTTCAACAATAACAGCAAACAACAACAACAACAAAAAAGCAAGACATACACAAAAAATCAATACATTCATTCCTGTAATTTGTAACTTTACATACCTCCTCAGGAAACTTCCAGGTTTTTTTTTTCCAATGAAAACCAAAATATTGTAGTTTGCTGGTTTGAAGAGAAATGATTGAATTCTGAACTGTACCACAGAAGAGTATGAATCAGTAAGCCGAGTTCCCATCTGATAGCCAAGCGAACACTGCATCTTCTAGTGGGTAACCTGGCTCTGTAATTCATTATTGTTGCCATCATTATATCCTCAATGTGACAGCTTTAGTTTTCTGAAAAGGATTTAATTGGTTAAAAAACAAATCCCCTATCCATTTCCAAGGAGCAAGCACCTGTTTTGTTCTTTCTCTCAGAGGGGGGAGGACGGAAGTCAAAGCAGGAGTGCTCATGGAGACATTTGAGGGCCCTGTGGAGTGGAGATGCACCTTTTTGACCTTTTCATCTGTCTTTTCATTCCTCAACAGAAAGATTCCACAATGACAACTGGGAAGCTTACATGAAGCAGAACTGAGTTCCTGTGGTTAGTTATATGCGATACCAGAAACAGAATTCCATGGTAAGTCGATCATCTTGAGTGTAGTATTTTTGAATATAATTTAAAGATCTCTTGGTTGCATTTATTTTTTGTTGGGTGTATATGTGTATACTCTGAACATATGTTTACATACGGGTATAAAGTGTGTGTGTTATGCATTAGTTTATGTTTCCATAAACAGAAAATGCCTAAGGTGCGGTTCACTCATGGGTCACCTATATACTGGTTATTTTGATTTTTTTCTTAACCATACCCAAAGGATATTATTTTTATCCATTTCCCATGAGTAAACCCATGTAAGTGATGTGAGGGATTTTTTTTTACCCATATTCTATTTTTTCAGTTCATTTTAACTTCATTATTAAGATGAATTGTAATGATGTTTAAAACCCCAGAGGCAAACTGGCTTCATTTGATTTCTTCTGGTAGATGGAAAAAAACTGTAGCTGTTCCTATCTTCTGTGAAATGTGCCCTGTGCTTACATTTTTAATGTGCCTTTCAAAATAGAGTTGATTTGGTTCTTTCTTTTAAAATATAAAACAATAAATACTTTATAAGGAAAGGGTAGTTTTTTTTTTTCTTTTTTGGGGTATAAGCAAACTGAAACAGTAAAAATAATCTCACCCTATTAACCAGTTGAAAGCAAACAATACTGTTTTTAATAAGTTTGAGCTTCCAAAAAATATTTACCTCGGGTTGTAGCTTGTTAGGCATGTGCTGTCTCAGAAAGTTTTGTCTTGGAACATCATGAAGTCTGTCCTCTGCTAAGGCTTTTGTTCTCCCAAACGAAAAGAAGGGATACAAGTAACAAATACTATCTGGAATTTACTCAAAGGAATTCATTCAAACAGACATGTTATAGATGTATCATGTCATGATTTCTGGAGGAATTTCAGGTGCCCTCATGAAAAAATATGACACATTTTCATGCATTATTGCAGCTTTCTGTAATGTAAACTTTAATTCATATGAAGAAAGGTGGCCGCTGTTTGCCAAGCTCCCTGTTCAGGCCTTAGGAACAGGAACAGAGTTATCTGGATATTACTCCCTGTATTACATAGAACTTGTCCTCTTCCGTTCATTTATGTAGCACACATTTATTGAGCACCTTCTCTGTACCTTGTATTGAAGGAGATAAAAACATGAATTAAGCACAGACCCTGCACTCAATGAACTTCAGGTCTAATGGGAGATATGGACAAGTGCATATTGTTTATATTCATGGAAGCAAAGAAGGAGAAGGAGAAGAAGAAGAAGAAGAAAAAGGAAGAGGAGGAGGAGGAGAGGTAAGTGTAGTGTGAAAGGAATGTAAGAGTTTGTAGGATCTCTTGGGAGGGGAACTTAAAGACCGTTTCTTCTCTGCAGATGGCATTGAATACTGCGTGGGATGACTTTTTTCTGTGATAGAGTTTAATCTCACCTGAATTTTAGGGAACAGAGGCATTTTTGATTGCTGCTGTTTCTTCATCTTTTCTCTCTCTAGGTCTGTGACTTTTATGAACTAAAGGGGCCCCTCACCCACCCTTTTGGTAATAATCTCAAGCCTGCCTTGCCAACCTAATTATTAGCAAATTGCTCTTGCTAGATCAATGGGCATGCTCTCAAGTCTAATAAGAATGAAAAAAGTGTTCAAAGCTGAGATATTTTTAGTCTTACAGAGAGATTGATTTTCTGTGAGATTCTGAATTAACTTTAAAAAATTCTTTTAAATTCTGGCTAATGTTTCAGGTTTGAAGCTCACCATATGAAGGAATGTCCTTCTCCAGCTAACTTCTCATCATTTCTCATGGTTGGGAACTCATTCATGGTTTCTTAGTAAATGTAACATCCTAATGTTATCAGCTTTTACTATATTTTTTGAAAAGTGCAACTCAGATATGTATCATGTATCATGATTCTGTAGGTTGGCTAGATGTTTTGGGATGTAATAGATCACACTAGAATGGCCTCACTAAGATGCTTGGGAACTCAGCCAGAGAAGCTGTGATGGCTGGGATCTCTTCCCATGGCCTCTCATTATTTGGAGGCGGTATGGGTCCCATAGCATGCAAGAAAGGGCAAGCCCCAGTGTACACTTTTGAAGATTCTGCTTCTGGCATATTGGCTAGTGTCCAATTAACTGAAGCAAGGCATAAGACCATACTCAGATTCAAGAGTTGGAGAAGAAGACTGCATCTCTTGACAGGAGAGGTGGCAAAGTCACACTGCAAAAGGCCATGCATACTAGGAACAAATATGAGACCGTTACCACTACACTTTGCTACGCCAATTCACCCCTGGAGGCCAGCAGGAGGTAGACTCACAAGAGGAAGATATTAGGGGATACACATTCTTGTACCTTAAAGGGCTCCAAGTGTAGATGGAATTCCCTTCCATTGCAAGTTTCATCAGCCTGCAGTTCATTACCCCTTGAAGGTTTTAGAAACTGTACTAGACTAGATGTTGACAGGAACACTCATGGCCAAGAGAGAGGCTCCAAAGCCAGAGTGGAGCTTATTACAGAAAAAAAAAAAAAAAAAAATGAGCACAGGATAAGATGAGCCAGACAGAAGTTGATTTTATTCTGATACTATTCCCAGCAATGAGTTAGAGAGCCCAGAGCAAGTCTGGATCCTTAGCCTCACTGGAACAAATGGCAGAGAGTTGGTTTTTTTTGTTTTTTTTTTCGGTACGTGGGCCTCTCACTGTTGTGGCCTCTCCCGTTGCGGAGCACAGACTCCAGACGCACAGGCTCAGTGGCCATGGCTCAGGGGCCCAGCCGCTCCGCAGCATGTGGGATCTTCCCGGACCTGGGCACGAACCTGCGTCCCCTGCATCGGCAGGCAGACCCTCAGCCACTGTGCCACCAGGGAAGCCCACGGCAGAGGGTTTTAAACCCTGAGGGTGAGCTAGTGGAAAAGTACTGGATGATGTGAGAGAACAGGTTGATCACCAGGGTTTGTGAGCGCATTTAGTTGTTCCTGAGTTTGCAAATTTTTTTTTCTGTGATTAGTCAACCTGTGTTTGCTAATTGGCACCCATGGAAGTTCAACCTACCCTCCACAGAAACTGGGAGATTGGGACACTTTATCCTTCACTGTTTACTTTTCAAAATGATTCCTAGGCCCTTGAGAAAAACATTTCCTGGGTTGTAAAACTGACAAGAGTCTCGGAGAAGATTTACATACAATTCAAAGGGGGCAGAGAAAGGATTTACAATGACAAGTTTTCTAAAATAAATGCTCTAAGAAAAGGGAAGTCAGGGACCTAGTGTCAGGAAGAAGCCCTGTTTAATCAGGCTGAGGGGATGGTTAACATAATCTTGATTAAGCTGTCCAGAAGCAAAATACCCTGTTTTATACCTCTGCACAGGGTTGCCTGAGCGAAACATCTTCTTCACATAATCACTGTCAGAGAGGAGAATATTTTAACCAGTTTAATATTTTAATAACTGTTCAAAAAGTTTTTAAGGATTCTTAGGGGAAAAAAGTCTCTGTTTCTATGTATAATTCATTTTCTTTTCTTTTTTTAAATTTTTTATTGGGGTATAACTGATTTATAATGTTGAGTTATTTTCAGGTATACAGCAAAGTGAATCTGTTATACAAATACATATATCCACTCTTTTTTAGATTATTTTCCCATATAGGCCATTACAGAGTATTGAGTAGAGTTCCCTGTGCTATACAGTAGGTCCTTATTAGTTATCTATTCTATATATAGTAATGTGTATGTGTCAATCCCAATCTTCCAATTTATCCCTCTTTCTGCTTCCCACTCCAGTAACCATAAGTTTATTTTCTACAACTGTAACTCTATTTCTGTTTTGTAGATAAGTTCATTGGTAGCTTTTTTTTAGATTACTCATATAAGAAAGATCATATACTTGTCTTTCTCTGTCTTACTTCACTCAGTATGAGATTCTATGCTATTTTCTAATGAATAGTCAATGTCTCTCACCTGAATATTTCTCTGGGTCTCTATGTATCTGTGACACAGTGATGTATCTATGGTGGGTATCATTTACTGAAATACCCATTAATGGCCAGGTAGCTGACATGTGCTCTATAGAAGAGGAAAATGAGGTTTAGAGACATTAGATGATTTGCCTAAAGTTTTATAGATCAGTACAACAAAGATGGGATTTCGACCAAAAGTGTGTTTGACCACAATGCCTAGGCTCCAAGAACTTCTCTAACAAGCCACTCTCAGTGTGAAATCTGGCCCTGGGTTACTTTGAGGGATGCCCAAACTCTGTCTTAAATATTCTTTAACTTCCTGTTTCTTTCTCATTTTCACCACAGTTTGGCATCCATCCTTCCAAAACAGTTACCCTTATGCCTCCTGGTTATGAAAACCAGATCTCAGGTAAGGTCCTGATGTTTACCTTGCAAAGGTATTGGATTGGTTATCTTTTTAACTGGGAAATTAAATGTTGATGTCCTATTAAGGAAAATTTAATCACCAGTAAAGTGGGTGAGGAAAGCATTGTTTTTGTTTGTTTACTTTCCTTGTTTGTTTTTAAACTAGTGGGGTGAGGAGGAGAGGGGAGAAGGTACCCTATCCACGGTGACTGAAGACAGCTCAGCACACCCAGCAGAATGTAAAGCTATATATAGCCTTGCTAAGCTAGTACAAGATGTTCTATAGGAAACATTCATATGCTCTGAGGAGTTGCATTTCCTTCTTTTTTTTTTTTTAAACATCTTTATTGGAGTATAATTGCTTTACAATGGTGTGTTAATTTCTGCTTTATAACAAAGTGAATCAGCTATACACATACATATATCCCCATATCTCCTCCCTCTTGCACAAGAGGAAGAAGTTGCATTTCTATCAGTAGGAGAATATTAGTTTTTTTTAACTGTCTTGATGCGAGGAGATTTCTTAATTAATTAAAAGTTTCAGGAGTACTGTTTTCTTCTAGTTGAAGTTGATGTCCCATCCAGTCTTAATGCTGTTAGTAGCAGGTCTATTCTTAAAACCATCCCTAAAAAATAATTAGCCACCTCACCAGAAACTTCTAGAATGTTCCCTCACTTTCTAGAAATTCTGTTTCATGTCATTCTTGTTTGGAACTTACCAGGCAATTAACAGTTTGCTAGCTCCTGAGAGTGGTGGAAAGAATGAACAGTGAACATGGATGTAAATATCACACTCATTTGTTTCAGGAATGGTAAAGCCAGGACTTAATTTGATAGTTAGGACAGGGAAGGAAACAAGATCCTTCTCCCCTCCTTTGATGCCCCCACATTTTATTTCTGAAATAAATACCCCATAAATAATAGGCCAGGAAATAGGATAATAAAATGGTTCAATTTTATAAATGATGATATGTAGGAAGCACGATAGAACTGGTGACTTCCTTCTAAGTTTTGGTTAAAACATTGGAGGCTTCACTGCCCAGGAGTCAGAGATGTTGGCCCTGCCCTAATTATCTCAACTGGTAAGTCTGTTTGGCCCCCAGGAAGCTGGCCAGATAATATAGAATGCAGACATTGCTCAGCTCAAACTGAGAAAACTGCTTTCCAACTCTTTTGTGGAAGGCAGAGGCTGACGGACTCACCACCATTTTAGCCTCCTTCTTACCGTGATCCCAAATCAAGACCCCAGCCATAAACATCATCCATCTGGCACCTTCCAGGATTAAAAAAAAAAACAAAACAATAATTCCACATCTGTGAAGATTCTGGTTACAATGAGCTGCAAGTCATTCAGTAGCTTTGCTTTGGGCACCTCACAAGACAGAGAAGTGGCTCAGAAGATGCTATTTTTAGAGTTCATCTCACTCATCATCTAGGCTGTGGTAAGAAAATTGTGATTAGAAATGCTCCAGAGAAGCAAAAAGGGGCATTCACTCATCTTTGGATGTTTCAGAACTCAAATTCTGTTTCCTGCAAGTTGCTGAATGCTTTCTAACTGGTCTTTGTGGGGATATCACCAGGGAAAGGGAAATGAGACAGGCACTCATAAGTCATTATTTCTGAAGAATGTCTGCTCATATAATCCCTTTTGGTCTGGGCACCATATCTCAGACTCACAGCCCTCCGTGGCAGGTGGGGCAGTAAGGCATTAACTCTTGGACAGGAGACTTGCTTCATACCTGATTCCTTCAAAACAGTGGGTTCTAGGAAACTGTCCAGGATGAATTAACTCCTACTTTGGGGTGTATGGAGGTACAGAAAGTGGTATGAAATTGTGAGGACAAGGGGAGGGGGAGGGGTAAACTGGGAGGAAGTGAGAGAGTGGCATTGACATATATACACTACCAAATGTAAAGTAGATAGCTAGTGGGAAGCAGCCGCATAGCACAGGGAGATCAGCTTGGTGCTTTGTGACCACCTAGAGGGGTGGGATAGGGAGGGTGGGAGGGAGACACAAGAGGGAAGAGATATGGGGATATATGTATATGTATAGCTGATTCACTTTGTTATAAAGCAGAAACTAACACACCATTGTAAAGCAATTATACTCCAATAAAGATGTAAAAAAAAAAAGCAAACTCCAGACCTACAGCAATGTATCATTCTTATTAGGTTACGAGAGCCTCCCAAAATCCCCAACTAAATTGTTGATTGTTACAGACCATCATAACAACAGGAGAGGGAGTTTCACTGAAGAACCAAATATTTAACCTGCCAACACATTTATTTTACATTAGCTGCTAACACTTTTCCCCATGATATGTTGATACAATCCATCTGCATAAAGGACATAACAGTATAATTGATGGCCTCAACATTGTAATCAGGTCAGTAAACTGCCTGATTTACTGACACTACTTGTCAAATTGTCACATACTAGGTAAAGGCAGGGGTCAGGAAACATGTTTTTACTAACTAAAAATGCTATTTGCCAATACAAAGAAACAACCATTATAACTTGCTTTTCATTGCCCTTTATGGCATATAGTTTAATCTGCATGATTTCTGCATTAATAGGCAAAAATATTTAACTGTTTGTGGGCAAATAAGGAAGCCTCCATTCTCTATAGGAGGGATTAGAGGAATGGTCTAACAAAGGGGGTGTAACTAGGTACCTGACCTGAAGAAAAAGGAGTTCAAGAAACAGAGTTCAGTTAGGCCTTTGAAGAGTTAATGGAGAATTCATTTCTGTGGCAGTGGCTGAGATTGTAGCTGGGTCTCTTTGCTGTGATCCAAGCAGTAAGAAACATAGAAATGCAGCAGGATAGGGCTTTCTTCCAACCACTGTCTTTCTTCCATACATGCACACACCCACTAACATGCAACTACAATGCTTTTTGGCATAGATAGACAACATCCCCCTTACCTAATATATTTAACCAGAGAAAGGATATTATTTTGTAAGAGCAACTTTTATAATATAGAGGCTACATGACTCACCATGATCCAACACTTTATCTTCTATCAAAGTAGGTCCCTTTCAGAAAGATATAACTTAGAAAATCATGTTTTATATTCCTATGTGGACTTTTTAGTGACAAAGTTAATTTTACCCATGAGACTTATTTTGTGAATATGTTTTTATGTACAATCATTTTCTAAATGTACTGGATTTACCATGGCTGAGGTAATATGACTATCTTATCAAAGAAATAGACTTTTGTCATGCAAAGCATTCCTTTGGGATCGATGACTTTCAAGTATCCTTAATTATTGCAAGGACTCGATACACATTCTCTTTTAGATAACCTTTCATCTCCCTACCAAGATGCTTGTACTTACATCCACCTGACAGATTTTCATCCAGTTCTTAAAAATAAGGACCTCTCTTCTTATCCCAGCTTATTTCTTCATCAGTTCCCTTAAATCCATCTCCTTCCTCATCCATACAGACATTACATTTACAAACATTTCCCTCTCCCACATCATGAAATTATCTTCTGTACTGGCTCATTTTCCTCATCTTTTAGGAGACTCAAATGTATCCCATTCTCAAACTACCTATCTTTGATACTGTTTCCTACCTGACACTGTATAAACTCTCATCTCACGTAATTTCTTACTGTCTTTACTCCTCTCTTCCTATAATATTAACTGTATTATTTACCTTTTACTCCTAAATTTGCTGTGATTTGCTTTTAGCCTCCCACACTCTTTGAAAACTGCTTTTGAAGATTATGAACTAACATCTAATTGCCAATTCCAGTGAACATTTTCCAATTTGCAGCTTCCAGGCTTCTCTTGTGCATGCTTGCCTGCTCTGTGGGCTTGGTGTTGTACTCCCAGTTGCCTTCCTCTGCCTGTGACTATTTATGCTCCTCCCAATTTTTCAAGTGTTGGTGAAGCCCAGGCTTCTGACTTTTGCCCAATGTCCTTCTAATTTTACATATTCTCCTTTAGTGGTATCATCTAGCTCCAGCCCTTTCCTCCATGGCTCCCAGTGCATATCTTTAGGCTATGCTTTTCTTTAAGTTGCTCTAGGTAAGCTTGCTGGACATTTAGATGTCCCACACACTCCATAAACTCAATATGTCCCAAACTAAACTTATTAATCCCTCCAACTAGAATTTAGAATCACTATTCCCCCAGCATTTTTTTTTACAAATTCATAAGTACCAAAATTTATAAAGAATAATTTAGCAATTGCTATCATATCTGAGTGGTAGAAAGATACGTTTTTGGTTCAGGGGCAGGACAGTGTTATCTGCATTCCTAGTTTTATATAAGAAGACTAGATCTCATTTCCTACTATATTCAAAGAAGCCCTACAACTCCTGACTTTGGATAGATATAAAACCCCAGCCTTTAATTAAGGACTGTCTTTTCTAGTTCCTCCTTTGTCCTAGCTTTCTCTTATTACCTCCCTCAAACTTCATCCCAAACTTCATGAACAGCAATCTGGCTCCTGCAGATTTTTAAAAAATTAAATGTAGTTACCCAGAATGCTGTGTATTTGCAGTGTTTGTGTACGAAGAACTGATGGGGAATAGAGGGAGGTATTTTTGTATCTGCTTTGCTTGAATTCTTACTTTACATGGAAACACCAACAGGCATCACTGAGTTCCAGACAGACTTCCCTGACTTCATTATGCAGTCGTCATCCTACGTTCTTACAGTAACAGAGTTAATTTTTAATTAGTTATCAGAGTAGTAACTGGCATGAAGTAGCCTACAGGCCTGAAAAGCAAAAAATGACTAACAGCCATCATATCTTTGAAATATTAACTAATCCATTAATTTTACCTGTTAAAATCAACTTTATTGAAGAATAATATTTATATTCAACAAAATGAACCTATTTTAAGTATGGAGTTCAGTGAGTTTTTAACTCACTGGATCCCCATACTAATTAAAAGGAATATTTTTACCACACCTCAAATTTCCCTCATGCTCTGTATTAATTTGCTAGGATTGCCATAACAAAGCATTACCAGCTGGGTGGCTTAAACAACAGATGTATTGTTTCACAGTTTTGGTGGCTAGAAGTCTGAGATAAGGTGGTGGAAGGGTTGGCTCCTTCTAAGGGTTGTGAGGAAGAATTCATTCCTTGTCTCTGTCCTAGCTTCTGTTGGCTTACTGGCAATCTTTGGTGTTTTTTGGTTTGTTGATGAATCACCTGATCTCTGCCTTAATCTTCACATGGCATTCTCTTTGTGTGCCTGTATGTCTCTGTGTCCTAGTTTCCCTGTTTTATAAGGACATGGGTCATATTGCATAAGAGCCTAATGGTCTCATCTTAACTTGACAATATTTACAAAGACCTTATTTCCAAATAAGGTCATGTTCTGATGCACTGGAGTTAAAAAGCTAAACATATCTTTTACCACCACTCTCCTTTTCCTGAGAGAATTCCCCAGTATACCATGTGAAAAAGAATCCCTGTTGAGTGATAGAAATGTTCAAGCAGAGTCAGGAGGCACTATTAATTGCATGAACAGGTGGTTCAAATTTCCACATCACCCGTCTCAAAAAACATTTATGGTTTCTGTGTGGTTTCCTTCAACAACCAACAGAGTTCAATATGTAACTACTAGGCAAGAGTGAATCATCACTGCATTAAACCTTCTCACAGGTGGTCATGAAGAAAAGTTAATAAATCTTCCCAGAGCTGCAAGCCAGGTACTTGGATGTTCATGCTGTATAAATAAAGAACTGGGCTAAGCTATGTTTATACATGGACTTCTGTGCCATGGTAAATAGTTTGGTTATTCAGGAATATTGTAAGAGCAAGATTAGACACCCAGAAACAAGTTTAAGGAAGAGACACGTGGATAGACTTTCTGCCCATGTGGAATGGGCAGAAATACTGAAAATATTTGTGCCTCATGTCTTACTAGCATGTACCTCAGAGGAGTCACTAAATATCAGCTGCATAAGATGACTCATTTTGTGGATATTAGCCAGTCTTTTTCCTTGGTTATCCTAGTACTTAGACAATGGGCCTGTGAACAGAGTAGTGATAATGGCTGCCTATCACTAAAGCTGATGATATCTGACTGCCCTCCTGCCAGCAGAGATCGACACTAAGCCCTTGATTTAATATCAGCCCTCAGAAACACCAGGTATCTACTTAGGGGAAGGATGATTATACCAGACCCATTCAACCCTGGAATTGTCGATCCACATCCCATATTTCATATATGGGTTTGCTTTCTCTATCTGCAGTGCCTTTGCCAACAGTATTCTTTGAGGGCTTTGAATGCCTGAGTTACCAACATCTTATCTGCATAACTTTGTCTCAGACCACAGGATACTTTTTCTCATAAAGGAGATATGACTATGGCTGCATGACCACCCATGGGGTCCCCTGTTACTGCCTTGTCTACATCATGTGGAAAAAACTTGCCAAATAGGATGATAGAATGGCTTATTAAGAGCTCAGTTAAGGAACCAGCTTGAGTATCACACCCTGAAAGGTACAGGACCTATCCTCAAGGATGCAGTTTGTACACTGAATATTTTTTACTATGTACGCAATAGCTAAGCTACATGGATTTGGGAACTATGTGTGGAAGTAGGATTGGCTCTCTCACTGTCTCTTCCAGTGACTCGCTTGGGAAATTTGTTGCTCATCTATGCAAACTTAGGATCTGCTAGATTAAAAGTCCTCATTCTCAGGGCTGGTGAAGTCATGCTTTGACAAAGGTATATAGTAGTGGATCCATTAAGCCTGAAGCTATGACTCCCACTTGAACATTTTGGGATCCTTGTGCTATTGAACCAGTAAAAAAGGAATTACCCTACCGGTAATTTCAATGAGCTTTATCATTATGTCCCAGTGAGGATATAGGGTTACCACTACACAAATGAGGACAGAAAGAAGTAGGTCTAAAATCCAGGAAACTCACCAAGTCATCTTTTGATACCTTTAAACTCAATGATAATCACACATTGAAAATTGTAGCAGCAGTAGTCCCAAGGTAACGCACCTGAGGACTCTGAAGCCTCAGGATTGAAGGTCTGGGTCACCTTGCCAGGCAAGCAAATTAGATCAACTGCTGATCAAATCCAGTGCTAATTAAGGGTAAGACAATCCAGAATAAATAATGAAATAGTTAAGTTAAATGATTGCACATATCCTCTTGTTTTGTGCTCTGATTTTGGGGTGAGTGTGGGCTAAGACTCTTAGGAATTGATGAAACCTGTAGAGGGTGAGGCTAATGGGATTCACTTTCTCTTCATTCTTATCCATTTCCCCTCCATCATTCTTCTTTTGTTCCTTTTTGTGAACTTTTCTTTTAGAGTCTATGCTAGTCTGCATCCAGTGCCAGCTCCTTATATCAGGGTTGACAGATTATTTGGAAAGCCTTCTGAATCTTTGTAAATTTTTTAACTTATAAAATACATCAGGCATATAGAGAAGTATAAAGAATAATATTGCAAATATCCATTATACCCACCAAATAAAATGTTGCAGATTCAGTTGAAGCCATTTCTAAATGCTTCTCCGAACCACTGTGTGCTCCCCTCAGAGACAACTACCCTGCTGAAACTGGTATATATATCTCCATACACATGTTTTCACAAATAGTATGTAGCTTTATGTGTTTTGAAAATTAAATTATATCACATGGTATATATTTTTCTCTGTAATATATATATATTTTTTCTTTTTGCGGTATGCGGGCCTCTCACTGTTGTGGCCTCTCCCGTTGCGGAGCACAGGCTCCGGATGCGCAGGCCCAGAGGCCACGGCTCACGGGCCCAGCCGCTCCGCGGCATATGGGATCCTCCCAGACCGGGGCACGAACCCGTATCCCCTGCATCGGCAGGCGGACTCTCAACCACTGCGCCACCAGGGAGGCCCTGTAATATATTTTTTATTCAACATGTTTTTGAGATATATTTTTGTTGATTAGCCTAGATTTTTTTAAAGTCCAGAGGTTGGTGGGTTTTTTTTTTTTTTTTGACCATTACCTTAATTGTCAGTGTTCTAAAGTCATCAACTCTTCATGTAACTCTAGATGTTTCATTCTCATTAGCAGAGCTCCTTGTAATTCTGGAACAAAAGAGACTCACTTTATTCCAATCTAAGACATGCATCAGAAAATGAATGACTGATACGGAAGAATGACGTGTTTTCTCTACCATGCAGTATTGCGGTTCCGGGGTTCAGGAAAATTCGTGTGAATTTCAGCTTTTCAAAAAAATAATTCCAGATTGAGGCCCAGAAAAATTAACAGAAGTTATTGGCTCTCTTATCCAATTCCTTGCCAATAATTATTGAAGATAAATTAGTTCTGCTTGCTCTTGTCTTCTTTTTCCAAGAGATTTTCCCATTCTCACTGCTAGAAAATGTATTAGGAAGCAATAAGAAAAAAACCAAAGGATGAACAAAGCTTCATTGGGTAACTGGGAAATAACTCTAAAATTCTTACAGAGAACTACCACAGTGAACAAAAAGAATAAATAAACCACAACTAACATAAAAAACAGCACCTCTATTAAACATAACTATACCATGGAGCTATTGTGCTATACACTTTCTTTCCTCTTAAAAGAAATTTATGTTAAAACAGAGTTTTAGAAGTCTAACGAAGTCCTTATAAACACAACTGCTCTCCAGAAATTTAGAATCCATGTCAATTTTTGAAGTTTTAGTTTTTGTTCTGTAGCTTAGTACCAAAAGCATCCTCTATACCGGCTCTCACGACCTTTATTAGTCTTCCAAGGAAGTCTCTGTTTTGGGGGCCTCAGAGCAAGTGGTAACTGGTAATGCTACTTCTCTAGTTTATAGCCCATTGCCCTTCTAGTAAAAATGGTCAGACATTATCAAATACACTTAGTTCTATTAAGTCATATAGCAATGAACAATTCAACCAGGACAAATTCAGATGTAAACAAAAGTAGTATAAAAGAAACTAATAGAGTTTTATGGAGCTCAGCTTGTTTATTTTATTTAGGTACTATTGCACAAATGATGACAAAAAAACATTCTTAATTTTGAATGAATTGGACTCTGGGAGTTGGAACATTGTTGATGTCATATGAAGACTGTATTCACTTTATGTTTAGGTGTGTAGGGGTCAGCTATCCTATATTGTTTAGTACATAGATCTCCAGATTAAGAGTAGTTGCGAAGATCTGCATTTGGACATGATGTAAGTCATGAGATCCTTTCTATATTGGCTTCTTTCACTTAGTAATATGCATTTAAGTTTCTTCCATCTCTTTCTATGTCTTGATAACTCATTTCTTTTTAGCACTGAATAATATTCCATTGTCTGGATGCAACACAGTTTATTTATCTCTCCACCTACTGAAAACATCTTGGTTGCTTCCAAGTTTTGGCAATTATGAATAATCTGCTGTAAACGTCTGTGTGCAGGTTTTTGTGAACGTGAATTTTCAGTTCCTTTGGATAAATACCAAAAAGCATAACTGCAGGATCTTATGGGAAGAGTATATTTAGTTTTGTTAGAAACCACCAAACTGTCTTCCAGAATGGCTGTACCATTTTCCATTCTCATCAGCGATGAACGAGAGTTCTGTTGCTCTACATCATCACTAGAATTTGGGCTTGTCCAGTGTTCTGGATTTTGGCCATTCTAGTAGGTATATAGTTATATCTCATTGTTTTAATTTTCATTTCCCTGATGACATAGGATATGGAGAATCTTTCATATGCTTGTTTGCCATCTGTATATCTTTTTTCAACTATATTTTTATCTTGAAAAGCATACTTGTATTTTAAAGCTACTGACCTAGGCATATTTAAAATGACTAAGCTAGGTAATACTACTTAGATATTAGAGTTAGTGCCCACGATTCAGTTACTTAATTCATGGGTCAGAAAGGTGTTAGTGTTAGAGAGATGAGACCAGCAGTGGGTGTGGAGAACAGTTGATCGTGTACCTGGGACATGCCAAGTCCTTTGACACAGTGGTAGGCTGCAGGCTTTTTGTTACCTCATTCCTCCTGGGAGGGGGTCTCTTGGCCATATGGAGGAAAGGGATAAAAATCCCGCTAGAAAACAGGATTAGGACATTTTGAAGAAGACTATCACTACTAACATGGGAAATGCTCATTTTCTGCCATAGAAAATTTCACTTCGAAGTTGCTAAAGACTCCATCAGTGATGTATAGGCTCTGAAGGGCCTACCCTTGCCCCTCAGAACCAAATGTTAAGAGCTTGGATCCTGACAGTGATGCCAGTGGAAGGTGGGGAGCAGAAAGTACACATAAATTCTGGAGAGGGAGAGAGACTAAGAAGGAGCAGAGATTCATAAATTTCCAGCTGAGATTGAATTTAATGAGCTGAAAGATGATTTGACTGAAAAAGTAAAGAAAAATTTGCACCAACCTCTGAACTCTTAAGATTTTAGTATCATCTAGTAGCATTATGATAGAGTAATATTTTCAAAATGTTAACTGACATTCCTCCTCCCTTTCAAGCAGATAATAGCCTACACACATTGCCACAGGGAAGAAATGCAAAGCAGAAAGCCCATCAATTTTAAGTTTCTCTCTGAATTGTAGGTTTAAGAATCCTTGGGCTTTAAGGTAACATGGACAAAAATATTCTCAATAAATCTGTACTAGAGAGCCAAAAGTTTAAGGAAAATGGGTCTTCTCCTGGAGATTTAAAAATAACTTCCCAGTTAAAGGAAAGAAAGGACTAGAGGGGAACTGTTGAGACAAGAGATCTGGGTGGGTCCCAAAGAGGTGTTCTGGTAGTCACTAGAGCTGTTCATCCCAGGTATCCCATTATATCCAGTCTCTAATTACATCCAATATATCACCCCTACTCGAGGAAATACAGTAGGATTGCATTTCTCAGTCCTCTTCAAATTGCACATGGCCGTATGACTTACACTGACAACTGCAGTGTGAGTGGGAGTGATATGTGTAACTTTAAGAGCCACGGTGTGACTTGCCACCTTCCCTTCCCACTGGAGTGGTTTTTGTGGGAGCATAGCTTAAGATGAAGCCTCCATCAGCCTGAGTCCCTGAGTGAGTACAGGAGCAGAGCTTCCCTAACAACCTGCGTGGGACACAGAATGATTGAGAAGCTGACATCTGTTGTGTTGAGCAGTTGAGGTTTGGGAGGTGTGTGTGTGTGTGTGTGTGTGTGTGTGTGTGTGTGTGTGTGTCTCCTTAAAAATAGAGCCTTAAAAAAAAAATAGAGCCTTAAGTTGCTATCAGAAGTCTAGCTGATGGAGTGCTCAGACACTCTGAGGTTAGATTTCCTGGGTTGGAATCCCAGCTCTGCCACTGACCAGCTATGCAGTCTTGGGCAAGTTAATTGCCTTTCTGTACCTGAGTTTCCTTATTTGGGAGCAAAATAAAGAATACTTAACTGGGAAGAATAATAATATTCTGCACAGTGTTATGAGGATTAAATAAGTTAATATTTGTAAAGTGTTAAAGACAGTTTTTGACACACAGATAACATATAAATGTTAGTTTTCTCCCTCTCTCCCTCTTTCCCTCCCTCCCTCTCATGTCAGGCCTTCCCTAAAGAGATAATCCATGACAAAGAAATGAGCAAAATACTAACCTGCAAGGATTTTAGATGGTAGCTTAATTCACTTAGAGTTTAAAAAAAGTATCAAATGAGAGCCTTAATTAGAATAATAGGAGGCCTCCTTTCATCATAACTGCTTAAGTGCATTGATTGTAGTTATATCTGTGCCCCTGTGAGGTAACTAGTCTTTTAATATTACCCGACTTCCAAGTAACTAGCTTCATACGAGTTCCCCTCCCCAGTCATGCTGTTCCTGCCCCCTTTTCCCCAGGGAAGGGACCACCAAACATTCAGGAAGAGAGCTAACTAATTAACTTTTAAACTTGGTTTCATCTTCTTACCCACAGCGAATCTAGAAACATCTCTATGCTATCTGGGTGAGTGCTGCAGGCTTTAAAGCCATCTTCTAATATATTCACTTGATTTTAAAGACAAAAACCTCCCTGGAACATTTAACCACGGGCACCACTTTTGCTTTTCTGAGTGGCTGCTCCCTGAACTTATCTGAAGCTGCTGTTAGAGGTAGTTGGGGTATATTTCCAAAGATTCAAGTTCTGTGCCAGACCATTAAGCCTTTGAGGTCCAAGAAAAACCACAAAGGATTGCTGGTGTCGGGACTGAGGGAGAAACAATCTTTGAAATATAGGAGAGGATAAAAAGCAAAGCCTCTGTGGGTATGTCTTTCCCAATCAGATAAAAATACAACCCAAGTGGACAATAAAGGCGGGCTTTGCAAAGCTGCTGCCCCGTGGGGTGGAAAAATAGTCGGGGGAGGGTCACAGAAAGGGGGATAAAAACCATCCTGGTGCATTGAAACCTAAGCCTGATGTTTAATTATAGTGTTACCACAAAGTTCTTTCCAGTCCGTGTTGGTGACCAAAAAGGAACAGAGTGACAAGAGCGCACAGGTGGACATTTTAGAGGATCCTGGGTACAGAAGCTCTGTTCTCTGTTTAGAAAGTCTCTCAAAACCCTCAGTTCTAAATCACAGGTTTCATCTGCATGGCTCATCAAAATATCACAAATTTCAGTTTTTCCTCCAGGATGCTGACGAGAACATTCAACCAGAAATAAGGTCACGGGCAAAGTGATTCAGGGTTTATTGGATTCTTAAGGTTGTTTTCCAGGGATATTTATAAGAGAAATGTAATTTTGGAAAGAAAAATATGTTGTGAATTGATGGCAGTTCTTTCTGGCCCCAGATCTTTATTAAGGCAAAAGCATTGCTGCAATACAGAAGAATTTGAGTCTCAGCTTTAACTTTTTTTCACATAAAAATGCACCAACCACAGTGTTCTGTAGAAAGACCTGGAGTGTTTAATGCCTTTAGTTTTGTGGTTTCCTGATTTACATAGGGCATTGTGCATAAATATGCAGCGCCCCACTTCCTTGATAAAGATAGGCTTTCCTATTTTATGGGCCTGCATACATTGTACTGAATTTCTCCACAAGAGTCAAAATTTATGTTGAAGGCTGATCCAAGGAAAATTGACTTGAAAGGATTTCTCCAAAAGTAGCAGATGTGCCACTTTAATTGTAGTTTCTGATAGATGAGCTGAGTAGATAAGGTCATAAGACATATATTAATGACAATAATATGGACACTTATTAAAAATCAGGAAATTATAGATCACAGAGAACACTATCTATTTATCATGACTTTTTGTATAGAATTTTCTGTTTACTTCCACTCAAGAGATTTGTCATGATTCAAAATGTCTTCAAAAACAACTTTAGGAGATGGCCTATAAATTTTCCATAGTCTCAGCCTTGCTTTCTGAGTATGGGCATGTGAAACACAGATCTTTTTTTTCAATTTCTTAAATTTAAAAAATTTTTAAATTTTTATTTATTTATTTTTGGCTGCATTGGGTCTTTGTTGTTGCGTGCGGGCTTTCTCTAGTTGTGGTGAGTGGGGGCTACTCTTCACCGCAGGGCATGGGCTCCTCATTGCGGTGGCTTCTCTTGTTGTGGAGCATGGGCTCTAGGCGCGCGGGCTTCAGTAGTTGTGGCTCACGGGCTGTAAAGCCCAGGCTCAGTAGTTGTGGTGTATGGGTTTAGTTGCTCCAAGGCATGGGGGATCTTCCTGGACCAGGGCTCGAACCTGTGTCCTCTGCACTGGCAGGCAGATTCTTAACCACTGTGCCACCAGGGAAGCCCAAACACAGATCTTTTTTAATGGAGTCTAGTCAGAACTGTGTATGACTTCGTTTTGCCCAATTCCATGTTTCATCTCAGCTCTTATTATAATTCCTTTGGGTAAGATACTGTTCAAGCTCTTGGTAAAAGTTTTATATCATACTTACTTTCCTTTCATCATCCTTCTTCTTTCCTTCTTTGATCTCTTCCTACTCCTCCTTTTCCTCATCCACTGCATTTAACGCTGCTGTTGAGTACCTTTTAAAAGGTACTCTTTTAAACGCTGCTGTTGAGTACCTTTTAAAAGGTACTGCTGACATAGCAGCAGTGATATGGAGGCTATTAGAGTACATTTATGCATCAAACTAGAGCTTGTAGGCAAGTGTCTGAGGTCAGTAGTGTTGGGAAACCTAAAGCACACCATCTGCATCCAAAGAATTTACAGGCAAGTATGTTGTAAAGACAGGATAGTAGGAGAGTAGGGTACATTGTTCAAAATCCTACACGACTTTCTCCCTTATAAAGAGTTACCTCGGGCTTCCCTGGTGGCACAGTTGTTAAGAATCCATCTGCCGATGCAGGGGACACGGGTTCGAGCCCTGATGCGGAAAGATCCCACATGCCGCGAAGCAACTAAGCCCGTGCGCCACAACTACTGAGCCTGTGCTCTAGAGTCCGTGCGCCACAACTACTGAGCCCATGTGCCACAACTACTGAAGCCCGCGCGCCTAGAGCCCATGCTCTGCACAAGAGAAGCCACCGCAATGAGAAGCCCGTGCAACGCAACGAAGAGTAGCCCCTGCTCACTGCAACCAGAGAAAAGTGCATGTGCAGCAATGAAGACCCAATGCAGCCAAAAATAAAATAAAAATAAATAAAATTAAATTTAAAAAAGTTACCTCACTCCACCCATAACCAAAAGGGAGGAGAGTTAAAGTGTTTCATTTCTTTCTGTTTGAAATTTGTTTCTAAACAGAAATTATCTTTCAGCAAGTAGGAGTTTATATTAAATTCATTCTATTCATAATGCATTAGAAATCTAAAATATAATTTTCCTAAACCACATTGGGAGAAATATTGAAAACCAGACATGGGATGATATGAAAATAGTATTTGAGTGAAAGCATCACCATGGGAGACTGGTGTGCATGAGTATGACATTTCTCATTTGACCAGAGTTGACTGTAGAAGCTGTTAAATTGGGTTTACATGGTGCAACCAGAACAACAGTTTAAAAACCAGTTGGATTTAATGCTTTTTTTTTTTTAACTGAGTTCATTTTTTAAGCAAATAGATGGGTTAAAAGGGTCAGGGTGGTTGCGTGATGCACAGAAAACACCTCCAGACCAGAACCATAATGAGGTTTGGGCACATGGCCCTTAACTCGACCCTACGTAACTTTGACCGCACTTTTGATTTCCCTTTAGTTCTTTGAGGTTGTTTGTGTTTTTCATGATACTCTGTATTGATGAAGCAACTCGAAACATATTTGCCACAATAAGATAGTTTTCCTTAACCAATTTACTTTTCCAGCATGGTATTTTTTTTCTCATCTGCTTAAAGAACCCTATTGTTTTTAAGGCTAAGCCTCTTACCCTGGCTTTCAATGATTTATGGAACTATCTATGATAAATGTCTGGGGAGGGAGTTAGGGACTCAGCACTCATTCTTATGCCTTTTCTGCTTTTTCCTGTGTGGCAGAGGCTACAAGCCTTGGAACTACATTTTCTAGACCACTTTGACGCCTGTGTTTTAGATAGAGTGACCTTTTGCCTAGTAGTCACACAATGCAAGATTTAGAAAGAAGAAGAGAGGCAGAAGGTATTTTATTCTTACTTTGACACTAGACTATGGGTTTAAGATGAATTTTTTAATGATCTCTGTTTTTGTTTGCTGTTCACCTGCCACAGGCGTGTGGAGGAACTATGAAGTGCTGCTGGTTTTCTGCAGGTTCTTAGCCTCTGGATGTGAGTTTCTGACTCTGTCCAATCCATTCCATAATTTGTAACCTCTTAATTTCCTGTACTACTGTATTCTTTTCTGTTTTAAATACATAGAACAGCTTCTCTTTTTCTAACTGAACCCTGACTATGTAATATAAACCCTCCTTTAATGAAGATGTCTAAAACCAAAGGTAAAACATGGACTTACTCCACATGACGGTGGACTATCTTGTCTCTCCCTTTTTTCTACCCATTCAAATCCATCTAAGTCTGTCTCCATGTAACATGTCCTGCTTCTGAGTCCCCACTAAATCCATATTTCTTAACTCTTCCAGTGGTAGTAGCCTGCAGTGAACAATTTCTCAGTTTCAATTTTATTCCTCTTTTGTATTGCTCCTTTTTCTTTATCACATCTGTCTCTTTAGCATCCCTCTTTAAATTGTAAGCTCCAAGAGAACCAGTCTATTTAAAACTTTTTTTTTTCTGATTCCTTTACAGAGATAACACAGTATGACATATATAATGTAATTATAATACTAAAAAAAAAGAAAGAGAAAAAGAAAAAAAACCCTTTGTGGTTTTGTTTTCTAATCATGAAAGTTATATATACTTATGATACACATATATAAGAAAGTAACAGATAATATTCTTAATTTTCTAATTCAGAAAGGATAACTATTAACATATCAGTTAATAACAATCAATTTATTCATGAACATTAAAGTATAACTTGAATTAGGAATAGCAATAAAGTTTTGTATTTCATTTTTTTCTACTAACATCATAAAACAAATATTTTGCTGTTATTAAAAACTTCACATAAGCATTGAGATGGTTTTATAGCACTTTATTGTACACGTGCCATCATTTATTTAACGAATCCTCTATTGCTGAATATTTAGGATGTTTCTACATTTTTAACTATAAATAATATTGTAGTAAAAATAATTGCACAAAAATCTTCTTAGCATCACAAAAAAAATCCTCAGCATATTATTTCCTTAAGATTAGAGATATTTAGGGGTTATCTATTAAAATATATCTATTAAAATATGTCTATTAAAAATAAATAGTATTATAAGTGACTTGCAGAGAGCTATGAGAGTGCAGAGGAGAAAGGAAAGAATTCTTTGATAGGGTGGCTTTCCTCAGATATTGATTTAGTAAATAGTAAATAAATAAATGATTCAATGAATGAGCCAAACAGTCCTGTTGCAAATCCCTTTCATGTATGGCCCATAAATAAAATAGTTGAGTGCTGTATTTAGAAATGTGCTTTATATTAACATGTGTCATTTATACCTAGACAATTAGTTTTACTCTATCCTGAATCTACTATTGATTTTGAAGCTTCTCTTGCACAAAAAAGTTGATCAAAGTCTAGTACATATTAGCACTATCAAATAACGAATCCAGTCAAGGACGTTATCTCACCACTCATTTTAATTTAAGAACAAATCACTTAAGCTCAGTGAAATCCAGACTAGGGTAGATACTGAGGGCCCTAGAAAGACAAGTAGGTGGCACTTGGGCCTTGTGGTCTGCCTGAGTAGAATAGATTGCCTGCCGGAAAAGCAGGAAGGTCAGCACCATGGTGTGTTGATGTGGGCAAATGCAAATGTTCTGGGCTAAAACGGAATTACTTTGTGACTTAATCATTTTAGGGGCCTGCTCTCTGGACTATAACCTAGATGAGCAATAGAATGAGATAATTTCTCAATTGAGGGAGTTGCAGTGGGTAAACAAAGATAGCTATTTCCAAGTTAGCCTCTGGGCAGTCAATTCCCAGAATTGGCATTTAGCATATCAGATACTGATAGTTTCTTTTTACCATATTGGTGCTTTTAAAAATGGAAAACCACATCAAATACCAATCTAATATGGCAGAAAATAAAGGTCAAATTTCATATAATAAAGGAAATCAATTTGTTCTGCCGACAATCCCTAGAACTTCAGTGCTCAGGATGTTGAAAGATAGCTGCGTGATGAAAAACATGAGAGGGAGAAGCTTCTTGAAAGTTACAACTAATCTGATAAGCAAGATTTCTTTAAAAAAAATGTTCCAGAAGGAAAAACAAAAAAACAACAAAAAAAACATGTTCCAGAAGGAAGCAAAACACAGCATAAAATAATGTTGGTTTAGGTAATGAAGTTAGGGTTCACCTTGCAGAAACTTGTAGACAGCCTTCTCTTTTGTTTGGCATGAGTGATTAATAGCTGGTTCAGCCCATAATTTGTCATCTCACACGCTGGGCTCTGGGCACACTGATGTATGTGCAGCCAACACAGCTCTTACTTTGGCACTGGATCTTGACAGGAACAGTACTCAAGACAGAGCATATATTCTATTGGTGCGCCGCTCTGGGTTACCTAGGAGTAGGGAAATGGTAGATCTTCCAAAATGCCTTAACAGTTGGTCGCAAATGAGAAGTTCATTCTTGAAGACAATAATAGGAGATATTTTAAAAGACTGCTTAATATGAATCTGGCACTGTTTTAAATACTTTGCATATATTTACTCATTTAGTCCTCACAACAACCATAAGAGAGAGCAGAGCCACTGTTATGATCTCCTACAGATGAGGAAACTAACTCATAGAGCTAGAACTCAAGGAATCTTCCCAAGTCAAAGACCTGAAATTTCTGGGATGCAGCACAACACTCTTTTCCTTAGAAATCTCTCTGATGACTTCCAATACATGTGTCAACTAAATCTTTACCAATCTGGTTTCAACCATCTTCTCTGTCTCATCCCCTATTACTACACAGTACACTCTATTCTAGGAACTCAGATGATGTGCCATTTCCAAAATTTGTTTTGTCCCACCCTATCCACATCCATCTGACATACTCCTTCACTCTTTCACTGCCTGGCAAATTTCAACTTCAAAGTTCAACTGAAATATCTCCTATTTCTAAAGTGGTCATAGATGTCTTCTTTGCAGGAGAGCAGAATTATTCTCTCCTCTGTTCTCCAATGCCTTTCTTCCTTGCCCTGATTAGCACTTACCATGTTGAATTATTTTTCATTTTGAATATCTCTATCTTTCAAGTGGCATTCCTTCAGAACAGGAGCAAGAACAATGTGCTACTCATTTTTTAAAATATGCCCCATCTGTGGCAGAATGTGTGGTATCAAATATGTACTTGATAAGCTTATGGTGAGTTAGTAATAGCAAATAAATGGTTAGCAACACAAATGGATTACCAAACACTAGAAGAGTGGGAACATTACCAGACAAATTAGAAATAAATGGTACTTATTTACTTAAACTTAAAGGTAATACCTGTGTTTCTCATCTAATTACTTTATATGTATATGTGTATATATATATACATATACATATGTATATATATATACACACACATATATACATATATACGTGTATGTGCATGTGTATATATACACACACACACACACACACACACACATATATACAAATGTATATATCTGGAGTTAGTACCCAAAATTGGCCTCGAGCCATTCTTCCCAGAATGCATTCCCCTGACTTTTGCTTAATTGCTACCTTCAACTTTTGCTGATGCTTTCAGCAATCCATGTCCCTCTGGTGTAGTCATTTTCCATATTGATCATTGACCATGAGGCCAGAAGAACAGCTACTGGTGAAGGCTCAGCACTCAGTCCTCATCCTTCTCTCCCTCACTGGCCTCTGCTTCTCTGTGCAGTTTATTTCATCCTTCCATGAATATTCATGGACACCTTCTATGAGACATCATTCTATGGGTTTGGTACAGAGGTTAGAACAAGAAAGGCACAGTTCCCTACCTCATGGGGTGGGGGGAGTGGGCATTGGAAAAAGTGCACAAGTAGCCACTGTTTTGAGGTCTTGGCTTCTCCACCTCCACTCTTCTGATTCCGCTCTTGGTGAGATCAATTGCCAAGAATACGAACTTTGGTTGTGATCTGTAAGTGTGAAGGGGTTAGGAGAGGGTCTGGTGTGGCTGGTGTAGCAAGCAAAATCAGAGGGAAGCAGTGTGAGAGAGGCCTGCCTAGCAAGGAGAAAATAAGGAGAAATTCAGCCAGAATCTAGCTAAGCTCTCTTCTAAATGGAAATACTCATCATTTTGAGAACAGCAACAAACAAAATGCAGGAAAGAAAAATAAATACAATAACAAACAGCATTTATCGTACAATACTGTTCTAAATATTTTGCAAATATTACCTCATAAAACACTATTAGATAAACAGTAGTATTATTCCTATTTTACAGGTGAAAAGACTTAAGTACAAAGAAGTGATGTAAGCAAATGAGTGATGAAGGTAGGATTTAACAAAGGTAGAACAAAAGAGTCCTTGTCCTGAATTATAAAATGATATTGTCTCTTAACAAAATACTTCTTTAAGTAAAAGCAGATGTAAATTATCTTACTACATTACAGGAAATCAAGGACATTTTATATGCCTTGAAAAATGGTTCAGCTAAATTTTAGTTACTATGAGTTGATTTTCTGGAATATGGATAATTGAAGTATTTCAGCTTTGCTTCCTCTCCCATGTCTTTTGCTCTGCTGATATGACTTATAAGAAAGGAAACAAAGGAGAAAAACTAATTGCACCATTTCATAGAGGCCTAACCACTCAGTACTCCTCCATGTCCTGCTGCCAGGCAAATTTTAAAAATTGATACCATATATAAAAAACAATTTTGTGTGAAAATTTGTAGAATTTATTAATTGAATTCTGGATGGTCACTAGGGTGGATTATGGGGTGAGGAGGTGGTGAAGCTGAAGACTCTCCTCACATGGGAAACAGGCACTGAGTTGGGACGTAGCAGCTGTAGTAGGGAGTTGGGGAGAGTTCCAAAGACTCTAAGCAGATGGGCATTTACTATAGAATAAATGTAACTACCGAGAAAAATCAGTCTTAATAATGGTTTAGAAAACGGGTCAACCAACTTTCTCTGTAAAGTGCCATGTGGTAAATATTTTAAGGTTCTGGGACACATGTTCTCAACTCGTGGGGACAACTACTTAACTCTGCCACAGTAGCACACATGCAACTGAGAAAATGCTTGAATGAATGAGTGTGGCTGTGTTCCAATAAAACTTTATTAAAACAGATAGTGGACCAGATTTGGCTGTGGGCCATAGTCTGTGGGACCTTGGTTTAGGACCATAGGTGAACAAAACACTTGCCACTGAAGAGTATAACTTGTCTCCCTACCACTTACTGTGCTTCTCTTAAACAGTGCTGAGTAAAAAGATTAGTCAGGGTTCAAAGAAGAACTTCTCTGACTGGAATTCCAAGAAGTTCTACTTTGAAGAAAGGTATCAGGCCAGGTGCTGGAAGTAAATATAAAAATGAAGAAGAATAGCCTAAAGTCCAAGAAAAGGTATTGGGAAGCAGATAAGGAAGCAACTTTCTCTTTTGAGGGCTCAGGGCCTAGGATCCTGACTGTCAGTTGTAGGAGACAGGGAAGATGCATAGCAATGGCTTCATGATTTAAGGCCTAAAGACCTGATCCATGATTCTTAGAGGAGAAAAATGGAGGAGCCTCCATTTCTAGCTGCAGTGCCATCCCAAGTCTGTCCCAGGATCAAAGGGAGATAGGATAGAGGCCAGGAAATTTTCTGAGGCTTAAGTATCTGGTAAAATATGAGGCTGGCATAACTTAACTACCTTAGGATACATAGTATGTAGACTTATTGGTTTCTATATTTTTATACTTTATCTTTCTTTCGCTTTTAAGTATTTTCCTCATTTTTTTCCCAAAAAAAGATTCTTTTGGAAAGACTTCAAATTTCATCTTCCCTAAACATATCTTTGCCTAGTCTCCTCTCTGTCTACTACCACTGCCTGCATTCAGGTCCTCAGGTTTCTAGCCTGGATTATTGGAACAGGTTCATAGCTGATCTTGTTGCCTCTGGCCAGAGACTTGGATGACCTCCTCCACTCTGTAATCTATCTAATATGTGAAATCTGACCACTTCTTGCTTCAAGACCTTCAGTGACTCCCCACTATGTACAGAAAAGAGCTCAAAGTTATTAAGGCGAAAAAGAGGCACCTCACTATTT
This sequence comes from Mesoplodon densirostris, assembly GCF_025265405.1. Classification (NCBI taxonomy): domain Eukaryota; kingdom Metazoa; phylum Chordata; class Mammalia; order Artiodactyla; family Ziphiidae; genus Mesoplodon; species Mesoplodon densirostris. The sequence continues at coordinate 91,967,672 of NC_082663.1, forward strand.
TTCCTTTGTCTACTTCTCCAGAATTCCTTTGCCACTGACTACTTTGAACTTCCTATTTGAGTAACATCAAATGGTTTTTAGTTTCTTTCCATGCTGAGCTCTTTCTTGCCTCTGTACATTTGGGCATGCCAAGATCCTCACTTCTTGACCTGTCTGCCTGACTCTCATCCATCATTTAAGACTCAGAATCCATTAGTTTCTCACAGTCAGTGTACATTTCTCTCATTGTGTTAAAGCATTATTTCCTTACCTTCACCTCAAGTGGATTGTGAGCAGGACCTGTATTCTTATGTCTGTGGCATAGGGCCTGGCATATACTATATATGTCACAAATCAGTCACAAATGAATATGTATCTGTGATAACTAGGTGAACAGAATGCTTTTATGGATGAGATTCATGACAGGGAAAGAGGAAAGAAGTCAAAACTTGGAACAGAGAAAATAGATTGAGCTTGGATACTAACTGCTTTCAGTCTAGGATGAATTATGGATTAACAATAGATGCAGGGTATATAAGTAAATAAAATATAAGTCCTTCCACATAGCTTCTTCCTTTTTTTTTTTGGAAAAAATAGCATTTAATATAAGAGTTTGTATGCTGCAGTTTAAGGAGATTTTGGCATCTGTATTAGTCCTGAGCAACACAGGTACTCAGAGGAATGTACTCCTAATTTTTCCCCTGTCTTAATGGTGTTAACTTTTAATGTTAACCTCTGCCTTGGGTCTGCAGGCATTCAAAATAATTTGTTTCGGCATTTTAATGTGCAGAAAAAGTAAATATGGACTCATTTCAAAAAGCCTAATCCTTAAGCCTTTTCTGCTTATCTGTAGCACTTATCTGTAGCTGTTGCCATGCTAGCTCATTACCATGGTGATAGTTGGTGGTGCTATCCATAAAGTTTCCTGTGTAATTCAGTAAAAATACCAATAATGACTATTTGTTATTGTTTATGTCTGACATCATGCTAAGCACTTCACATGCATTATTCCAATTAATCATAATAGCTCTATGATGCAAATTAGGATTCTGAGGCCCGGGGCCACCCAGCGGCAGAGCCAAGATTCTGACTCCGGTGACTATGCTCTTTATCATCACACTATGCATTTGCTCTAATTTATTAATTCCCTTAGGTTTTCCTCTTTCAGATGGCTTTAGTTAACACAGCCACTGTGAGATCTGCACACATACTGGAAATAGCATGAGCTGCTAATCCCAACCCTCCACTGACTAAGTCAGTTTCTCGTTTCAAGCTCAGGCTCAAAGCTTAGACTCTTTTATGCGATTTCCGACAGCAAGTAGGTGAAAGGAAGAATTCAAAACCATGTCCTTTGTTGGGAGAAACACATCAAGTAGTTGGGAGGAAATGGGGCTGCCTTTCTGACATAGTTCCATTCAGCCCATAGTGTAGTCTCTTAGAGAGCAGCACTGAAGTCTTTCCCATAATTGCCTGCCTGGAAGGTGGAAAATTGGAATGTGTGATGTCACAGCAAATGCGGGCATGCTGAAGCCAATATACCACATCAGTGAAATGGCTCAGGGATTAGCTAGGCATCCTCAACCCATTTTCACATTTAGTTTTTCTTCAAAAGGATAGTGTATAAAATATAAAACAATAACCCACATCTTAGTTTAAAGTGCTTTCTTCTGACAGTGCTTATTAGCACATGATTAGAGTTGAAAACAGAAAATAATCCTTCTTCAGTTGCTGATCTGCATTATGAGGTGCAGTCAGGTAACCTACCCCAGGACTAACCAAGGCACAAGTATTTATTAAACATCTGTTAGCAGCCCAGTATGAAGTTTTGTGCTTTGGATATCAAAAGAGTACTGAGAACAAGGTTTTAGCTTAATCTGAGCAATACACACGTCAAAACAATGCATTTCAGTGCTTAAATAGCTTGTAGAAACTATGGCAATTGAGAAGACAGATGAATGACAGCTGGACTGGTCAGGCATAGTGGGCAATTGCTCTCACTGCCCACAATCTACTTATTTTTTTTTCTAACAACGATGCAGATTTTGCTCTGAGGAATCATGCATCCCCCAGTCTAGGCCATTTAGTTTGGGTGATGACTGAGACGGGAATGGGTGCATAACTGACTATAGCCAATTAGATTTTTAAAAAATTCCTAGATTGCCGGTAGCTGAAGCCAGCCTAATACATGAACTTTTCAGTTAGGTGAAAAAATAATTTCCTTTTTCTTAAACCAGCTTGCATTGGGTTGCTTGCTACTTGCAACCAAAAGATTCCTAACTTGGGTTTTTCTGCTTCTACATAGAGTATCGTAGACGTCTGCTTCTAAGTAAGATACAGTAGATGCTAACAGGGTAATGTTCCCACTGCAACAACTTGAAATAAATAGATAAGTTGTGAAATTCATAATTTCTGATTGCATGAGAGAGCTGTAGAAGGAACAGAGATGAGGTAAACCATAACTTCTGAGAGGGGAGAAGTAAGCTGACTACTCCAGTAATTTTTCAACCTGAGTCATCTGCCAATTTGGGGCATGACTCAAGGACTAGTCTTGCTGATGCAGCAGGGCTCTGCTGGGGGTAAGAGTAACCACTTAAGCTTTTAGCAGTTTAATGGGGCTGATGTGGCAATTTGGAAACTTGAAGGGACTCAGACATTTGTTTTTCCCAGACAAGTTCTGGAGCTGAAGGGGAGCTAAGCTAAAAGCTTCTAAAATACAGAGGAAAGTATCTAGAGTTTCTTGGTGCTTAGGAACTAAGATCTGCCAGTGAGAGAGCTTTCATCAAGAACAACATCTGTCAGGAACTGGATATATTGACTGAAACTTATAAAGAGCAGAGATGGAAACCATTTACTGTTCTGGGGCTCAGTAGGCAGAATCCTGTCAGGGTTCTATTAAAAAATCTGAGCGGTTTATGCCCTTGGAGCAGTGAAAATCAGAAATGGACTGAATATTATAAATATTGAAATCTAGTTTTGTCCCTAATAAATTTCTAAATGGGTTAAGATGATCATATTTCATTATATTTACTTAATTGTGGAGAGAACACTCTACAGTAAAAGATAAAATGATCTGGACCCTCTATGATTCTTTTTTTATTGAAATATAGTTGATTTAAAATATTGTTTTAGTTTCAGGTGTATGGCAAAGTCATTCAGGTATATATATTCAGATTATTTTCCACTATAAGTTATTACAAGATATTGAATATAGTTCCCTGTGCTACACAGTAAATCCTTGTTGCTCATCTATTTTATGTATAGTAACTTGTATCTGTTAATCCCCTAGTCCTAATTTACCCCTCCTCCCTATTCCCCTTAGGTAGCCATAAATTTGTTTTCTATGTCTGTGAGTCTATTTCTCTTCTGTATTGATGTATAGATTCATTTGTATTTTATTTAGATTCCACATATAAGCAATATCATATAATATTTGTCTTTCTCTGACTTACTTCACTTAGTATGATATTCTCTAAGTCCATCCATGTTGCTGCAAATGGCAATATTTCATTCTTTTTTATGGCTGAGTAATATTCCCTTATATATAACTTCTTAAACCAATCATCTGTTGATGGGCAGTTGGATTGTTTCCATGCCTTGGGTATCATAAATAGTGCTGTTATGAACATTGGGGTACATGTATCTTTTCCAATTGGAGTTTTCATCTTTTCCAGATATGTACCCAGGAGTGGAATTGCTGGTTCATATGGTAGCTCTATTTTTAGTTTTTAAAGGAACTTCCATACTATTTTCCATAGTGGTTGGCACCAATTTACATTCCCATCAACAGTGCAAGAGGGTTCCCTTTTCTCCACACCCTCTCCAGCATTTATTGTTTGTAAACTTTTTGATGATGGCCATTCTGACCAGTATGAGATGATACCTCATTGTGGTTTTGATTTGCATTTCTCTAATACTTAGATATGTTGATCATCTTTTCATGTGCCTGTTGGCCATCTGGATATCTTTTTTTGGAGAAATGTCTATTTAGGTCTTCTGCCCATTGTTTTAATTGAGTTGTTTGTTTTTTGGATATTGAGTTGCATGAGCTGTTTGTATATTTTGGATATTAACCCCTTGTCAGTCACAGTATTTGCAAATATTTTCTTCCATTCCATAGGCTATTTTTTCATTTTATTGATGATTTCCTTTGCTGTGCAGAAGCTTTTAAGTGTGATTAGGTCCCATTTATTTATTTTTGCTTTTATTTCTTTTGCCTTGAAAGTCTGACCTAAGAAAATATAGCTGTGATTTATGTCCAAGAATGTTTTGCCTATGTTCTTTTCTAGGAGTTTTATGGTATCATGTTTTATATTTAGGTGTTTGAACCATTCTGAGTTTATTTTTGTATATGGTGTGAGGGAGTGTTCTAATTTCATCAATTTACATGTAGCTGTCCAGCTTTCCCAACACTACTTGTTGAAGAGATTGTCTTTTCTCCATTGTATATCCTTGTCTCCTTTGTCATAAATTAATTGACCATAGGTATGTGGGTTTATTTCTGGGCTCTCTGTTCTGTTTCACTGATCTGTATATCTGTTTTTGTGCCAATACCATGCTGTTTTGATTACTGTAGCTTTGTAATATTGTCTGAAGTCTGGAAGGGTTATGCCTCCAGCTTTGCTCTGTTCCCTCAAGATTGCTTTGGCAATTCTGGGTCTTTGTGTTTCCATATAAATTTTAGGATTATTTCTTCTAGTTCTGTGAGAAATATCCAAGTATTTTGATAGGGATCACGTTAAATCTGTGGATTGCTTTGGGGGTAGTACAGCCATTTTAGAAATATTAATTCTTCTAATCCAAGAGCATGGGATATCTTTCCATTTTTTTGACTCGTCTTCAGTTTTCAGTTTCCTTTATCAATGTTTTATAGTTTTCGTATAGGTCTTTTACCTCCTTGGTTAAGTTTATTCCTAGGTATTTTTTTTTGATGTGATTTTAAATGAGAGTGTTATTTTATTTATTTATTTTACTTTCTGATATTTCATTGTTAGTGTAAAGAAATGCAACATAGTTCTGTATATTAATCTTGTATCCTGCTGCCTTGCTGAATTCACTAATTCGTTATAATAGATTTTGTGTGGAGTCTTTAGAGGTCTCTATAGAGAGTATCATGTCATTTGCAATTGATGACAATTTTACCTCTTCCCTTCCAATTTGGATACATTTTATTTCTTTTTCTTGTCTGATTGCTGTGGCTATACTATGTTGAATAGAAGTGATGAAAGTGAGCATCCTTGTCTTCTTCCTGAACTTAGCAAGAAGGCTCTCAGTTTTTTACCACTGAGTATTATGTTGGCTGTGGGTTTGTCATAAATGGCTTTTATTACGTTGAGGTGTATTCCCTCTGTACCCACATTGGTGAGAGTTTTTTAAAAAAAATTTTTGGCCACGTTTCACATCATGTGGGATCTTAGTTCCCCAACCAGGGATTAAACCTGCACCCCCTGCATTGAAAGTGCAGAGTCTTAACCACTGGACTGCCAGGGAAGTCCTTGGTGAGAGTTTTTATCATGAATGGATATTCAATTTTATCAAATCTTTTTTCCATTTATTGAGATGATCCAATGGTTTTATCTTTTCTTTTGTTAATGTGGTATGTAACATTCATTGATTTGTGTATGTTTAACAATCTATGATAAGTCTATTCATTATATCTGGCATACAATTAAAAATTAATAGCAGGGGGCTTCCCTGGTGGCGCAGTGGTTGAGAGTCCGCCTGCCGATGCAGGGGACATGGGTTTGTGCCCTGGTCCGGGGGGATCCCACATGTCGCGGAGCGGCTGGGCCCGTGAGCCATGGCCACTGAGCCTGCGCGTCCGGAGCCTGTGCTCTGCAACGGGAGAGGCCACAACAGTGAGAGGCCTGCATACTGCAAAAAAAAAAAAAAAAAAATTAATAGCCCCATGAAGAGGCAAGGTAATATGACCAATGATTAAGAGAAGAGCCAGTAAATACATGTCAGTCCTCTGATGATCAAGGTAACAGAGTTTGCACACAAAGTATTTTAAATAACTATTGATTTGGCCAAAAAGTTCATTTGGGGTTTTCCAGAAGATGTTATGGAAAAACCCAAACGAACTTTTTGGCCAACCCAATACAAACAATATATTAAAGAAATTAGAGGAAAGGACCCAATGCATAAAATGTATCTTAAAAAAATCAAATAATTATCCTAGAACTAAACAACAAAAACAAACCTGAAACTCTCTGGATACAATAGAACACAGAATTAGTTAGTTTAAAGCAGGTCAATAGAAAACATCCAAATTGACACACAGAGGAAAAAAAATGGAAAGAACAGAATAGAGGGCAAAAGACATATGGAATTTACTTAAAATATATAGTATATACCATATGTGTAAAAGGAGTCCTAAAAGGAGAACACAGAATAGTACAGCAGTAATATTTAATAAGATAATGATTAAAAATTTTCAGAATTAAAGTCATCAACCCAAATATTCAAGAATTTAGCAAATCCAAAGTAGGAAAAATAACTATGTGCATATACAATTAATCTGGTAAAACAAAACAAAACAAAAAACTAAAAAGAAGGAAAATAATCTTACAAGCATTCAGAGAAGAAAGTCCCATTACTTTCAAAGAAAATAAAGTTAGATTGTTAACTGACATCTTTACAAACACAATGGAAGCCAAAAGCAGTGGAATAATATGTTTAACGTTCTAAATGAAAATAACTGCCAAACTAGAATTATGTATGCTGAAAGAATATACTTCAGAATAGCACAATGTTTTTAGACAAAGACTGAGAGAACTTTTCTTCAATAAGCCTGCAGTTAAAAATAAAAAGACTTAGAATTTATAAGGCAGAATGATTATCACAAACAGAAACAGAGAAATGTAGGAGTGAATAAAAAATAGCAGAAAGGATAAAAGATAAATATATGTTAAATATATTGATAGATATATTAATATATGCATATTCATTATGCATGAATATTGATTGTGAAGTTGCATTTATATGTAGAACTAAAATGTATAACAACAATAAAAGTTAGGTGTTTAAAAGTCTTGAGGAAATAACAATACTACAAAGTGGTAAATGTAATAAACTGAATTGAACCATATAACTCAAGAGTATTTTTGTAGCATCTATGGTTACTGCTAACAGAAGAGTATAAGAATATATGACTAAACTTAAGAAAATGTAGAAGTATATATATTTATATATACATATATATGTATATAGATATATATTTATATTCAATATATATGACTAACCCCAAAGAAGTCAATAATGGGGGAAAAGTGAACAAATGGGAAAAATGGAAAATGAATAATAAGATGGTAGATATGAACCCAAATATTATTAGAGATTACTTTAAATATAAATGGACTAAATACTCCAATAAAAATCTAAGATAGACTGAGTAACAATTAAAAACTCTTTGTGCTGCTGACCAGAGACACACATTACTTATAATAACATAGAAAATTTTAGAGTCAAAGGTTGGAAAAATATTTTACCTTACAAACACCAACCGAAAGAAAATAGCTGTACTGAGAGATAACAAATAGCAAGAAGCAAGGATATTTTATCACAATAAGAAGGTTAATCTAACAGAAATATATCCCAATATTAAATTTATATGTATTCAATAGCACAGTTACAAAATAGATAAAGCAAAAGTGAACAAATGCACAAAGCAGAGCTAAAATGACCTGCAGAAAATTCATTTAATTAAAGTTGATTTAACAAACAGACAAATCTCAGTAATGGTATGGGAGATCTGAACAACATCTATAGAACACTGAAATCAGCCCTAATAAAATTCAAATCATTTTCATGTGCACATGCCAAAACTAATTATATTCCGGACCAAAAGGAAAGCCTCAAAAAGTTCAAATATTAAAAGTATTCAGGGGACTTCCCTGGCAGTCCAGTGGTTAAGACTTTGCCTTCCAAAGAAGGGGGTATGTGTTCGATCCCTGGTGGGTTAAGACTTTGCCTTCCAAAGCAGGGGGTATGGGTTCAGTCCCTGGTGGGAGACCTAAGATCCCACATGCCTCAGGGCCAAAAAAACCAAAAACACAAAACAGAAGCAATATTGTAACAAATTCAATAAAGACTTTAAAAATGGTCCACATAAAAAAAATCTTTAAAAAAATTAAAATTATTCAGTTTCTTCTATGACTACATTGAGATTTAGCCAGGGACCAAAAACAAAAACATAATGAGGGAAACCCTATGTTCACTGAACTTAACAAAATTTTAAATCATCTATGGGTAAAAAGCAATCAAAGTGGAAATCAGAAAATATTTTATATGGAATGACAAAGTATATTAGAGTATCAAAACTTTTGGAATAAATCTAAATCAGTGTTTGCAGGAAAATTCTTAGCTTAAATATATTTAAAGAAAATAGGAAAGATAAAAATAAATATATTCACCTTTCCTTTCAAGAAATGAGAGAAAGAAGAGCAAATCAAAACTATGGAAAGTAGAATAAAGAATACAGTAAGGGCAGAAATAACTGATATAGAAAAAAATACACAGGGGAAAATCAACAAAGACAAATTTGTTTTCAAGATTACTGAAATTGATAAACTTTTAATCATCAAGCATGATTAAGGATGGAAGGAGGGATGGGAAAGAGAGAAAGAGAGAGAGAAAGTGAGCTACAGATTTTATTTTACAAAGGAAATGTTATAAACTTTAGGCAAAATATTCAAAAATTTGAATAAAATGGACAATACCTGTGAAAAATTTCCAATCACAGTGCTAACAGAAATAGAAATAGAAAATCTGAATAACCTTGTTCTGTTAATGGAATGGAAATCTGGTATTTAAAAAAAATTACTTTTCAGTGATGCATATGGCTTCACCAGTGAATTCTTCTGTTCACTCAAGCCCACGCAACAGTGAAGTCAGGCATATAGCCTTTCTTTAATGCTGAAAAACGTTTGCAGCCTTGCCACCCAATTACAGAGTACAGCCTGCAGCCCCATCAGACCACAGAGCTCAGACAGAGACCCTGAATGACTGTGTAACAGTCTTCAGCCCCACTCAAATGTGGGACACAGCTGGGGGCACCATCCAAACAGAGAGCCTGGCTGGTGACCTTGCCCAAAAGTGGATCACAGCCAACAGCCTTCCTGAGAGTGAAGCCCAGGCTGTTCCCCCCTCCCCAACTTTAGCCACAGCCTGTGGTCCCACTTAAATGCAGAGTATAGCTGGCAGCACCATCACCTGGGAGCACAGTCTGAGGTCCTACCAGACCAGGAGCAATTGTGGAGCACAGCCTACAGCCCTGTCCAATCGTGGAATACAACCACCACCCTGCTACGGAACATAGCCTGCAACCCCACCAGGCTAGAGGTGATTACAGAGCCCAGTTAGGTGAGCTGCTAGCCTCACCTAACAGCAGAACATAGTCAGCAACCCTGCCTGAGCAGGGAGCCCACCCAGTGTTCCCACGTGAACGTGGAGCCCAGCCAACTGGGGATCTAATGTGCAGGATGGTGACTACAGCTAACAATACTGTATTGTTTACTTGAAAGTTGCTAAGAGATTAGATCTTAAAAGTTCTCACCACAAAATATACACTTGTCAAATCATCATAATGTACACCTAAACTTATACAATGTTATATGTCAGTTATAGCTCAGTGAACCTAGAAAGAAAATAAGAGAGAGAAAAAAATTATATGATCATCTCAGGTAAGCTACAGTCTGATTAAAATCATTAAAAGAAATTCTGACTCATCCATCAGGGAGATCCTCGTGCAGGAACTACCTCTTGATTTGGATCTTGAAGCATTACTAAGAAAAGGAGTGTCTGTTGCCTGAGCTACTAGGATTTTCCACTGGGGATGTTACAGACGGAGCTCCTGGTTGGATCCAGGGTCCTACAAGAAGATGGCTAATGTGGCTTCTAACTCCCTAAGCCCATGATTCACGATTTTAAAGACAAATCAAACTATAGTTTATTGACTCCCTTATATGCCCCAACTTTAAGAAAATTTCCACTTCAAAGAAATACAGCAATTATCTATTTATCTGATGGTAGTTGCCCCAAATATACACAGTAAGAGACTTTTAAAAAAATGATCTATGTATGTGCTTAACATATGAACTATAATATCCCCCACTGTTGATTTATCCAAACAGTGAAACAACATAAGAGACGTTATAGGGCACTCCTTAAGAACATGAGTTTTGGCATCACCATACCAGTTTTGAGTCCTTGCTCTGCTTTGTATTAGTTGTAATCTAAGCTATCTGATTCTCAAACTTTTTTTGCCTTGCTTATTTTATAAGGGAAATTTGGGCCCTGGTGAACTCTGTTACGTACAACTTCCTACAAATCAGTGGAATGACACTCTCCAAAGAAAAATCCAATTATCTTTCTCATCTGTAAAGTTAGAATACTAAAAGTAACATACTCATTGAATAATTATGAAAATTAAAAGAGAAAATTTACATAACTTTTTAATGCAGTAGCCAGTGCATACATATTATGTGCTCAGTAAATATTAACTTATATAATAATCATTATTCCCATTTACTTTCTTGAAAACAGCAAAAGAAGCCATCTTAGGAGTATTGAGGACATTTTTATTTGGCTCCAGTAACCACTACTTTCTCAACAAATATTTTCTTTTTTTCAATTAGATAAAGGTCATTTCATCTTGCTGGCCTCCTTACCTAGTCCAACCACCAGGCTCTTCTAAAGCACAGTGACATTGACCACAATAGCAAGGCTCCCCTTCTACTTAAATTTAGTTAGATTTCTAACAAAAGAAGACAGAATGGAAAGGGTGTTAATTAATATTTATTGTTTTCCTTTGGTGGCTACAGGCATAAAAACCTGCTTTAATTTGGAAAAAAGCAGGCTTCGCATGTGGCCTAGAGCTGAGTAGGTGGAAAATCACTGTGGTAGGGTTTTATGGAGGCCAGTTTCTCCATGGGCCAAGACAGTCCCCAGCCCAATAAGGAGGCAAATGTACTAATGATTCCATATAGAGGAATCTGATCTTCTTTTATGGATCCCTTGGTGTATGTTTATTTTCTCTAAACAATTTCACTTTATGCATCAACATTTATTGTGATTTATATGCCCAACATTGATCCTAAGATAGTATGTTGACTTAAATTTAATCCAAGATGTAAATGTCTATCAGCTGCTAATTTCCTGAACCACTTTTTATATGTGGATGTTGGTCCATGGGAGCTGACAGTAAATAGATTGCCCTCGAGAGAGAAGATAGTAAGATCTCTGAAGGAAACATTTATCATTTAATTTCATCCAGCATCAGCCTCAATATTGGCTAGAGGAGTGTTTCTTAAAGTTTAGAGGAGCTTTAAAAATTCACATTTCTGAGCCCCATCGCACAGGTACTGAATCAGTTCTCTGATGGGGGTGGGCAGGACTCAGAGTCTGAATTTGTGTAAGTTCCCATGTGATCTTTTGAACACTCAAATTTGAACATCTCCATCTTAGAGAGATCAGCTCTATGATAGTGTGCACAGCCATGGAGAGAGAGGTTACTGTGCAGGCCTGCTGGGAGCAGACACGTGTTCACACTCTGCCTGCCTGCCTGCCTGCCTGCCTGCTTGGGAAGGATGCCATTTAGGAGGTTGCCTCTGCTCTCCATATTTATAGCTCCCAGCATGGCTCAATGCAGCCGCCAGCTCCTTCCTCATTTTAATATTTTTTCCGGACTCCCTGCCCACTGATAATATTTTTCTGTTCCAAACTTTTAATTTATTAATGCTTCTGTAAAGAATGCAGCAACTGTTATTTGCTGCACCCAGGAAAACACACACACACACACACACACACACACACACACACACGCCAGTGCCACAAGCCACCATATTAGAGATATGATTAATACTTGCTATTCCCACCCTATTTGAAAGCCTAGTGTTCATTTATGTTAGTAAAAATAAGATGCCACTATCATCCCCACCCTTTCAATTATGCTTGCAGGTGCAGCTGACATTTCCCTGCAGATTTTTCAGTAACAGCCATGGGGTGCTGCTCCCAGGTCCAGCTGTACTCTTTGCTTTTGCATTAGCTGGTCTGCACACATTCAGACCTCAGCTGCCCACAGCACAGCTATACGAATCTTCAAGCTTAGTTCTAACCCTTTCTTTGAAGGTCCTGGAGAGCAACCCTTAGTGGCATGTCTGTCTTGCTCCCTGGCTCCTTTCCTTTAAGTAACCCCTCTCTCAGACCACACTTTCTCTTTGTCTCTCTTTCTCAGTGGATATCAGCTCACAGGGCCCACCCCATAATGGACTGAATTAAGCTTTGGGAGAGGTCACTTTAGCTGTGGTGAGTCTGGCCTTGGGGATAAGCACAGACCTTACATACTGGTCCAAGGGGATGCCAAGCGTTTGGCAGAATCACTTCATTCAGGTCACTCCTGCAGCCAGAGGAACATGGCAGGCCTACACAGCACTCTCCTTGGACTGCCTAGACTCTGAAAAGCACTTCCTCAGAGCCTCAGATGTGGGGAAGAAAGTTCACATGGAACACCTTTATTCTTCAGCCTCATTAGGCTGTGCAATAGCTATTAACCAATTGCACACACTAGCTGCCTCTACCAGCCAGGGCCTGAGCGTCTAAGGGCAAACGGCAAGCGGTTTGGCTCATGCAGGCTTTTCAAGTTTCAGAGAAGGAGCAACGTCAAAAGCCAGAGGATGCACACAGGGCTCACTCTGTGCACAGACATTTTAAAATGTATAAATCTCTTTTCATTATGTAGCTTTTCAAAAGGAGAGGAGAAGCACATGCACAGTAACGGATCTTTTGAGAATGTGTATGTGTGAAAGAGACAAAGAACTATGAAAACTGCATTTCTCTCTTTGGCCACACCAAGGGTATCAGCCTTTCCCTAATGCCATGTAGTCAGGGCAGCAGTGTCCTGGGCAGTCCCCCCACTTCCCATTGCCCTCCCAAGACAAACTGGGGCCTCACATCATTATATGACATTGACAATTTGGGGAGATAATTAACATCCTAAGCAATGTTTGAGAGTGGGCAGTAACATAGCTTACCGAGTTCTAAGCCACGACTTGAAATAGGAATCTGAATAGCTTTTAACTTTTCGAATACCTCCAGAACATTTAGCAGATCATCTCTGCTACTGATATCATAGGTTCCTCGATCTACTCTCTGATGTGAAATTAAATATAACATGTTTAAAGAAATCACATGGTTCAGGTGAAGTTTTATCTAACACTGGATCAGAAAAACTTTTTATACTTAGTTATTTTCACTTATTTCTGATACCAATTTATAGCGTTTTGAGTGTAGTTGCTGTTTTTGCTCATTTGGTTAAAAGATTCTCCATGCGCACATGCACACACAGAACTGATATGCTGGCTGTTTCCATTATAGCCAAAAGCAAACATGTAATTGAAAACACTTGATCTCTGCTTTTAGTTGTTCCTTGCCCCTCAGACTACTCTGGGCCCTGGAGGACAGAGATATCATTGAGAGTTTTTCCAGGGAGAGCAGATTTAGGATGGTTACTGGGAGAGATGAAGTGAAAACATATAATGGAAGAACCAAGAGTTCAATTGCCAGGTGAGAGATGTGGAGGTGAGAGGAGGTCTGCTCTCAGGACAACTACAGAGGAGAGATGGACACAGAAGTTAAGAACAGGAAATGATCAGAGGCAGGAACTGGAATAAATCTACTAAGCTGTTGATCAGGTGTGGACCTGCTTTAAAGAAGCACATAGCTTTACGGGGTGCAGAAATGCAGGGATAGAAAGATATGTTACCTTCCTCCAAGTGCATTTGTTGGCCATAGCTGGAAAAAAGATGTATGTACACAAAAAGGTTAATTAAGACAAAGATATATGCCCGATAGCCTCAGAGCAAATAGCTGGGGGTTGTCAAGAGCTAGCAAATGATCACCATTTGGAAACGGCTACCTCTCACAGGGAAACCCATTAGACAAAGCAACAAATCTCTTACATAATGTTCTGCATCGCCTGCAAGTGTGACAACTACAGCCACATCCTGAACTGTTTTAAGAGCATCAGCATCCTTCCTTGAATCCCCAGAAACTCTGACTCATCTTGCTAAGTGCTATGGACTGAATGTTTGTCTCATCCCCAAAACTGTTATGTTGAAATCCTAACTTCCAGTGTGGTGGTATTAGGAAGTAGGGCCTTTGAAAGGTAGTGAAGTCAGGAGGGTAGGTCCTCATGAATGGGATTAGCACTTTTATAAGAAGAGACACAAGAAAGCTTCCTTCCTTTCTGCTCTCTCTGCCAAGTGAGGATACAGTGAGAAGATGGCTGTCTTCAGTCAGGGCACCAGATTTACTGGCACCTTGACGTTCGACTTCCCAGCCTCCAGAACTGTGAGAAATAAATTGCTGTTTAAGCCACCCAGTCTGTGATAACTTGTTATAACAGCCTGAAATGATTAAGACACCAAGATTAACTAGTCATCTATAGTTGTCTCTAGGCCCACAATAAAATCTCTTCAGATAGTAACAAGCTACAGGGCCTTGGACTGGCAAGCAGGCTGAGAGCAACACCCTTCTCTACTAATTAAAAGGCTGGAAATCCCTGGGCTAGAGCTCCCCCATTATGAATGCTGTGTATCAGAGATGGGACCAAAGTATGGTAGAGAAACAGAATATTCTTACGGAACCATACACTTTTTATGTACACATTAGTAATCTGTATAGGAGCCCCTGTATATACTGGCTCGAGGGTTAATGCTTCAGGTTCTCAACATATTTTCCCTTATTATTGGAAAACAAAAAGATCTTTGGGGCTTCCCTGGTGGTGCAGTGGTTGAGAGTCCACCTGCTGATGCAGGGCACGCGGGTTCATGCCCCGGTCCAGGAAGATCCCACATGCCGCGGAGCGGCTGGGCCCGTGAGCCATGGCCACTGAGCCTGCACGTCCGGAGCCTGTGCTCCACAACGGGAGAGGCCACAACAGTGGGAGGCCCGCGTACCACAAAAAAAAAAAAAAAAAAAAAAAAAAAAAAAAATCTTTGTTTTTCCAACTAGCATCCAAACTTTCTTCTTTTTACTACTTAGCTGTGACCCAGTGCTTTGCTTCTTATCCATCTACCACTTACTTTAACCTCTGGAGTCTGATTTTCATTCTCTTAACTATATTGAGACTTCTCTCTTGAAAGTCACCAGTATAGTCCTCTGTCTTATAAAATACAATTCTCCTTAACTGCACTATTTGACTCTTTGAAATCTGTTTCTTCTATAAACTTCTTGTTTCCTTGGTTCCTATGACATGATACTTTCTGAACTCTTCTATTTCTCTTATTTTTCTTCTGTTCCTTATTCCCCCTTATTGTTTTGGCTTTCTTGCCTCTCCTTCCCTGATCCTCAAAGATGGTGGCTCTTTAAGGTCCCTGATCTTGCTCTTTGCTTTTCTCTCTTTGAAAGTTCCTCTTTGATTAAGGTCATTTATTTTGTATCTGCAGCATCACTGTGAAGATGAGCACTTCAAAATTGGACATTAGCAGCATAAATTTTATGCTATAGTATAGGTCTAATATTTCCAAAGTAATAAACGTCAGTTTACCTTAAAGACAACATGTTATAATTCTTAATTCACATCTTTCCCCTTAAATTTTGTTCCCTCTCCCAACTATTTTAGTTCCCGTCTTTCTAGGACTAAGGTCATGTTAGACAGGTCCCTGCCTTATATCCCTTTTAGCCTCTCTGTTTTCTGTTCCTGCCACTCTTTTGATGTATCCTTAAAATTTGTCCCATCCATTTTATTCCTATTCCCACTGACTTCATCCAGGATTTTACTCCTTTTTGCCTAGATTACTGCCAACGCAGTTCTGAACATGGTGTTGAAGACTGTGTACATGTGTGAAATGAGGTTGGGGGGATGATGGCTGACTACCCTTACCCTTTCCTATACTCTGCCCATCCTTTTTCCTCCCTATTTCCCAAAACTGTCTTTGGGCTGAGCCTTCAAAGGTGCTCTCATCAGGGCAGCACTTGGACATAATGCAGCTGACCTGGTTCCAAACCACAGTAAGAAAAAATTAATTTACATATGTGAAAAATTGGGAGGGAGGTGAACTTGGGGATGGCTTGGGACTTGTGAGGCTTTGTGAAATAGGGCAAGTCTCAACCTTTCTGTGCCTCAGTTTCCTAATCTGTAAAATGGGCATTTTTAAAGAATTTTTTTTTAAGTTGAAGTATGGTTGATTTATGATATCATGTTAGTTTTAGGTGTACAGCAAAGTGATTCAATTATATGTATATATACACACCCATATTTTTCAGATTATTTTCCATTATAGGTTATTATAAGATATTGAATATAGTTCCCTGTGTTATAGTAAATCCTTGTTGTTTATTTTATATATAGTATTTTGTATATGTTAATCCCATACTTCTAATTTATCCCTACTTACCTTCCCTTTCCCCTTTGGTAACTGTAGTTTGTTTTCTATGTTTGTCAGTCTTTTTCTGTTTTGTATACAGATTCATTTGTATTATTTTTTAGATTCCATGTATATGTATAAATGATATCATATAATATTTGTCTTTGTTGGACTTACTTCACTTATTTAATATTCTATAGGTCCATCCATTTTGCTGAAAGTGGCAATATTTCATTCTTTTTATGGCTGAATAATATTCCATTATATATATATATACACCACATCTTCTCTATCCATTCATCTGTTGATGGACATTTAGGTTGCTTCCATATCTTGGCTATTATAAATAGTGCTGTTATGAACATTGGGGTGCGTGTATCTTTTCCAATTAGAGTTTTTGTCTTTTCCAGATATATATATATATATATATATATATATATATGTATCCAGGAGTGGTATTGCTGGATCATATGGTAACTCAATTTTTAGTTTCTTCAAAGAATCTCCATACTGTTTTACATAGTGGCTGCACCAATTTACATTCCCACCAATAGTGTAGCGAGGGTTCCCTTTTCTCTACACTCTCTCCAGTGTTAATTATTTGTAGGCTTTTTGGTGATGGCCATTCTAACCTGTGTGAGGTGACACCTCATTGTGGTTTTGATTTGTATTTCTCTAATAATTACCGATGTTGAGCATCTTTTCATGTCCAAGTTGGCCATCTGTATGTCTTCTTTGGAAAAACCTCTATTTAGGTCTTCTGCCCTAAAATGGGCATCTTGATACATGACTCCATGAGGTTATGGTAAGGATTGACCAAGATGACCTTAATGTTTTTCTCGGCTTGACTCATGTTTAGACAGGCTTCTTTCTGCCCCTTGGCCCCTGACCTCCCTCTCACCCAGGTCCTTATAGAATCCAGATAACCTATGATTTCCCACCATTCCACCTCTTAAAAATTCTCCCACCCTTTGATTCATTGGAGATAAGTTCAGACTGAGTTCTAAAAAAATCATGAAAATACCGCCATGCCATGAATCCCTGCTATGACTGTTATAATCCTTCCAGCAATACCTAGAACAGAAAATGTTCAGAGAATTCTTGATTTTTGTCAAAAGGAAAAGCTGGGGGTTAGAGAAGGGATGGGTCTTATCCAAAACTTTGAGTTATCCAAAACTCAGGCAATGTATTATAAGTCATGAGATGGGCAGTAAACTAAAAGCACCAAAATTACCCCCTTCCTGAGCCAAAGTGCCTGCTGAGGGCAGAGCCCTCAGAAACCTGCTGAAGGGCAGGGGGAATGCAGGCTAGGGATTTTTAATCACTGAGAATAGATCAGCTTTATAGAATTCCTTTAAGGCTATTGGTCCACACCCCTTTATACCTTGGATAATTCCCAGTTTTTAGAGTAGAAAAGGAGAGGTTAGAGATAAAATCTATAGTCATACCCAAACCAAACAAACAAACCCAAACACATACCCCCCAACTCAGCCATTCCCATTTTCATCTATTCTTAATTTGGGCCTGTAGCTGGGTCCAGCCGTTCAGTAAATGATTTTCCTCACAATAGCACTGCTGCTCTCTGCCTCAGGGTTATTTTCCCTGAGGACAGAGATTTCTAGGACAGCCTCAGTCTGGTGCCATCTTCCACAGCCGTTGGTTGTCTTACACTCCCCTCCTCTCCTTGCCAGAAATTAGGAGGATCTAGGTAATACTTGTCTCCCAGTTATAGCTGCCAGTGGAATGAATATTCACTGGGGAAAGAGAAGTCTTGTTACCAGGCTTTGGAGTCTTCTTTCAAAATATTTGACAGATTAATTCCCAGAAACCTGTTTGCTCTGAGATAAGAAGCGTGTGGGAGTATGGGGGCAGGTGGTAGTGTATTTACAGTGATGGCCATTTCTTAGTCATTCAGCAGCAAGCATCGGCTGAAAATTATCATTGTAAAAATGACACTGTCACAATATTCAGGGCTACAGAAGGTCTGGGAAGGGACTGATCCAGAATGAGGGGCCCAAGACAATCCATGACAGACCCCAAATATAGGCAGGGAGAGAGGCAGCACTGGGCTCTCCCTGCCCCCTTTGGCATTGCACCAGGGTTAGGGTCCTTCACCTTTTCACCCTTCCAGTCATACTCAAGTTCAAAGAGATTCAGAACACAGGCTAACAACTGAATCTTCACTTGGACCTGAGCTTTCTGCTTGATTCTCTTTCTGTTTCTCTGTGATAAACTGTACTAGAAAACACCAACAGTGACCATTTAAAGATTGTCTATTTACCTTTAATAAAGTCTACCTCACTATGTCCATAAGTGCATCTGTTTTCATCAGAACAGGCCCCAGATGAGCTAGGTGCTCCTCTTGCTACTTTAAGCTGTAGGTTTCCAAGAGCCAGTTCCCTCTTCTGCCCTCCTTCCTCCCTTCTCAAAACACTGGCACATGTGAAATCCTCTGGAAGCTTCTAAACACTTTTTTTTTTTTTTTTTTTTTGCGGTACGCGGGCCTCTCACTGCCGTGGCCTCTCCCGTTGTGGAGCACAGGCTCCGGACGCGCAGGCTCAGTGGCCATGGCTCACGGGCCCAGCCGCTCCGCGGCATGTGGGATCCTCCCAGACCGGGGCATGAACCCGTGTCCCCTGCATAGGCAGGCGGACTCAACCACTGCGCCACCAGGGAAGCCCTAAACATTTTTATATTTAGAATTATTATCCTTATGATCCTATTGCCAAACATACTGGTGCCTACTGTTATGAAGCCAGTAAATGGGCAATGGGCAATAGTCTTCTTTGCATTTAGCTGATTCAGGTGATTAAGTTCTTGCTAATGAAAGGTAAGCAAATGTGTTGCGTAGAAATCCTGGGAAGTCTCTTTCTTCCCTTCTACTCTTACACTGATGCAAAAATGTGGCTGTGATAACTGGAACTCCAGCAACCTTTTTGGACTATGATGATGAGGGCTGGATCCTAATAATAGCAAAAAGAGCCTGAGTCTCTGGTGACCATGGAGCTATCATTTCAGCCCAGGCCTGGCAACTTCCATGCTTTTTTTCTTATGTGTATGAGAAATAAACTCTTATTAGCCCTTTCACCTCCAGTTGGAATGTTATTTTTAATCTTATATTAACTACGGTATGTCAGCATGTGCTAACATACTGGGTTTACTTTTCTCCTATTGTTATCAGGTTTCTCCTATTGTTATTAAATTTCTATGGTAGCTCCTAACATCATTGCATATCTTCTTCTATTTTAAATTTTCCCTTAAACAAACTTCAGTGGAAACCAATGTTCCAGAAACTATGCCAGACTGCTGGAAAACAAAGATTAGCAATGTAATATTTCATGGGTGTGAGATATTCACCAGATCCCCCATTCTGAAGAAGTACAGGTGAGTGACATCAGATGAATATCACTACCATACAAATCAGCCTTGCTGTTGGCATCATAAAAAGAGTAGGCCTGGTCTCTGGCTTTGGAAAAAAATTTAGCCTAATAGAAAGGGAGAACAGAAGGGCATAAAATAATGAATGTTTACAAGCAGCCAGGGAGAGCTAGATTAGTGCTTCTTTTCCTTTCAGGCTTATTGTTGAAAAATTAATAGTCTCTTGGAGGTCTACTATTGCAATAGAATCAGCAGTGACCTCATAGGGAGCCCATCTTTCAGATTGGGCTCCATCTTCCCTTCACTGGCTGGGTACAATCCAAAAGCAGGATGACGATGAATGACCAGACATCTGCAAAACAGCTTTTCTTTTCTCTAATTCTTGTAATTGTTTTAATATTTATTTGAAACAAATGTACTTTCAGTCCTTGAGCCCTATTAGAGTATTCTAAAAATATGGCTGAAAGTATAAAAAGGGAAAATTACACTTTTTTCTCACTTTCTCTAATTTAGGGGTTTTGAGATTGGTTTTAGGGGCCAATATGTCCAGTAAACACAAGCATTCTTTTTTTTATAATTGAAGTATAGTTTATTACAATATTGTGTTAGTTTCAGGTGTACAGCAAAGTCATTCAGTTATACATATATATTTTTTCAGATTATTTTCCATTATAGGTTATTATAAGATATTGAATATAGTTCCCCATGCTATACAGTAAATCCTTGTTGTTTATCTATTTTTTACATAGTGGTGTGTATTTGTTAATCCCATACTCCTAATTTATCCCTCTCCCTGTCCATTTCCCCTTTGGTAACCATAAGTTTGTTTTCTATGTCTGTGAGTTTGTTTCTGTTTTGTATATAGATTCGTTTCTATTATTTTTTAGATTTCACATAAGCGATAGCACATAATATTTGTCTTTCTCTGTCTGACTCACTTCACTCATTATGATAAACTTTAGGTCCATCCATGTTGCTGCAAATGGCATTATTTCATTCATTTTATGGCTGACTAATATCCCATTGTATGTATATACCACACCTTCTTTATCTACTTATCTGTCAATGGATGCTTAAGTTGCTTCCATGTCTGAAGCCAGGTGTTCTTGATGCTTATGAATGGGTACTGAGTACCGAGCCTGTGAGTATTACTATGATACTGACTTGTCCCTCTTTCTCTTCTCCTTACTGCTATGGCTGCTGGCTTTGATCAAGTGCATATTGTGTGCTAGGTAGTACATGTGTTCTGACTTTACATGAATGATCTCTTTTAATCCTCTCAGCCACTCTATGAGGTTATATAACCACTATTTTACAGATGAGGAAAGCCAAGCTTGGAGAGATGATGTAACCTATTCTAGGTCACTCAGCCAGAAGTGTAGCCAGGGTTTGGATCCAGGCAGCCTGACTCCAGAACTCTTTGGGTTTTTTTGTTTTTTTTTTGTGATACGTGGGCCTCTCACTGTTGTGGCTTCTCCCGTTGCGGAGCACAGGCTCGGGACGTGCAGGCTCAGCGGCCATGGCTCACGGGTCCAGCTGCTCCATGGCATGTGGGATCCTCCCGGCACGAACCCATGTCCCCTGCATTGGCAGGTGGACTCTCAACCACTGCGCCACCAGGGAAGCCCCAGAACTCTTTGTTTTTAGCCATGACACTGAAGTTTATACGAGCTCACAAGTATATGGAAGGATCAGAAACTTGTCAGGTCAGAGAGTTAGAGCCCCAGGGGCAAGCTGCCTCTCTGTCTTCTTCTTTCTGTCACACCTATATGGGAGGTTACAGTGAGGGAGAAAATTGGAAGAAAAGTTCATTTCAACTTGGAACATGAGAGGCCATCTCTTTGTGTTGAACTTGGCCCAGGCCATGCTGTGATTCCCATGGTGGACTGTGTTCTGTGACCAATAAAAGCATCTAATACTCTGTCACTGATTGGCCTTTGCCTCCTGGATGCTTGAAGGTAATTTTCATTACCCCAGGACTGCAGGGACCATTACTACAAGGATGAGTAAGAGATATGCCCTGGCCTGTTGTGATTCTTCCTCTTCTGATGTTTTCTCTTTTCCTTGGAAGCTGAGCAATAGTCTCTCTGCTGGGTCCCTGTCCTCGGCCCTCATGCCTTTGGGCCAGCTGAAAGGATAACCCCTCTGAATGGAGGCCATGCTAACACACAGTTTTATCGCTGTGGAAGACTGTCTGGGTCAGGGATCAGGCTGCTCGTACTCACAAGTAAATAAAGAAAAGTGAAGGCCTTTGTGTTTGCTCTTCTCTCTGCCAGGAATGTTCTCCCATTCTTATAATTCAGATCTCAGTGCAAACGTTACCTCCTCATCCAGGATTTAACCTCCTTAAATATCTCCCTCCAATATCATCCCACAGTATTAATTTCCTTCAGAGAAAGTGCTTTTGTTCTCTGAAATCACTAGCTATAATGACATATACTAGTTACACCACTAGCTATAATGATATGACTAATGGTATATAACTAATGACTAAAACTATAACTAGTTATAGTCTCCTTGAGGACTGGGGTCTTTTGTTCAACACTATATCCTCAGCTTCTAGAATTAGTGCCTGGCATACAGAAGGTAGGTATTAACTATTGGTTAGATGGATGAATGATTGAGTCCCATTATTTTCTTTGGATAAGACTAGCAAAAACAGTCTGTAAAATGCAACTAGACAAAACGTGGGCATAGTTTTAGTATGCATTTCCCTTTACAATAAAGGTCAGAAAGTGGGGAGATTCTTTCCTCCAACTGACCAATACGTGTGTTATATCGTGTGGCCAACCAACTTTCTTCTAAGAGTTCTGAGAGAGGGGCTATTGCACTCCCTCCACCCTTGCCCCCCATTCTGCCAGAGGAAAAATGATAAACTCTTTTTGAGCTAATTGCTCTGTTTGATACAATTGTCTTGTACTTTCCTGTGTCATGTGTGTGTGTGTGTCCATGCATGCACACACAGGTGTGGTGCCATACTCTCTGTGCTACAAGGTGCTTTCCTATCTGTCCTCCTGACAGATGAATCCAGCAGGAGAATGCTTGTGACATGGGCCAGATGCTGATAACAGTAGGCCAGGAATATTGCCAAGCAACTCCCTACTGGAACACTTCCTTCCCAGATAACACCCAGGCATGAGGGGAAGCCATCCTGCAGATTTCAAAACAGGAAGGCAAAAATAAGATAAACTTCCTTTTGCAACCCAGAATGAAGTTCTTTGTATAAGCTACTGCCATTTTCCACCTAGTGCTACCTCTGGGGCTACCAGGGGACCTAACCCACGAAGAAACACAGGCATTTTAGGTTCCCAATTGACTAATCCTACAAACCATCCATTATTCATTGCAGACCTGCAGTGCTCAGCTTCAATGCTACATGCTCTAGGGGATACAGATGACATGGACCTGCACTCGAGGATTTCATATCCCGAGAGGATATATGAGACCAACTCTATTTAACACAGAATATAATTAAGGCTAAGTTGGTTTTCAGGACAATATTGTATTGTTATAGCATTGTTTCAGGTTTGTAAATCTTGTGTCCAAAAAAACGATTGTAAATTACAGGGATGCTGTGAAATACTTCTAAATTTTTCGTGACAGCAACTTGTGCAGTCCTGGGTACAAAATAGACCCTCATGGGAAAAACAATGGTGGTTTGAATGTCATGGAGCCCTACAGAAGTTGGTCCAGGCTGCTTTATTACTAATTGAAAGGAATGGTCGGTGGGGCAGAATTTCTGTTCTAACCCTAGGGCACCTTTCAAGAAAAGGGTCACATGAGCCATCCCTAGAAGTGCCACTGAATTGCTGAAGGAGATTGGCTTCGAGTTGACCCGGAAAGTTTCAAGGTGTCCCCAGAAAAGGCGACAGCTATGAAACTGTCCAAGTCATGTCTGGGAGACCAAATAGTGCTTTGACACTTGGTATCCTGAGCTCCCTAATTAGTTACACTGTTGCCAAACTCTTGGGAGCCCTAGCTCTGTCAGAGGCCTGGGAAGCTCTGCCTGACCTCGGTGCCATTGTCTGCCTGCTTTTGTGTTGGTATGCCTGCTCGTTTAGTGAGTTTAAGTTTGCCCTTCTTTTGTTCAATTCCTTTTTCTGACCAGCTGCCCTGAACTTCATTCAAATGCCATGTGCGTGTTTTTGAAACCTGGCCATTTAATTCACAGAAGAGCCTCGGGTCGCATTGCTTTGAGTTGCAGCTTCCAATTGATGTTTAAAAAAGACTAAAAGCACGACTCCAGCTGCACCTTCAGAGTTTCACCAGGTGTGTTAGCAGAAGACTGCGAGAAAAGGCGTCAGACAGATTGGAATCATATCACAGTATTTCAAATGGATTTACTGTACTTGTACTATGGTATTTCATAGGTGGTTATTAGTGTTCATCACAATAAACTGAAAATATAGGAAGAGAGGAATAAAAAGGCACTAGTGAAAATGATGGATCATGTGTTCCTGGGATCCCCAAGCTGAGAACTGGCGAGTTCAAGATTCTAACGGTCTCTGCTTCGGGCTGTCCTTCCCACTGAGGCTTTTGTAAGGTCCCCTAGTTTCTGCAGACCTCTACACCCTTATCTGTCTTAAAGAAGGAAAGAACCCAACCCAAGTTTCCAGAGCCTTAGGCCTATGAGTGAATGACTCAGCGGAGAGATCTGGAAGTTCACACTGTTTTGAATCTCAGTAATAGAAGTAAGGAACATCTCAAGTGGTCTCACACCATTTTTTTTCCAGACCACTGTTGCAACCAGCCAACCAGAAAGACAGTTATTTACTGTTTTATTCTGAAAATGTTTCTTGGAAATTAGATTTTTTTTTAGTCAAACCTTATTTCCCACTACCTCTTGTTGAACACTGGGACATATGTAGGACAACATAGGCTAAAAGCTAAGAGAAGTAGATGGAATGAGTGTCCCTGAGTTACCGTTCCAGCCAGAGCCTCACTGGTGTGCACACCTGGGGTTCCTCTTCTGTATTGTCCTTGAGATCTGCTCCCTTGGGTACAGAGTTGTCCCTGAAGAATTATGCGATTGTTACAAAAGATGTCATGTGCATGAGGGAGTGTAAAAGTTTAAGAGGAAATGGGTTTTCCCTTTAAAACAGAGGAAGCTAGCAAGCATGGCATTCACGTTTGCAATCAAACCTTTTTCCTCACCACTTTAGGTCTCTCTTGGTTCATGGTAAGAGTTGTGCTTTTAGTTACATCTTCTATACTTCATAATGAACCGCTAGACCTTGAAGCCAAGCCATGTCAAATTGAAAGTAGTTTAAGCTCTTCATTCATCTAAAACCTCATCTCAACACAGAACTTGTATTTTCCCTGAAGCTTTTCAAATTGACTTCTTTTGCAGGGGAAAAAAACCTTTGCATGCATTAAGTTCTTTGGACTTCCCTATTTTTATTTCCTAACTGGCATATTGTCATTTCCTCCGTCATACACAATCTGGCCTTATTGTATTCCTTGCCATTTGGTCTCCTCAAGTAGCCCAGCTTCATCAGCCTCTTCTCTGACTTTAAGAGTTTTTGCCTTATGCTGAATATAAATTACCACATTCCAGTTCTATGAAAAACTAGAGAGTTTCAGATTTTATCTGATTTACTCATAATATTAAACTTCAAGAACATACTCTCAACAGCTGAGGTCCAAAAAAATGATCAGAGCTAAATCTGGTAAAGACCAAATTTGCTGGCTATTAAATTCTTCAGTTGATTTTATATTTTGTAGTTTATGCATCTTATCTTAGTTATCCTTTCTTGGGTCTCTGACATTCCATCCAGCAAAAGAATAAATGCCCTCTCTGTTTAAGTGACTTCATTTATAAACTGGAGAAATTAATAGTACTTACTTCATTGGGTTGTTGATAGATTAAAACAGATACTAAATGTTCAGTATTTAGAACAGTGCTTGACATATGGAGACTGCTCCAGAACATTGTTATTATTATTGTTGTAATAATTATTAGATCTGTTATTGAAATGACATTTGGTTCCAAATATCAGATGTTAAAAATGTTGAGATCATTTATGACAGAATAGGACTTTCTGAATATACCTAAGTGATACTGAGGCCCTCACGGCATATCCTGGCATCTTGGACTAGTCACCATCATGTGACATTAGTTTGCCCTCTCTAATTAATAGTATTGCTTTATTACTCTTTTTTTTTTTTTTTTTTTTTACTTCATGCTCCAAGTATATGTCCTTGCTTAGGCTAATTACATTGTGTTACCCTAAAAATGCCTACTTTTTTATCAACAACTTTCATTTTCCCCGTTTTGTTTGTATCACAGGGTCAAAAGGAGTCTGAGATCATTTAGATCCTCCCTACCATCAGACTGATGCCAATTCAGTCACCTCAAACAGGTAAGACACTCTTTTAGGGTACCTCCAGGGAAGGGCACTGCACAACACCCTTTGTAATTTATGTCAAAATACCAAATAAAATTTTTGTTTGTCAAATATCTTCAAGTCTTATTAGCTTTGCTCCTCTTTGCTCTAGTATGATTCTTTTAAGACACTTAAAACAATTTCTCCAAGGAGCATCCTGTGCTTTTTTGGTCTTTAAATGGTATCCCCACTGATTTTTCCATGGAGTTCATACTATCTGTTAAATTCAAGTGATAGAAAACACAATTCAAACCTACTAAGAGATTTAATATATAATTTAACTGAGAAGAGCAGACCTAGGGTGGCTTCGGGTCCTGTTTAAGCCACCAACAGCACCAGGATTGGTTTCTCCTCTGTGTCAATTCTCTACACTCTTCCTGTTGGTGCCATTCTCCTCCAGGTTCTCTCTTCATTTCCATAAGATACTACAACAGTTCTGCACTTTATTATCAGCTGGCAGTCCAGAGGGAAAGAGAGAATCTTAGTGAAACAAGTTTAGATATTTACAAACAGCATTAAGCATAGAAGTGTGATAGAGAATTGGTGATAAAGTGAGCTAGGCAAGGTGGTGGGGTAGGGACTTTTGGAAGATGTTTTTTGAATTCAGACCTAAATGAGAAAACAGCCATGAAAACATCCTGAGAAAGATTGTTCAAAGCAGAATAAACAGCACGTGCAAACATCCTGAGACAAAAATGGGCTTGACCTATTCTAGGGGCAAAAAGAAAGCTGGTGTGGCTTTAACTGTAAATGAGGAGGTTTGGAAGAAGATAAGGTCAGAGGTGGCAGGGTCACATTTTGTGGATTCCTGCAGACCATCACAAAAAGGAGTTTTAGGGCTTCCCTGGTGGTGCAGTGGTTGAGAGTCTTCCTGCCGATTCAGGGGACACGGGTTCGTGCCCCGGTCCGGGAAGATCCCACATGCCGCGGAGCGGCTGGGCCTGTGAGCCATGGCCGCTGAGCCTGTGCATCCGGAGCCTGTGCTCTGCAACGGGAGAGGCCAAAACAGTGAGAGGCCCGCGTACCGCAAAAAAAAAGGAGTTTTAATTTTTATTTTGTAGTAAAATAAAGCCACTGGAATGTTTTTAGCCACGGATGAATTGACTTCAAAAGCTAAATGTGGCTGCCCTGAGGAAGATGGACTATGATAGGTATGTTAGCCTGCTGCCCCCAGGCTCCCCCATGCTCCCCAAAGTAGGGACTAAGGCAAGAATGTGCATGTAGTGTATATAGAAGATGATCCCAGGGAGCCTGAGTGAGAGACCTAAGTTAAAGAAATAGCTATGTAGAAACTAATACAAGTTCCAGAAATAGCCATCTCATTTCTCACCACCTCTGATTAGGTTACTTGCCGGTTCTCTGTAGCAATCACTCAGGGAAATCCTCTGATTGAATGTGACCTAAGGCACATAATAACTCTGGAGTCAACAGCCAAACCTTTCCCAAGCGTGGGAGCTAACTGTGGGGGAAGGGTGATGGCTCAGAGAGGAACTGAGGCACAATTACCAGAAAAGTGATGAATAGGTAATAGATGCTATAAATAATGGATCATCTTCATAGTTCCTCTTCCTTAAAATCCATAGAAGGTTGGGTCCCAAAATAATGGCATCTGGGTCTTATATATTGGAATTTCTTTATATTATTCTTCTATGATATGGAGTGGTGGGCTTTTGATTTTTATTGTATTTAAATAATACAGGTGAAAAAGCACAGATACACAGCATCGATGGTAGCAAAATGTTGAAAATAGGAAACCTGATAGCAAGTTTTAAGAAGATACTCGGCAGGACTTGATTAGATGGCATTATTACAGTAATTTTTGCTGAGCAATCTGTTATAGGGAAGGATATTTATTTAGTATTTTATGCATCTGTGAAAGGAGGCTTATGTTTTGAAAGAAGCACTTTAAATATTTCTTATCTCTCCGATAATTGGGATCTAAATATATCATAAAATAATCTTTGAACTAATTTCAATTTCAGATTATTTTCAAAGAACCTACCTCTTATTCTCAAAAAAAAAGAAAAAAAATGCGAGCTCAGAGGACACAGGAAAAGTTCTGATACTGGAGGGCCTGACATCATAATTGAAGATAAAAGAGTGACACATCTGAGTGTTTGTGTTTGGCGATCACTAACAAGGTAAGGCTTGGGAGAGATGTGCCTATCTTTCCATGAAGCAGAGGGTCAGCAAACACAGAGGAAGAACTCAAGCCAGGAAACATTTAAAAGGATCCTACTAAAAGATAAAAAAAGGGAGACCCCAGACTGTGAAAGATAATATTGTTCAAGGTATGTGGAAGCAGTCCCAGTAAAATAAAAAAAAAAAAAAAAAACAAGAAATAAAGACACCCCAAGCAGAGAGGAATAATGTCACACACATAACTCAAAGGTCATATGGCTGTGCTACATCTACTTGGAGAGGTGAAAGAGGAAGGAGAAGAAATTATTTCAATTTGGACTAGTTCCCATAGGCTGTCCTGCAGGGACAGCTCTCCCCTGGAAGACTGGTCAATGTTTTTTTGTGGAAGCCTGATTTTCTAAAAATTAATTTCTTTATCCTGGTGTTATTTGCTACTTCCTTTAGTGTCACTATTCAAGTATAAAAACTTGACATGTTATTGTTGAAGGACATGCTTTCCTTCCTGAGGTATTAAGATTTCCCACTTCCTCTCTCATGGCCCTAAGGAGTTTCATATCCCCAGGCTTGGAAGCTGTTTATCCTAAAAAAGGCTGTCAAACTTCAGGTGGGTTTGACATATAATTTGTTTTTCAATATAATTTTCACTCTGTGGGGGCCTGTTTAGTAAGATCCATTGCTCTGGCCCCCAATCTTCAATACAGTCTCCAAATTGGAGCCTAAGCCTAAAGATGTGATAGAGAAGCAATGAAGATAGATACAAAACACAGCTGAGACTCAATGCAGAACAAAACAAAGGAAACAACAGGAAACTCTGTGTTGGTTTTGTGTTTGTTGAGGTAAGAAACACTAGTTGCTGTGACAGCCAAGTCCTGAAATCTCTGTAATTTAACAAAGTGAAATGTTTTTCTTGCTCATCTCGGGGCTGTTCTGGTCAGCACGTGAATGAGTGGGTAGGTGGAGGAATCAAGTGAGAGGTGATTCTGTTCTACAGGACTATTAGGGAACCAGGTTCCTTGCTTCTTGTGTCTCTGTCTTTTGGGACCACTGAGTCTTCTCCATTAAGCAAGCAGATGAGAAAAGAGAGCTAACATCTCATTTGGGGAGAGAGGTGGGTGGGGAGGGCCATCAGTTAGGCCTGAAGGTGATGCACTGCACTCCCACTCATATTCTATTAGCCAGAACTCAGTGCACATGACCGTATCCAAGCTGCAAGAAAATTGTAGTACCATTGTTTTCCCTGGGGGTACCAGCAAGCTCTACCACAGGGTGCTGGGCTGCTTCTGCTCCCACCTGTTCGCTGTCACTCAGACTATCCTCCAACTGGTGGGCTGGAGAGGACTAGTTCTAGACCAGAAGAGCCAATTGCCAAATTTTCAGGAATTTTGAAAGCTGGTTGTTAAACACAGCCATTATTAAAAACTAAATTATACAAACCTACTATTTTAAAATGTTTAAACCTACTATTTAAAGGTTAACTACTACTTTAAGATTAAAGGTAAATACTGAAAACCCATCCGTTTTAAAATTATGCTACCACTTTGTTTCTTAACTCAATTCTTGAGGTGAGTAATCTCTAAAGTATCTGCGTGGTGGAAGCACCATAGAACAGAGTGCTACTGTGTATCTTTCCCCAAATTCACATTCATTGACTTTACATTGGTAGCTTGAAATCAGCCAATATGGGAGTATGCTCAGTCTGGCAATAGGCAATGCTACAAATCAGGGGATGATTTATTGTTCAGTTGATTGTCTGGACTTAAGAAAATGTTAATAATTCAGATTAAATTTAAAAGTATCTTATGCTTACAGCCTTTACATAGTGGATAGGATAGCACCTTTATTTGAGGAAATATTCTTCCAGTATTAAACACGATCATCTAATTCAGCAAAGAAGTTGTTTGCCTCACTGATGAAAGAGTGAAGTTTGATACGGTAGTGCTGAAGCCAAAAGAGTTTTCTATTTAATAAATCAAATTTGTATAAGGACGAAAAATAGTTTAAAAATAAGTCACACGTCAAATTTAGTGGCAATAAATATATTAGGTAAAGTTAGTGGATTGGGATGCTACTCTCATTGTCAAATCATGGTTAAATTGAAACTATAGGTTGCTCAAGCATATAAGAATTCAGCAAAAGGTTTTTTATTGAAATAGTTGATTTACAATACTGTATTATTTTCAGGGTACAAAAAAGTGATTCAGTTATACATATTTTTTGCAGATTATTACCATTATAGGTTATTATAAGATATTGAATATAGTTCTATATACGTGTATGTATGTGTGTGTATGTGTGTGTGTGTGTGTGTGTATATATATATATATATATATATATATGACACATCTTCTTAAGCCAATCATCTGTTGATGGGCACTTGCATTGTTTCCATGTCTTGGCTATTGTAAATAGTGCCGCTATGAATATTGGGGTGCACATATCTATTCAAATTAGAGTTTTTGTCTTTTCTGGATATATGCATGCCTAGGAGTGGGATTGCTGGATCTAGTTTTAGTTTTTTATGGAACCTCCATACTCTTTTCCATAGTGACTCTTCCAATTTTCAGTCCCACCAAGAGTGAAGGAAGGTACCCTTTTCTCCACACCCTCTCCAGCTTTTATTATTTGTAGACTTTTTGCTGGTAGCCATTCTAGCCTGTGTGACATACCTCATTGTGGTTTTGATTTGCATTTCTCTAATAATCAGCAATGTTGAGCATCTTTTCATGTGTATGTTGGCCATCTGTATGTCTTCTTTGGAGAAATGTCTTTTTAAATCTTCTGCCCATTTTTTGATTTAATTGTTTGATTTTTTGATATTGAGTTGAATGAGCTGTTTGTATATTTTGGATATTTAACCCCTTGTCAGTCACATTGTTTGCAAATATTCTCTCCCATTCCATAGGTTGTTTGTTCATTTTATTGATGGTTTCCTTTGCTGTCCAAAAGCTGTTAAGTTTGATTAAGTCCCATTTATTTATATTTGCTTTTATTTCTTTCTACTTGGAAGACCAATCTAAGAAAATATTGCTACAATTTATGTCCAAGAATGTTTTGTCTCTGTTCTCTTCTAGAAGTTTTATAAGGTCATAAAAGACCTTATATTTAGGTCTTTAAACCAAGTTGAGTTAATTTTGGATATGGTGTGAGTGAGTGTTCTAATTTCATTGATTTACATGTAGCTGTCCAGCTTTCCCAGCAGCACTTGAAGAGACTGTCTTTCCCCACTGTATATTTTTGCCTCCTTTGTCATAGATTAATTTACTGTAGGTGTGTGGGTTTATACCTGGGCTCTCTATTCCATTCCACTGATCTATATGTCTGTTTTTGGTGCCAATACCATGCTGTTTTGATTACTGTAGGCTTGTAGTATAGTCTGGAGTCTGGAAAGGTTATGCCTCCAGCTTTGTTCTTTTCCCTCAGGACTGTTTTGGCAATTTTGGGCCTTTTGTGGTTCCATATAAAATTTAGGATTATTTGTTCCTTTAATTTTAACATTTTAAAAATATTAATACTTAGCTATATCAAGTCCTCTTCCAGGGCCTGTCTGCCTGAAATAAAGTGCTTCACTGTTACACACTCTTGTGGTGCCACCCAGTACATGCGCTGACAATATCTGCCTGGCTGGACCCATCATCCCTGTGCATGTGCTGACAATGGTCATCATAGTTTAGCCTGGATCACACCCCAGGTGCCCTGGTCTGTCTCTGCACAGCTAGACCAAACATCTGGGTTGGGAAATGTGATGAGGCTGCAGCCACCAGCAAAGGTCTCTTTCTGCCCTGATTGTTAGCAAGCCAGCACACGTGCACTCCTCTTGAGGAGATTCTAGGCTTCTCCAGCCCCTCTGTCCCAGAAGATTTCCCACAGGCAAGGGGGTTCCCCAGGGTGAGGGTCTCACTCCCTTACAGATTCCTCCCAGGGGCATCGGTCCTGTCCTGGTGCCCCCCCACTTTCTTTTCCTGCCCTACCCATTTATGTGGAGATCGTTCTTGCAGCGTTGGTTGCATAGGATATCTTCTGCCAATTTCCAGTTGGTTTTCTGTGAGAATTGTTCCACACATAAATATATTTTGATGTGTTTGTTGGGGGGGGGGGCGGTGAGCTCCACATCCTCCTACTCAGCCATCTTGATCCCCTACCCCCAGCAAAATTTTTGAGAATCTCTTGGCTGTAAGGAATTAGCAATAAAGAGTATTTAATATTATTGTTATTTGTAAATTGTGGGCTACACATCATTCATATTAAACTTTATAATAAACTTACATATGTACATATGTATATATTATATGTATATATAGATATCCATATATTGTGTATATACACATTTTTCCCCCTAGAGACCTGTTGTTAGATACTTACCAGCATAACTGCACCCACCTCCCATCACAGTGGTTGAAATTCTCAGCACTTTTCCACTATTACCTGATCTCCCTCTCACTTCCTTGCTGTTTCCCCTTGTTCCTTCCTTTCTTCTCCCTTTACCCATCATTTACACATCTTATTTCTTCAAAAATCACCTCAAGTGTTTTTGTCTTCAGGGATTCTTTCCTGGATGAGTTTTCACCTTACCCTACCACAGTGAGTTCAGGTATCCCTTCTTTATATTCCCACAAATGCCTTATGGACTAACTGCTATTATGATTTTCATGTTTAGCATTGTCTCACTTTTTGTTATAGTTGTAACTCATTTAAATATATATCTAAGGAATATATTGTTTTAAAATTTATGTAAATTATATATGTGGATTCTTCTAAATCTTGCTTTTTTTAATTCAACATTTTGGGTCTGATGTATATCCAAATTGAAGCCTGTAGCTATAACACACTTATTTTCACTCCTGAGTGACATTCCATTGTATGAGTTCACTTCAATTTATCCATCCTCTGCCTACACACATGTAGATTTTTTCCAATTTGTCACTATTAAAAACATTTGCCTATCAGAAACTTGAACATTATGACATGAGTTTTCTATAGTTTTCATGCAAGTGAAGCAAAAATTAAACTTTGTAAGATGATACCAAATAATCTTTTATATTGTTTTATTAATTAATACTTCTACCAGCAGTCTATGTGCATTCTTATTGATCCACATTCACTCATTTGCTTTGACCATTTTTCTACCAGGTTTTCTTTTTCTTATTGTTTTTATTGAGCTTCCATTTTCATTTTCTTTGTGGTATATTTTGATAACCAGAAGTTCATAATTTTAGTGTATTCAATCAGTCATTTATTTTACGGGTTATATACTTTAGGAAATTCTTTTGACTCATAGTTTATAAAGATATTATTTTATATTTCTTCTGAAAGTCCTTAAAGCTATGCTTTTCTCTTTTAAGTCTAATCTAATTTTAGATGACTAATTCTTTCCCCAGTTCATTTATCAAAGGGTTTATTCTTTCCACCCTGATCCATCATATATTATGTTTCAGTATATTCATGGGTCTGATTCAGGGCTATATATTCTGGTTCATTAGTCTTTATCTGCCTCTGCACTAATGCTATGTTATAATCCTAATAAGTTTTAAAAAATCATTATATTTAGAAAGGAGAGCTGTTTTATCTTGTTCTTATTCAGGATTGTCTTGGTTATTTGGGGCCATTTTTTATTCTATATCCATTTATAAGAAGCTTGTCAAATTTCATGAAGTACCTTACTGACAACTGTTAGGACTTTCATTTAATCTTTAGTAGAACTGTAAGAAAAGTGACATCTTTACTTTATTAAATCTTTTTCTATGTGGACATAATCCTCTTTCCTTTCCATAAGTCTGAAATAGTTACCCCATCCTGCTTAAAGCCCAGAATTACCTGGAGAGTGCACTGTGCTCTTTATAAGATTTTCAGGGCCCTCATGGTCCAGCAACCCCAGGTCTAAAAGACAATTTCTCTCATATGGGGATTGCAGGGATGATCCATTTTGCCCTCCATTCCAAATTATAAAACTCGTTACCGCTGATGTTGGGAGTGCAATTGGATGACAGCCCTCAGTTGCCTTACCCAAGGTCATGACACCTTCTGAGGTCTAGTGACAGTTCTATGTGGGAATAAAAGGCCCAGTTCTCTCAACCCATCTCAGTGCTAAAGAAACATCCCATCTTTTGGATCCCCCACTGGGAGGCTGAAGCTTTCAATAAGACTGTAGATGGAGGTCTTCTTCATCATCTCAGTCCTATTCCTTAGCTTTTCTCCACAGATGGTGTTCCCAAGAGCATGTTCTAGTAAACCTCCTGGTGCGATCTCTGTTAGAGTCCGCTTCCTGCAGAAAACATTCTGTGACATTCTCCAAAAGCAGAATTAGGGTCTAATTGAAGAAGTTGTTTCACCGCTAGGTGGAGGGACCTCAGAAAACTCACCCTGTAGAGTTACTTCATGGATTAATGTCTGTGGTGTTTCTCATGCTTCCCTTTTCTGAATGGAACTTTATTTGGCTGTTATCCTTTTCCCACTGCTCCACTGTAGAGTGGCTTGTCTTCCACAGGGGTGAAGGAGAGTGTGACCATAGAAGGGTATCATGGGGAAGTTTCTTTGGGTAAATGAAACAGTCCTGTATCCTGATTATGGTCGTAGTTACATGAATCTATACATGTGATGATGTTTCATAAATCTAACCTTTATTTTATTTCATAAAAGAACATATAAAAACAAGTGAAATCTGAATAAGGTCTGTAGTTTAGTTAATAGATTTGCACCAAAGACAGCTTGCTGATTTTGATCATTTTATTATGGTTATGTAAAATGTTATTTGAGGAAGCTGGTTAAAGGGTTAAAGGGTACACAGGAGCTCTGTACTATTTTTTCAAATTCTATGTAAGTTTAAAATGATATCAGAATCAAAAGATTTTTTTAGAAAGCTTCTTTTCTTATTGCTTTAAACTCAGACTCATGGTAAATATTAATTTAAAAATTATCCAGAGCTTTTAATGAGAGTGAGAGAAGTCTTTTTCCACACTCTTAGCTACATAAAAGGAGGTGTAGGTTGATGTGTGAGAGGGTGCCATTGACTGTCTCGGTGTCAGTCGATTATCATGGTAGGACATTCACTTCTTGTCTAACACTACACTTTGCTTCCAGTTCCTCGGCCACTGAGACTCTACCATGTTTGACCGCCAGGCCTCCCATAGACTAGGTTTCCTATCTCTGAACTTCCCAGAGGCCACAGATTTGGGGACACTTGGGGATGGGAGATAGATATAGGAGAGAAACCAGTCCTGTTCCCAAACTTATCATCTTGTTTGGGAAGAAGAAGATGGCCACCTGAAAGGATTTGGCAATCTCAAAATACCACATGAAATAACTATAAATGAGTAGGTAGGTAAATAAATGTGGGAGAAGGAAGAAAAAGGGGTGAGGAAGAAATATGAGGGAAGGGCCTGATTCTAATCAAACTAGATGTAATGCTTAAACAAGGCCAGTTTGGTCTTGTGGTGGATTTAAGATGACTGAAAACTCTTTGGCATCCCTCCCGTCAAGAGATTAGGTCTCTTTCTTTTCCCCTTCAACCATCTGGTTTGTGACTGCTTTGACCAATGAGGTACAGTGGATATGATGTTATGCCAGCTTCAGGTTAGGCTTTAAGAGGACTGGCAGCTTCCTGCTCCCTTGAGGCCCTGAACATCCTTATAAGAAGTTCATATATTCTGTGGAAGAGACTACATGGTGATGTAAGGGGGGTGAGTGTAGTTCAGCTTTTCAGATGCCCCTGCCAAGGTGCCATTCATGTGATTGAAGCTGTTTTGGACCCTGAAGACTAGTCCAACTATAAGCTGAATACCACCCAGTGACCCAGTCAGCACTTGAGGACATAAGAATCATCTAGCTGAGCTCTGCCCAAGTACCTGACTCACACAATTGTGAGATGGGTTTGATCGGGGAATGAAAGACCTAAAATAAGTGATTTATTATAGAGTTAGACATTACAATACTGTGAGAAAAGTTGGGGAAGTAAGTCTGGCAGGGATGGTTAAAGGATCAGAGAAGTCACTAGGGGACACGAAGGGAAAGAAGTCAGAGTCTTAGTTTGTTCACACTGCTATAACAAAATCCCACAGAATGGGTGCTTACAAAAACAGATATTTATTTCTCATAGTTCTGGAGGCTAGGAAATCTGAGATCAAGGTACCAGCATGATTTTATTCTGCTGAGGGCCCTCTTCCTGGTTCATAGCCAGTGCCTTTTCACTGTGCCCTCACATGGCAAGGCTTCTCTCTGGGCTTCTTTTACAATGGCACTAAATGACCTAATGGGAGCCCTCATGACCTCATCACTTCCCAAAGACCTGGCCTCCTAATACCAACAACTTTGGCCATTAGGATTTCAACATACCGATGTGGGGTTGGGGGACATAAACATTGAAACCACAGCACTAAGGAAGGTTCTTGCTTCTGCAACTGGGAGGGAGTATAATCACTGTTGGTCCCCAGGACAAGCAGTGGGAAGGAAAAGCTAGATGTAAAGCAGGGACAGACTGTAATCTGCAGGACGAATGGAATCCATAAAGACAAACTGGAACTCACATGAGTCTCTCCCTATATCTAACCTCGATGATGGGGATGATCTGCAGAAAGATCTAGGGCCCTTTGCTGCAGAGTTGCACAGGTACCTGGAAAAAAAATGAAAGATTATGTAGCAGTTGAAGGGCTACAGTCCCAAGTTGCTGCTGTCTGATGCAGTGAGGTGAACCATCAAATCAGCAGCAGAAGGCATGAGTTTTAGAGACTCCGCTTGAGCTTAATGGCTGCTACTACACCCCACCTCCACATCGCGTGCAAATTCTTCTGTGGCAACACTAACATGAACCATGCAAAGAAGGGAGACCTGAGAAACATATTGGGTTGGCCAAAAAGTTCATCTGGGTTTTTCCATAAGCTGTTACTGAAAAACCCAAATGAACTATTTGACCAACCCCAATAGGTCTTACTTAAGCTAAAACACCTGTTTTATATTTCGGTTCTCTACTTACTATTTAGGGGCTTAATGATGGTCAGAATAGGGCTACATGGGCCTCTTGGAAGGACTGAGTGACTTGGGAACTACCACAAAAAGACACATTTTAGAATTTAATCAATGGAAACCAAGACAAGGAAAATGAGTTGGATGTTTTAATGAGCCAGGAGGTATAAATAGAAATGACAGCTAGGATTCTTGGCTCTGAGTCCCCCTCCCTCTTTTATACCAAGTTGAGGAAATAGCAAATTCATTCATCTCACTGTGTCTTATTTCACAGATCCCTGAGAAGCTCAAAATTATTTATATGGCTTCTTTTTCTTCTCAGAGAAATGTTTGTTGGATTACCTATTTCCTTCCTGGCAGGACTAAAAGTTGCATCATTAGCAGATATCACCATTTTCATTTTTCCTCAGGGGACTTGATGGGTTGGAACTTAAGCATGAGTATTCAGTAGGGACCATACCCTGTGATTCAGGTTAAATGTGACATAATTCCATAAATACTCAGCCTCTTCACACCAAAGCAGCATTATCAAATATAGAAGGTTTGCCTTGGCTTTCTAGGATTCAGTGTGACCTCAGAATCTTGACACTTGATGTTTCTTTCGAGGGCAAACTTGAGCTTTCCTCTCTTGTTGTGTTCATGTCTAATGAATGTGTTTTTCTTGAGAGGCTTTGATGTCAATTTATTTCTCACCCAGAGCTACACTTTAATGTGTTATCTGCAGAGTGCAACTACCAGAGCTTTACAGTGTCATTAATTAGGTAGGCGTGGGAGCTGCTGCAGCAAAGGAAGGCTGGAATCTTTTCATTTTACTATTAAAGAAAAGGACATGAGTTGGAAAAGGAAATGGGTTGTTTTTAGTTTTTATTTGGTCTGTGGCCTTATGAAGAAAGGAGAGAAGAAGGTTTTCCATTTACCATGTGCCATTACGAGATTTCAAATAATATACTATACAAAGGTGATTACAGTTAATTTTAGTCTTTGTGAGAACTCAGCTACCAGGGCCAGTCTCTCTAAAGAGGTTGGATTACACAGAGAACAAGCGAAATTACTGGGTTCAGAATGGCGGGAAAGTAGCAACATCAAGGAAGACAAGTTCTCCCTTTTTTTCTTAATGCTTTGGGAGAGGATTCCAACACCGTTCTTAAGTTATTCCTAGTGCCAGTGGGATGACTGAAACAGACTTTCAGTTCTTGGGATTTCTGAGCTCCTACAGGTTAATGAGCACCTAGACTAATAGCTCTGTTGAGAATTTAATTTAGAGTTTTATGTAAGGTAATATCCACTTCCATGGGAATAAATATTTTTTATCTACACATAGGGTTTAGCTCTTAGGATTAAAATAAAGTCATCTATTGAGTAATTTCTTCTGAAATTTCTTGCCCAAACTAAAACAGCAGCAAAATCCAGCCCAGCCTTGTGTTGATGATGATGATCATTAACACCTTCATTTTTCTTTCAGTTCAGAATAGCTTATTCTTTAGAGCAAACATAAACTGATTTGAGTCTATGCACAGGAGTATCATAAATGCTAAGAGAAATGCTACTCTGCATTAATGAATACATTGCATTAAAGTCAGCTAGTAGTCTCTTGGCAATAGAAATGTTACTGGATGTCATTATATTTGGATTTAGCTTTTGTGACCTTTAGAGGCTACCTAACATGGAGGATGAAAGAAAGACATATCTTACTGAGCAGACAGTGCACAGTGTAAGACAGGTTGCAAAAAGCTATTGCTTCCATCACATAAATCTCTCTGCCTCAGTGAGGTTGGAGAAATCATAGTGATTCATGGGCACAAACTTTAATTTACTATTTTTCCTTGGTGCCACTGAGGGATGGTAGGAAGGAGAAACCTTATTACAAGGAGCACTGTTCCTCTATTAGAAAAAAAAGGAATGAAGAGAAGATTCAAAGGTTGCTATCATCATGCATTTGCTTGTTATCAAGAAGACTAAATAAAATCTTTGCGCATAATTGTTTGAGAAGTCTTGCAGCATCATTCATTTTCTTCTGGATTGCACAAATACACCAAAGAAATAGGCTGGTGTTTTGAATGGTTAAGTTCTCTATTATGTCAGGATAAACTGAAGAAAATCATTTTCATGGGTATACTGTTTTATAAGAACCCGCTCTTATGAAGTTTCTCGAAGTAATATGTGTAATAGATGAAATGGGTTTGAGAATCTAGTGAGCAACACAATAAGCAGAGATGTGTCACGTACCCTCCTTTTTACTTGGGGGTTTGTCATGATTCTGGGAGGAGATGTTTCAAAATTTGAAAACTAGGTAGAAAATACCACCTCTTTAGACTATGGTCTCACCCTCGTTTGCTATGTGCTAAAAAAGTCCTGAGGCATATGGACTGTTGTTTTATTTCTGATAGTGCTGTATGGTCCCATTTCCTAGCACTGTGGTAGAGCCATTTTATTATTATTATGTCCGGTTTTCTATGGGGTGCAACGTAAGTCATCTCTGGCAGAGACCAAACCCAAAGCACAGACATTTTAACATCTCATTCAGCACTTGAGATGGCACCGTCAGACATTCGAAGCCACGGGAAGTTCCTTGGAAAGTGATTTCTCAGTGTTCACAGCACTGCTACAAGTCCTCACACCTGCCCTTAATAGGTGTCGCTGGAACTGTTTTGCAGATCATAAGCCTGCTTTCACAAGGCCCTTCCTAAAGAGAGGCTCTTGAGGTAACACTCTAACACTGGTGTACTCTAGAATGCACCCAGCATCTCAGAGCACAAATCATGTTGGCAAATAACGTTTAATATATAAATCAAATAACATGTTCATTATCTCCAAGGACCTTGAAATTAGCACTGGAAATTAAGTTGAGTTTCAGGCTGCCTCTGTTCTGCTTTGAGGAAAACAGCAGGGAATTGGAAATATTTTCATGGACACCAATAATACTGTCATTTGGGAATGTTCACCCTAGTGAAACTAGTCATTTATACATCTTAAAAATCATAATAATGATTACAACAAAAAATAGGGCTTCCCTGGTGGCGCAGTGGTTGGGGGCTCCGCCTGCCGATGCAGGGGACACAGGTTCGTGCCCCGGTCCGGGAAGATCCCACATGCCGCGGAGCGGCTGGGCCTGTGAGCCATGGCCACTGAGCCTGCGCATCCAGAGTCTGTGCTCCGCAACGGGAGAGGCCATAACAGTGAGAGGCCCACGTACCTCAAAAAAAAAAAAAAAAAAAAAAAAAAAAACTGTTACTGTTTTCTTTTTAACATCTTTATTGGAGTATAATTGCTTTACAATGGTGTGTTAGTTTCTGATTTATAACAAAGTGAATCAGTTATACATATACATATATCCCCATATCTCCTCCCTCTTGTGTTTCCCTCCCTCCTACCCTCCCTATCCCACTCTCTAGGTGGTCACAAAACACTGAGCTGATCTCCTTGTGTTATGCGGCTGCTTCCCACTAGCTATCTATTTTACATTTGGTAGTGTATATAAGTCCATGCCACTCTCTCACTTTGTCACAGCTTACCCTTCCCCCTCCCCATATCTTCAAGTCCATGCTCTAGTAGGTCTGCGTCTTTATTCCCGTCTTGCCCCTAGGTTCTTCATGACCATTTTTTTGTTGTTGTTTTTTAGATTCCATATATATGGGTTAGCATACAGTATTTGTTTTTCTCTTTCTGACTTACTTCACTCTGTATAACAGACTCTAGGTCCATCCATCTCACTCCAAATAACTCAATTTTGTTTCTTTTTATGAACTGTTGCTCTTTTTTCAGTAATATTTACAACTGGACAGGTAAATCATGTCAGTGGAACTTAGATCATGAAGGAAGTTTTCTCATATGCTCTTTTTTTCCTGGCACAGCAGGAGGAATATTCTAGGTTCAGTGCCTATTTCTCAGGAACTGATATACTCAGGACAGCTCACAGTAGGTACGAAGTGGGACGTGCTTTAAAACAGGCACATTTGCCATTTTCCACTTCCGTTTCTTTGAATATTATTAAATTGTTCTATACCCATAGGCATTGTATTTGTGTGACAGGACTGTGTGCTAAATAATAATTTTTGTTTGATTTTCTGAAGTTTTTTCCAAGCAGGTAGGCAGCCTCTTAGTATTTTCCCACTTCAGGATGTTTTTGTAGAGCCCAAAGCAGAAGCCACCTAAAGGTTGTTTCTGTCCCTTTTGTAACAGCATAATTTCTTTGAAGGAATGATGGTTATGCCTCAGAGGGAAGAAGGAGAAAATGGGCCTCTCAGGAGAAACCAGTGCAAACCTTGTGTGTGCTGTGGCAGGGCAGATGACGCTTGCAAAACCCTAGGGGAAGGGAGAGCTGCAATAAGGACTGCAGCGGAACTCAGAATTGGATTTAAATGTACTCGTAAAGAATACATTTAATATCTCCTACACCCTAGGTTATGGGATAAGATTCATACCCTCTCATCTTTTATGTGTCCTAGCAATTATGTGATATCTTACATAATAGTTTGCTTAAGTCATTCTGCTAGAGTGTAATCCGCAAGGGTGTACTAATTAGTAAGCCTCTATCTCAGCTTCACATGTACCCTTTCATGTTCTACTTTGTGCTGAGACTCTACAGTCAAGTATCTGCTTTGCCCTACCGCCTCTCTGTTAGGCTCTGCCAGTAAGGAAACTGGAGGGAGATGGAGGGCTGGAAAAGGACGAAGGCACACTTACCTTACTGCTTCCTTCATGTTCTTGTCAGTGTCACCCCAGGAACACTTCTGCATCTTAGCTGTGGTGGGTCATTCTAGCAGGAGCACTTGATTTACATTTGCACTTTCCCAGAACCAGTGACATTGTGTCCTCGCAGAGATCCAGCTCCCATCAGCCAAGCTTCCCTCTGCAGAAGTCTGGTCACCAGCCTCACACAGCTGCTGGCTGACC
Source organism: Mesoplodon densirostris (assembly GCF_025265405.1). Classification (NCBI taxonomy): domain Eukaryota; kingdom Metazoa; phylum Chordata; class Mammalia; order Artiodactyla; family Ziphiidae; genus Mesoplodon; species Mesoplodon densirostris. The sequence goes on from NC_082663.1 coordinate 92,009,766, forward strand.
CCTCATCAGAGGTCTGAGTGGCAAATCTGTGGGTCCCCGTCTTCAAAATTCTAAGTTTTAAAAATTCTAAACTTTTTCCTCTGATCCTTCAGTTCTAGGGGCAGAATATGTGTCCTACTACTACATTTGTGATACTCAGACATTTATTTTATTATGATTTTTCGGTTCTTCAAGAGCTAGTTAACTATTCTATACACTGTTTATATGATATTCTCTCTGATAAAGTAACCCATGTGGTTTCTGTCTCCTGACAGAATCCTGACAAGCACAAAGGGAATTTCTCCTGCATCCTCTACCTTTGCCCTTCTTGTCTAGAATGGTGTCTTGCACTTACATGCTCAGTAGTTTTGCCTTGGTTTGATTTAATTCGCTGCCATAATATGGCAAGAAATTTGCCTTTAAAGCAGAGTGGTGAAGACCAGGAGCTTTGGAATTTGATGGTGTTGGGTTCAAATCTTGGTTCTGCTACTTAGTAGCTGTATTATTTTAATTGAACTATTTCGTCCTTCTAAGCCTTAATTTTCTCATCTGTGAAATGTACACAATAAAGTGTCCACCTCTTGGTGTTGTTACGAACATCAAATGGGCCATTGAATGCAAAAATCTGAGTAACTAGTAAGTGTTCAATAAATGATTGTTATTATTATTTGTAAAAAAGAGGTGAAATTCAGAAGAAGAAGAAAAGTGAGTTTGCAAAGTACAGAACCTTGGAGGAAGGTGAAAGAAGGGAATAAATGGGACAAAGTTAGGAAAACAGAAAAGAGCTGAGTGTGTGTTGGGATTAGGGGGAAGGGGAATAGGTGGTCACATAGGGAGGAAAGTGAATTAAATGTGTAAAGGTGCCTGAACTGATTTTTAGCCAAATTTGTCGTCTTATAATGAAGGGTCCATAGTGTGCTTCGTTTTGTCCTTTTCCCATTTAAAAAACCATGACAAGTCACAATGATGTTTAATTTAGTCAGCTTAAGATAATTGAATTTTTGAACATCAAAACTTTTTTCATGTTTGACTGCTTATGGTAGAAACCTTTCTAATGGAGATTACATATTTCATTACCTTCTTTTATTCTTTTCACTGACTTATACTTTAGGAGAGAAATGTTACTTCATACCTTGATAACATGTCAAATGTTTCTTCTTATTTCTTCCCGAAACTGTTCCCTTTTTTTCCTGTTGAATTTAAGATCCATGTCCTTAAACATGGATCTCATAGCAATTCTGTCACACCCTTAAATTGTACTGTGAAAGCATAACATTCTTATTTGCTCAAGTGGATGCTTGGAACCATCTCACTTTTGTGGAATGACAGGCTACAACTTGCGAGCAGTGTTCACGAACCAATAATTGGGCTGAGCTCATGTCATGTGATCTTTCCCCTGGTATGCTTTCTAGTATTTGTATGTTATGCTGGATGCCAGGTATAAGTTAGTCTCTGCCCTTGCAGAGCATGCTGGTAAGTTGGACAATAACATTTCATGTCTTCAGAGGATGTCTCATATGGACCAAACCACTCAGTGAATGTTGTCTTTGACAAGTTAAGTCAGTAAAGGATGACACTAACTTGAGCTGACCTGTAACAATTGCTCTGGTTTTTTTTTTTTTTTTTTTTTTAAAGCCACATGCTTGCTGTGACACATGCACACCATTAGTGCTGGTCAATATGAATGTTATACCGATTCATTTGTCCCTACACTGAGTGGTTCCAGGTTGCTGTGAGGTATGACAAGGTCAGTGGTGAGAGCAGACACAAAAAAACTGTAAAATAAAACCCAGCTCATGTTTGTTTATGTAGTATATATGGATCTATGTATGTATATACACATATACATGATAGATATAAAAATATATATGTGTGTGTATCACACACGTTTTCTTCACTTTTTTCTGTTGTTGTTTTTTAAGTGTTCATGAACTCCTTTCTCCCTATTTGCCCATCAACTCTTTCCCTCTGTTGTAATCTGTTGTCCCCTACTGGAAAGGGAGGGAAAAAGTATGCTGACTGCAGTGGGTCCTCAGAAACTAAAACCAGAGATGGGGCTTTCTCTTATCTGCAGTCCTAGTGACTGTACAAGGAAAGGAAGCACCAAAATGGTGTGTGTGTAGGTGTGTGTGTTTGAGAAAAAGACAGAGAGAGAGAAAGAGAGAGAGAGAAGGAGAGAGAGGGAGATGTAATGGTCAATCCATAAGACTGTTAGAGGCACCAGGGCAACAGGAGACCCATCTCCTGTTGGAGATGGACAGAACCAGTAAAGATACAAGAGTCAGTGAACTGAGGCAGCCTGGTTAAATGTAAGTGACTGTTGATGACATTGGCTGGTCATTTAAGAACAAAAGATAAGTTTGTGTGAATGGACACAAACAATTTAAAGGACCTAGGACAGAGCAGGGTGCATTTGCCAATCTGCCTTTTTCCAGAAGACCCCCCAAATTCTCTTCAACTACAGTTTTCTGCTTAGAGTCTGCTAGGGATTAGAGATCTAGATAATAAAATTGTTAGACTGCTGTTCACATTAAAGATAAAACAGCTGTGAATGAGATTATGTTTGTAGAAGTGCATGCGATTTGACCCACAGATGGTTTGATATGTACAGTGAGTTCTCACAGGTTGTCATTTCATGTTCTTTCAGGATAGTAAGGATTTTCAGGTATGTGACTTTCATATACGGAAAGAGTGAATTATTATATATAATTATTAAAGATGTTTGTTGAACAAGCCTGAGAGGACTGCGGAGAATTATGAAGCTTTTACAACACAAGTAAAGTATAATTTCATAATTACTTGGAAATTTTACATTCAAGAAGTTGTAAAATAATGGTAATGAGATATTTTGTTAGGAAGAATATATATAACCACATGAAGAAAAAAGTACATTTAAAATAGTAGCCTTTATTTAGAATTTTATGTATAAATTATAGCAAACATGTAACTAAATATTTAATTAGAATTAAATAAAAGTATTATAAATATACTGTAAGAGCTCTGCACTAAGCAAGAGGTTAAAATTCAATATGTCAATTGAAAAAATCAAAGGGTAAAAATTGCACTTATATGAAAATTATTAGGAATACATTTCCAGTTAAGGAATCTATGAGTCCTTGCTCTGAATATCACCTTCTCATTCCCTCTGGTCATGCCCAAATGCACACTTAATAAATTTCATTTAATTAATTTATTAATTCATTCAAAAGACGTTATTAAGGTGTCCACCATATACCAGAACTAGTCTAGCCGCAGCTGATAGAACTATTAACAAGGTAGACATGGTTTTGTCCTCCTGGAGTTTACATTCTTGTGGAGGAGACAGAAAATAACCTCGTAATCCAAGAAATACATCATATGTTTTCAAAATAAGATCTCAAGAAAAAAAAAGTAGAAAAAGGAAATGGAGAGGGAACATACAGGGACTGGTATGTTATATATCAGAAATGGTGGTGAACAAGGGCCTCCCTGAGGAGATAGTAGTGGATCAGAGTCTTGAATGCAATGAGGAAGTGAACCGTGAAGGAATTGAAGCTTCCCAGGTGGAGGCAACACCCAGTCAAAGGACCTGAGGCAGAAATAAGCCTGTCATGTTCAGGGAAGAGCAAGAAGACCTTAGGCAGACATGGAATGAGGGAAGGAAAAATGGAAGGAGATAAGTTTGGAGAGAAATATCAATGACCTCGTACTATCTATTACACACACTTAGTCTCCTAAAACAGCAGCCAAATGTTTGATCACAGTTGTGCAGTTGGGCTGGTTTAGCTGAGGGGTTCTTCTGCTACCTGTGTCTAGGCTACAGTCACCTGGTGGCTCAACAGCGACTGCTGGTCTGAGATGGTCTCACTCACATATCTGAAGGTTGGTGCTGGCCCTTGGCTGAGTTATGTGTCCCCAGCCAAAGTTTCTTAACATGGTAGGACAGTATTCCAAGAATATAAACCCCAATTCCCAAGCACTTTCCAAGCCTTTGTTTCTTGATGCCCCAAAGACCAAAGCAAATCACATTATCAGGCATAGAGTCAAGGTGAAAAGAGGATGTGCAGGGCTTAGGATACTTGGAGGCGTAATTCATCAGAGTTATGAGTATGAAAATATACCACAGAAAGCATGAAGGGTCAGGGGACTTTATTCCTTCTTGTATTTTGACTCTTCTATTCCTTTTTTCTTCTTTCTTTATGCTCTAGACTGTGTTAGGATTTTCCCAAGAGTTTAGATGAAGTCCCTGCCACCCTCTAGCAATTAAAAATGATCCCAAGCCTTTCTACACAATGCAACACACAAAACGTGATTATATTTAAATGTACCACTAGGGTAATTAGATGAAGTGTTTGATGCTAGAGATAACCAGCCCTGGTCTCTGGGGGAGCAGTGACAGCCTCTACCCCATGTGTGGCAAACTAATGTACCCTGGTATGCTACTTGGGAAGTCCTGAACCCCAAATTCTTCTAATATCTTACTTAAGACCCACCATTTTTAGATCCGTAATAATAGCTAACACTGATTTGGATGACACCTTATTCCTATCCATTATTAATTATCCTCTTCTCTCCTGCTTCGTAGAAGACAGATGTTGTTTGGGACAGCAATATGCTTTTCCCAAGCAATGAGGCCTGATAGATCTAAGCCGATCATAGGGATTGTTTCCTTCACGTTCTCAGAGTTTGTTTGAACTCGGAACATCTCATTATTACTGACCCAGCTAAGGAAGAAATAAGGGAAGCCTGCTAGAGAGATTCACTTAATGGAGAATTTTAACTTTCCTAATTAAAGGGACAAAGGGTATTTGTGACATTCTTTATTATTTTTTCTTGCACATAGACATGATATCTGGAGATGTGACACCTATCTTGACAGAAAGAGAGAAGTATTGGGAGGTAGCCAGAGATACTGGCCTTCAAATCTCTATTAGTTTCTTAAAGCTGCTGCAACACATTTACCACAAACTGTGTGACTTGTAACAGTAGACATCTATTCTCTCACAGTTCTAAAGGGCACGAGTCTGAAATTAACGTGTCAGCAGAGCCATGTTGCCACTAAAGGTTTTAAGGGGTATCCTTCCTTGCCATTTCAGCTCCTGGTGGCTCTGGGCAATCTTCAGCATTCCTTGGGTAGCACACATGTCCCTCCAGTCTCTGCCTCTGTCCTCACATCACCACTGGTGCTTGACTCTCTAGCCTTGTGTTCTGCTGCTGGGTGTCGTGGAAGCATGTGTTGATATCAAGCTGTCATAAGATCAAAGGAGCTGATGTTGGGCTAACACCTTGGGGACAGCTCCTCAGGAACTTGTCCGCAGAGCACATGTCTGCAGAGAACTTATGAAAGAGCTGCGTGAGAGTAGGAGGTTGTTTTGTATCATAGAAAACCTAACCTGTCTTGACTCATACACTGTCTTTGATGGGTAAAGGAGGGGAAGAGGCTTTAATTATTTATATGTTAATATTCTTCACACATGCATCTTCTCATTTAACCATATATCTGTTTGATAGAGAAGGAGACAATGGCTCAGAGAAGTGAAGTTGCACAAGGGCACGCAACTCCTAAGGTGGCAGGGCTGGGGCTTAAATTCGGGACAGAGTCTGTGCTCCTAGAGTTCACACTCCACGGTCCCCAGCAGTATTCGCTCACTCGCTAGGTGGGGAACTGAACTCTTTTCCTCACCAACATCGTGATCCTCCTATACCTGGTTAGTACCAGTTGTGTTCATGGCCTCATCCCAGATGGTAATATGCCAAATTTAGCCATAGAAGAGGTGGTTTTCCTGATTTTATGGAACTTCTGTATTCTGCTGGTTATGATGATGTGAAAAAAACAATTAAAAGAACAATCAGCATAGATTCACTTTGTTATACAGCAGCAACTAACACAACGATGTAAAGCAATTACACTCCAATAAAGATGTTAAAAAAAAAAAAACCCAATGCAGCCAAATAAATAAATAACTAAATAAATATTTTTTTAAAAAAACCAAAAAAACCACATAGTATGCCAGATTTGGTCTGGGCCATCATTTCTGGCCCTGCTGTATAACATTGCCCACTTCCTTCCCACCCTTAATTATTTTCAAGTAGATCCAAGATATCATTTTTTTATCTATAAATATTTCAGTATCTCTAAAAGATAAGGATCCTTTAACAATAATATAACATTGTTATATATACTGTATTATATATTTTAATATAATCATGACTCCATGATACTTGAAGTTATTCCTTAATATTAAATATCCAGTTAATGTTCAAAAAAAGAGCAATCAGCTTATAGTTAACAATACTGTATTTATAGTTACTGAGAAAATTGGTAAAAGAGTAGATCTCATGTTACTTGCTATGATAAAATGTTCTTACTACAATAAAAACAAAAAACGAGAAATTGGCTTTCTCACAAAATATACACAGATATGCAAATGCACACGTGCATATTGTCATAGGCTAACTGCTCTGTTAAGTACCAAATAGGCACAATATTTATTCCAGTTATTTATAATGTATGATTTTTATTTCCAAAATGACATTGAGTGGCCACCTTATTTGTGGTTTAATTACATTCCAGTGATGTACACATAACGAATCTATGGAAGGCATGTAAAGTGAGATTAGTCCATGTAGAATGAGGTACATTCAAATGACCCGTTTCATTGCAATCCCCCTTCCAAGCTGACTGGTTTAGCAGAAATTGTCGTTTGTCCAAACTATGCCAGTGATCCATTCTGCTGACTTCTCTCTCAGTTGCCTTTGGAAGTCACTACATTTCCCTTCAAACAACTCCAACTATTGTAGCAACCACACTTCACAAAGCTTTATGTAACACCAAGTTCTTGTCCCTGAAATAAAAGTCTGGTTACATTCCTTGCGAATGCCTTCCTTCAGCTGGGTGGAATTGAAACTTATCTGTTTTCATCTGTTCAAATAACTACCAGGTCACACACAGGGGCCACAAAGGAATCAACAGAAATAGTTGCTGCTCAACACTTCGGTGGCTCCAGCCATTGCCATTAGAAAGTAGAATGCATTTTCCTGACATAAGCCACCTACTTTGTAATTTTCCCTGTGCCTTCCATATTCAAGAAGCTGTGATTCAAAAAACAAATGCAATTTCCATGTTTATATTAAAAGTCTACTCCAGATATTTTCATTGAACATTTTATCTTTTCTGAAGTGTAGGAGTTTCAGATGTAGATAAACAGGACTCTAGGCCAGGGGTCCCCAACCCCCGGGCCGTGGACCAGGCCTTGGACCAGTACTGGTCCGCGGCCTGTTAGGAACCGGTCCGTAGAGCAGGGGGTGAGTGGCAGGCGAGCAAGCAAAGCTTCATCTGCCGCTCCCCATTGCTCACATTACTGCCTGAACCACCCCCTCCTCCGCCGTGGAAAAATTGTCTTCCACTAAACTGGTCCCTGGTGCCAGAAAGGTTGGGGACTGCTGCTCTAGTCTAAGACCTCTAGTCTCTAGACTTGGTTTGCATTTGATAAAAATTAGAGCAGTAAGATCTGTAGCAGTCAGATTTGACTCTACTTCCTGATAAAGTAAGACTTTACCAGTTTAAATCCTACTTGAAAGGACATCAGGACAACCAACTAGAATGTGTAAAAATTATTAATATTCTGAATGTTCTTACAAGGCAAAAAAAGAAACACTTTCCAAATTTCTTGGTGCTTTCACTCTAACATAGGCTCCTTAAGTTGTGTTTAAAATATAAAGCATTGGGGCTTTCCTGGTGGTGCAGTGGTTGGGAACCTGCCTGGCAAAGCAGGGTACACGGGTTTGAGCCCTGGTCTGGGAAGATCCCACATGCTGCGGAGCAGCTGAGTGCGTGCACCATGGCTGCTGAGCCTGTGCTCTAGGGACTGCGAGCCACAACTACTGAAGTTGTGCCTAGAGCTTGTGCTCCGCAACGGGAGGAGCCACCGCAATGAGAAGCCCGAGCACTGCGGCAGGGAGTGGCCCCCACTCGCCGCAACTAGGGGGAGCCCGCCCGCAGCAGCAAAGGTGCAGCCAAAAATAAATAAATAAAATAAATAAATTTAAAATATAAAGCATTGACTGATATTTGGAGACATCTGATTAAATGCTTACTGGCTTAGGGGTGGTGAGCATGAAATTAAAAGTAGCAGAAAATAGCAATGGTGACTACCTACTACCAAGAGAAATTTAAGTGGCTTTACATTACATCCCGACACCAACTTTTTTCTAATTGTGTGTTTCAACAGGATGTGCATTCAGCTTTATTCCTTTGTTAAAGTAAAGGATTCCTTCTAAATTCACATAGTGCCATGCCCTTGTTTTGCCTATGCCACCACAGAAAGAACCTAAAACTGAGTGTGAAATATTTTGGTCCTGGAATACTACCTAAAACTACATTTACGTGCTTCCTAGCAGAAGCCATGTACTTATCTCATCAGTAGATTATGAAATTGGCATTGTTTATATATTTGAACATCTCAAAGCTCCCAAAGAGTCCAGTTTATAAGAAAGATAATAAATCATAGGACAGCTGCTATTCATAGAAATAAAATTATACTTTACATGATGTTAACAAGGGCTATTAATAGGAATCTTTCTTTTAAATTCAGACTTTGATGTATTTTTTGGTACTTGATTGCTGCATAAAACCTATTCCAAAACTTAGTTATGTAGAATGAAAAACAGATAAAATAAGAGGAAATATTTGCAAACCATGTAGCTGATGAGGGGTTAATATCCAAACTGTATAAGTTTCTCAAGTAACTCAATAGCAAGAAAACAAATATTGTCTAGGTCCATCCATGTTGCTGCAAATGGCAGTTTTTTGTTCTTTTTTATGGCTGAGTAATATACCATTGTATATGTATATGAACTTCTTCTTAAGCCAATCATCTGTTGTTGAGCATTTGGGTGTTTCTATGTCTTGGCTATTGTAAATAGTGCTGCTATGAACGTGGGGGTGCGTGTATCTATTTGAATTAGTGTTTTCATCTTTTGCAGATGAAAAAGTTGGAGTGGTATTGCTGGATCATATGGTAGCTCTACTTTTAGTTTTTTAAGGAACCTCCATACTGTTTTCCCTAGTGGCTGCACCTTTACATTCCCACCAACAGTGTAGGATGGTTTCCTTTTCTCCACACCCTCTCCAGTATTTATTATCAATATTTGTAGACTTTTTTTTTTTTTTTTCTTTTTTTGTGGTATGCGGGCCTCTCACTGCTGTGGCCTCTCCCGTTGCGGAGCACAGGCTCCGGACGCTCAGGCCCAGCGGCCATGGCTCACGGGCCCAGCCGCTCCGCGGCACATGGGATCCTCCCAGACCGGGGCACGAACCCGTATCCCCTGCATCGGCAGGTGGACTCTCAACCACTGCGCCACCAGGGAGGCCCTATTTGTAGACTTTTTGATGATGGCCATTCTGACTGGTATGAGATGATACCTCATTGTGGTTTTGATTTGCATTTCTCTAATAGTTAGCAATGTTGAGTATCTTTCATGTGCCTGTTGGCCATCTGGATATCTTCTTTGGAGGAATGCCTATTTAGGTCTTCTGCCCATTTTTTTTTTTGATTATGTTGTTTGTTTTTTGGATATTGAGTTGTAGAAACTGTTTGTATATTTTGGATATTAACCCCTTGTTGGTTGCATCATTTGCAAATATTTTCTCCCATTCCATAGGTTGTTTCTTCATTTTGTTGATGGTTTCCTTTGCTGTGTAGAAGCTTTTAAGTGTGATTAGATACCATTTGTTTATTTTTTGCTTTTATTTCTTTTGCTTCAGAAGATAGATCTAAGAAAATATTGCTATGATTTACATCCGACAATGTTTTGCTTATGTTCTCTTCTAGAAGTTTTATGGTGTCATGTCTTACATTTAAGTCTTTAAGCCACTTTGAGTTTATTTTTGTATATGGTGTGAGTGACTGTTCTAATTTAATTGATTTACATGTAGCTGCCAAGCTTTCTCAACACCACTTGCTAAAGAGACTGTTTTTCCTCACTGTATATTCTTGCCTCCTTTGTCATAGATTAATTTACTGTAGGTGTGTGGGTTTATATCTGGGCTCTCTATTCTGGTCCATTGATCTGTATGTCTGTTTTTGTGCCAATACCATCCTGTTTTGATTACTGTAGCTTTGTAGTATACTTTGAAATCTGGAAGGCTTACTCCTCCAACTTTGTTCTTTTTCCTCAGGATTGCTTTGGCAGTTCTAGGTCTTTTGTGGTTCCATATAAATTTTAGCATTATTTGTTCTAGTTCTCTGAAAGATGTCATGGGTATTTTGATAGGGATCGCATTAAATCTGTAGATTGCTTTGGGTAGTATGAACATTTTAACAATATTAATTTTTCCCATCCAAGAGCATGGGATGTCTTTCTACCTCTTTAAATCCTCTTCACTTTCCTTTATCAATGTTTTATAGTTTTCAGCATATAGGTCTTTCACCTCCTTGGTTAAGTTTATTCCTAGGATTTTTTTTTTTTTGGATATAATTTTAAATGGGATTTTTTTTTTTTTTTTTAGTTTCTCTAAGAGAGTAGATCTTAAATGTTTTCACCAAAGGGGCAGGGGGGAAACAGATAACTATATAAGGTGATGATATGTTAATTATCTTGGTTGTGGTAATTATTTCACAATGTATACCTATATTAAAATATCCTTTAATGTATGTAATTTTTGGAAATTTTACCTCAATAATGCTCAAAAAAAGTAAAAATAAAACAATTATTTGCTCATGAGTTTGTAATTGGACAGGATTAGGTGTGGTCAGTTTGCTTCTATTCTGTGCTATATCAGTTGGCCCAAATGAGGCTGATAGATTCATTTATAAGATGGCTTACTCACTTGGTGAACAAATCGTTTGCTGTCAGCTGGTAGGTCAGCTAGGGCTGTTGGTTAGAAGCCTTGATTCTTGTTCACATGGACTTCTCTGTGTAGCTGCTTGGGCATCCTCTGAGCATGGGGGCTGGGTTCTAAGAGGGAGAAAGCAGAAACCATTAGTCTTCCTAAAGACTCAGCCTCAGCCTGGCACAGCATCATTTCTGCTGTATTTTACCAGTCAAAGAAATCCCAGGCCAGCTGAATTTCAAGAGGGTGAAGGAATAGACAGCATCTGTTAAGAAAGTGGTGTGCATGTATAAGAAACTAATAAATTGATAGTGACCATCTTTGCATAAAAGCCCTTACACTGTAATTAATAGAGGACAATAGGTTTGAAAGGAGGAATGAGTAACATTAGACATTTGATTTCTGGTTAAATAGACCCCTGTCTTTATTTCAGGAGATTTTAGAAACTCCCTTTTTAATTGTTGACTAGTCATTTTCTCCTTTGTAAATGTCAGCTACCAGTGTTTATTTGAAAGATAGAGAAGACTGATGTCCATCACAAAAGTCTATCAGACACAGAGAACACAACTAGTTTGAAGATGGGTTACTTGAAACCACAGCCTGTCTCTCCATTAATACCTTCTGATTTGATAGGGTTCAGGAGTGCCTGAAAATCTGACTAGGTTCCTGGATTGTAATATTTTTCAGTATGACTATAACTAATATTTGGTGCTTTTTTTGCTAGAGATTGAAGATGAATATTTAGAAATCAAGATATGAAATAGTGATATAGGAAACACAAAATAGCTGAGTTTGCTGGATTATAATTCAGAATACAGGAATAAATGCCTGTATTCACAAAAGTAATATTTTTGCCTAATTCCTTTAGAGAATTTCATCAGAGAGGGTGGTTTCTCTCTAGACAAAACTAAAATAAACATTTTGTGGTGAAGCTACTGCTCTCAATGTCAGCTTGAGTATTTCAAGCTCAATATAATACGGTTAGTAGTCTTGAGAGCATCATATCAGGGTTTGTCAGCCTTGGCAGTATTGACATTTTAGCCTGGATAATTTTATGTTATAGGGGGCTGTTCTGTGCCTTGTAGGATGATTAGCATCATCCCTGGCCTCTACCCACTAGATGCCAATAGTTCTCACCAGTTGTGACAACCAAAAATGTCTCCAAACATTGCCAAATGTTCCCTGGGATAAAATTGCACCTTTTTGAGACCACTGGGTTTTAATAAATTGATACTTAGAAAAAAATTTCCCTAAGGCGACTTTCTTTGTCTCAATAGTGTTCTTCTATCTGCCCTTTCATAGTTGGAGGTATCTTCATGCCCTAGATTTGTCTTCCATTTAAATGAAAAAAAGCTTTCTTCAATTTAAAATTTAAATTGATATTTCAAGAAATATAAATGGATGTATTTGCTTATTTTTATGCATTTGCTCCAGTGCTATTTTTGGATGTCCCCAATAAGTGACTTTCTAATTTAATAATTTTAAGAAAGGAATTTATAAAATAGAAAATACAAGCAAGACTTCATGTATCATAGTGCCAGAAAGAACCTTCACTATCACCTATCATAGACTCATATGACAGTAGAGCTAGAAGAGCTTTAGATAGCATGCTGTTCAAAAAATTCTTATTGACAAAAAAATCAAGACTTAGAAAGTCATTTGACTTGGTCACATCTTCAGACTTACTCACAAGTAGAATCAAAAGTAGAAGCCAAAATCTCTCAGTTTTGAGCCCAGCTCTCTTTTCACTATCCCATGGTGCTTTTCAAGGGAGTCCTCCCTTATTATCTTCATGGTGCAGTATTTTTACATAAACATATGCTGCAGTATTTTTAGACAGGACCCTATAGCACTGTGGATGTAATATTGAAAAGCTGCAGGAAAGGAAGAGCTAGCAAGGAATGCTTATTTTAAGGAAATTTCATGTCTGTGGAGTCTGTTATGATGAGGTTTAACCGTACTAATAACCACTTGGATATGTATTTTCTATTTCCAGTGTTTGGCTATAGATATACCTACATATGAAAACACCTCCTGCTCTGCTCTCCCACTCCCAATAGCCCTGAGAGGTTGTTTGACATGCTCTTGAGAGTGTAATTTACCCACCTGTTTAAGAAATAGGCAAGTCTATTTCCAACGTTTCTCCTTAGGGTGACATTCACACTGTAGCTTGAATATATTTTGACTGGTTTCCTGTAGAAACTAGGCCTGAGGAGCGAAATCAGAAGAGGGACTAGCTGTAGTGTGCCTTGCCCTGATGGGGAGAAGAGTCCAGAGAAAAGGCTGCCTTGGAGAAGTCTCAGAGCCAGAACTTTCTTCTCCAAGGTTCTACCATTTCTACTTTCTAGAATCCTCCCCAAACTCTCTGCCCCTGTGCTGCCCTTTTGCTATTCCTGATGCCATAAAAATTTATTTTAGTTCATCCAATCCATTTTTCATTTGGCCTTTAAAAATTAGGATAAGTCTTCTAAACACCCCTTTCTTGAGAGGCAATTTACTGATGCTAGAAAGTGACTCAGGATGGGTACACTCTAAAGGAAGGTAAGACATATTCATCTTATTCTAAAGATGGGAAAATACAGGCACAAGAAATGAGTGATGTGTCCGACGACTCAAACACCTTAAGCCCTTAAGCAATAATGCTGATGATTCAGTGCTTTACACTAGACCCTACCCTTCCAGTACTTCTTAATGCATGATCCTTAAGATGAACTAGAGAGGAGTAAAATACTCAGCATCTCGTCTGCTGAAAAAAAGAAAATCTGAGATATGAGAGTCAAAAGTAAATGTTCATCGTGTGAGAGGAAGTAGTAGGTATTCTTCACTATCTTTCTCCCTCTTCTCTTCAAACAGTATTTTAAAAGATAACTTATTTTAAAAATAGAAGTATTACATGAAACTGTCATTGTTATTCTCGAACTTGATTCAAAAATATTGGTCAGGATCAGTGCTCTAGTAGAAAGATTGGTATTCATGAATTCTCACCAAGACAGTTTCTGTAACAGCCGGCAAGTGAACCACTTCAAATTCTTTGGGATATAGGCAAGGGATATATGCTTGGATGGGTAGGTGAATGGGTAGGTGGATAGATAAACAGATGAACCATAGATAGACAGAAAACTTAGGATTCCTACTACATTATTAAGTATATAAATCTAGCTTTTGATTGGTTGGAACATTCTTCTGAGGCTATATATGCCTTTTCTTACTCCTGTTTCATCATTGGTACATAGTCTCCTTCCCCCTTCCCCCAGGTGTAATCAGTATCTATTTCCACTTGGAAAGGGGTGAAGACTTTGAGTTTCTAAACTCTTTCCTTAGGACACTGAAGAATGATGCTGAACTCTGAAAAGGAGCAAAGGGAGATCACCAAAAAGAGAAAAGTACAGGTTTCTCTATTTTAACCATTGGTACTTTTTAGGGAGTCAAAGCAACTAGGTACTTAAAATTATTTAATGATTACAAAAAGTTTGAATGGATAATAAAGTGTATCTTACTGACCTACTAATGTCACTGACCTATTCTCATTTGGTATCCATTATTTAAGTTCATTTTAACTGATAATCAATTTACTGGTTTGAGTATATATATATATTTAAGCCCAAAGCATAAAAGCTTCTTTTTTTCCAGAAACTTTGAATAGTTAGTAGTTAATATCTTCTCTGTAAAAGGCTTGTTTATGATTGGTACCAAGAAGTTCCCAAACATTAGTTCTCTATGTACTCTTTCCATTTTAAATTTTCTCTACTCTTAACACCAGAAACAATTCTTTTTAGGTCATTTAGAACAATGCATTGTATTTTTAACAGTTTACATAAGAAAAAAATTTGTTGTCAGTTGTCAGAATGCAACAAGATTGTTAGATCGTCTTCTGAAATGATGGGGGAAACATTTTTAAAGACTAATGTACATAGACATTTATCATAGCCTTATATATAAAGAAAAAAAATGGAAACAATGAATACTCCAACACAATATATTAAATTGTGGTACATCCAAACAGTGGGACACTGTACCATGAAAAAGCAAGCCTTCAAACATTCATTAATTGAGAAAATGCTCACCTAAAATGGCATGTGTCAAGTCTTGAGGTGAAAGGGGGTATGTGTACAAAGATTCTTCTCTAACCATAGGACAAGGCCGCTACTAGCCCACTGACCATTCTGCTGGAGGCTGAAGTTTTGGGTATGGCCAAAGAAAGAGGCAGTAATTCTAGTGTCTACATAGAAGGCTTCTTTGAATTTTCACACTTGCTCTTGGAACTCTTGTCTCTCTAGATTCTCTCTCTTAAACGTACATGGTAGGAAAAAAAAAAGTACATGGTGAGTGTAGGGGTCCAGGAGAAAGGGAACAACAAGACTGTTAGTCTAATCCTAAACCAGAGGGACTGACATAGTCCCTTGTTGCCTATCAGATATGACAAATTACCTGAAGATGGGATTCTACAAAGAAGCATAAAGCTAAAGCCTAATAGTAATAACAAGAGTAGCTGCTTTGAGGTTTTGGGAGTTATGGTCCCTGCTGTCTGTCAATCTCATGCATGATATATTTTTACATTAAAAAAATCAGTCTACCAAACAGCATGCATGATACATATGAACTATCTCAATGATGTGATGGATATAACAAAACATTAAGAATGGTTATCTCTAAATGGAGAAAGCCTGGGTAACTTTTATTAGTTTTTCTTTAATCTTTTCTGTATTTTCTATAATTATTTTTTTTATCAGAACAATCACATACATGCAGACTTTTACACACAAACATACATGCCCAAAGAATAAAAAAGAAGTAAGTGTAGAGTATATTTCAAATTCTGTGGGTGTAAGTTTCAAGGCAAGAGCAAAAAGCATAGCTCAAATATGTTCATTGCTTATCTGAGAAAATAACACACTGTGATTCTGTTGAATATTAGAGTAGATCAGTGTTCATCTGGTCGTAATTCTATGTGACGGGTATATCCTTAGAATTTCTAAGCAAAGCATAGTTCATTGTTTTGGGTCTGCCCAACGGTATACTCTTCCTTAAAAAGGTTGTTTGTTTCCTGCCCAAGCATGAAAAGAGCAGCTCACTGAGCAAAGATAAAGATCTCTTTGCTCAGCTCAGTTCACTCGGGACCAATGATACAGGAACTGGAAGCCAAAATGTCAGGAGGGCCAGCATTTCTCCCAGTTCCTCACCTTGATGAAGCCAAATGAGGTCTTTTTCAGTTTGATTTGGAGGGGCATAGTCACAGGAGGTAGCAGCTACACACAATGAGAGTAGATTAGGCTGGCCCATTGTGGGTGACAGATCATTGTCCCTGCAACAGCTCATTCAGGGCCTGGAGGTGTTTTCAGCCAGATTCTTAGCATGTATGGCTTTCCATCTCCAAACTCCTGCCCATTAACTCTGTCCTTCCTCACTTCAGGGGGTCTCAGTTGAGCTACTGATATAATTCTGCACAAAATCCTAACCCTCTTAGTGTCCAGATGAAAAGCTGAGAACTGAGAGAAAGAAAAAAATGAGGAGAATTGGACCTTTTTGTGTCTCACCACTGAAAATTTCTGGTCTGTTCCCAGAAATGTGTGTCTACTAGTGCCAGATACTTCTGGGTGCTCAGTAACTGTTCATTTTGGTGCTCAGAAATCCAAGCACCAAATTCTATATTTTGGTGATTCTAAGTTGTCTCCAGATCAGTGATGTTTCTGAGGCACTTACGGAAGTTTGGAGAGCTATGGATGTTGTTTTACAGATTCAGACCCCACTCCAGCCTCCCCAGGAACCTCTGAAGCATCACTCATCTGGAGATGGTCAGGTTGTCTCAGTCAGTACTGAGGTTAATGCCAGACTGTAGAAGCAGCCCCAGGAGGCACACTTTGTTAACCCAGAAGACCTTTAATTTAGTGAGAATCTGTAGATGGTCATGTGACTAGAAATCTGGACTTTGTAGCTAGAAAACACATTGGAGTAGACAGAATTCTGAGATGGCCCCCAAGATTCCAGCCCTCCTGGTATACATGCCTTGTGTAATTCTCTCCCCTGAGTGTGGACAGAAACTGTAAACATAATGGGATACCATTCCCATGATGAGGTTATGAATTAGTTGGCTTCGAGATAATCAAAAATGAAATGATCTGGATGGGACTGACCTAATCAAGTTAGCCTTAAAAGGTCCTAGGCCTTTCCTGAAAGGGAATATGAAGCATGAGAATGTGAGAGGGCCTAAAGTGAGTCACAGGGCAGGGACTTAAGGGTAGCCTCTAATAACTTAGAGTCACTCCTGGCCAATAACCAGGAAGAAAATGAGAACGTAGTCCAAGAATTGAAAGGAACTGAATTCTGCTAATAGCCTGAATGTATTTGGAAGAGAACCCCAGGCATCAGATAAGACCCCAGAACTAGTTGACTCCATTCTTTTAACCTGGTGAGACCTACCTAAATTTGTGTTGATTTAAGCTGCTACTTCTGTGGTAACTTATTACAGAGCAATAGAAAACTAATATATGCCTCAAAGTTCATTTAGTTTATGATGTAAAAACTACACTGATAACATCCATGAAGGTGATCATGCAGCTTCTCCTTACTTACCTTCAGTTCAAGGAGCTCATTCTCTTTCAAAGCAGCTCATTTATTTGTTGGAAAGCTTTTAATTATTAGACACTATAGTCCTTTTCATATTGAGTTGAAACCCACTCTGTAATTTTTATTCATTGATCTTGGATCCATGTTCTGGAGTGTCATAAAAAATCCCTAATTCTTCTATCATATGTCAGTCTTTCAAGTATCTGAAGATTGCTATCTTGATCTAACTAGTTCTAATGTACTCTGTTTAAAACTCTCAACTCCTGAACTACCCTTATCTGATTCTTTTCTAGATATTTCATCAACCTACGCGCTCGAATTTGTCAGACACTCTTAAAACATGAGACCCAGACCATTGTCCAAGCTGTGCTCTTATGAGTACAGATCCTGTGCTTTCATCACCTCTTTAATTTGGGTATGGAGCAACTAACTAACAATGTAATAAAATGTATTTAAGTTAGGTGCCCTAGGAAACAGACCGTGACTCAGGGTTTCACTTGTAAACTGTTTAGTGGTGGGTGCTCTTGGGAACAATAAGAGTGAGGTACCGAGGGAAGCACTTAGGCAGAGGAAATGTGGAAGTGCAATGCAGGTACAGCAGAGCCCTCAGCCTGCTCCACAGTGAGCTCTGGAACTCTGAGACCTTGCAGAATGGACCTAAACTGAGCCAAGAGGACTGGGCCTTTATACCTTGACATCGACCAATTATTGGATGTAGCTGGCTCCTGGGGAGGAGGTAAATGCCACTACCATCAACTGAGGCCAGTTTCCAGGAAGGGACTAATCTATGGGCCTTTGGCTGCCAACAGCCTTGGCAGCTGTGGAAGGAGTGTTTCAGGGAGTCTGAGATGGCAACCAACAAGAGTTATTAGCATCCACTTATTGCGCTACTCAGATCTGCTTGCTTCATATAAATTTTCATCCCATCAGGGAACAGCATTTCCAGGATTCTGGTTGGTTTCACTTCCTGGGGAACTAAAGGGAAGAAGTTGAGTGGCATGAACTACAGCCTTCTGCCACTGATACTCATCTCAGGATGCAATTCATACTCATTTTTTGTCCTATATTGCTCAATTTAGATTCTGCTCACCCTCAGCTGTCATCTCTGCAGGTCTGGGTTGATTACTTGATAAAATGACTCAAATCCTCATCTCTGAAAGGTTGGAGCCCCTAGTCAGCCTTGCCTTTTCAGGACATGTTTGCTGCAGTTGTCTCTTTATGATCAAATTGGGCAAGGAGTAAAAAGAGATGCTCCCATGAATCACCTGGATGTCCAGGTGTTCTTCCCTTCCCCCAACCGTGAAACAGCTAACCTACCTCATCCTTGTGATTAGGCTCAATTGCCCTGACAGGATGTTAACTCTTCCCTGCTTATTTGTCTCTCTGCACGAGGAACCTGAAATAATCTGGTGGCACACGTAGCTTAAAGTTTCACTTGTCTCTTTCTGTGTCTCCTGATAAAAGTATTTCCTCTTGAGAACTAGGAGCCAAGACACAAAGCTTAGAATCGTGGGGAAAAATATCAAAAATTTCCAAGTAGGTCACTGGGAATAATGCTAAGTAGTCCTATTACTTCTATCTTTTGGTTCCTGGACCTGTGAATTTCACGCACTGAGGACACAGTACTTTATAATGGCAGCTGATTCAGGGCATACATTCTGTTCTGATGGCTGGGTATCACAGGGTATCATAACCAAGGTGGCACTTCAACTGTGTCTTCAAAGGGCCATTTGATTTCTCTGTCATACTGGCAGCTTCTGAGGGCTGATATACATGATAGGATTAGTGCTACCATAGTTATATGCCCACTGACATACTTCTTTTGCTGTAAAGCAGGACCCTTAGGCAGATGCTGTGTTATACAGGATCCTGCGTCAGTGAATCAAAACTCTGTAAGTCCTCAGATAAGCTAGCTAGCTAAGACCCTGTGGACAGAAAAGGTAACTCTATACCCAGAATATATGTCAATTTTAGTCAAGATGAAACGCTGACTCTTCAAGTGATTCCTCCAGAATGAAAGAGACTCAGTGCTATAAACTTGCCACTGGCTTCTTGAGGGATAATGCTGTATCAGGGATACAACATTAGTCTTTGTTTTTGGCAGGTTGGACATTCAGCAGTGGCAGAAACTAGATTGGCCTTTGCGAATGGGAGTTACATGTGTAGCCTACATTCCTGCCACCACAGTGACTGCATTAACATACCTATGGTATAGGTACTGAAGCAGCTGGTAATGGATATAGGTGAAAATCAACTGGCTAAATCATTCTGTCTGACTCATTGGTCAGTCTCTTCCATAGTGGATAAAATCTAGTGGTCATTCACATGCAATAGGAAGCTTTTCACCTTTGTGCCTATTTCCATAGGTATATTCACATGCCTCTTTTCAGATTTTCTTGTTACAATCTTTCAATCTTTCTCTATCCTCTTCCCAAATTAACAAACCAAGCCATTCACCACTGTCAGTGAGTTAATATATATTATTATATCAGGCTACTTTTCTATCTGTATATAAAGTGGATGACCATGCCCACTATTTGAAGCCTTGCCCCTATTGGGAGGATTTCTTCTGACTAATATCTTTTAGCAACATACCACAGTAGGGCAATAGTGCAGCAGCAATTCATTTTTGGCTCATACCAACATATGCAGCTAACCTATCCATGAACCAGTCTTACATGGATTCCGCCCCCCGCCCCCTGCCCCTTTCTTAGCTGGTTGTACGTAAGGACTCCTATGCAGCCATGTGAGGAGAGGGATAGAGAGTGCTCCAGTGGTAAATGTCATAGGGATTTTTAATGCCTGCCTATGCAGCCAACTTCTGCCCTCTGGCCTTGTTCACACCACTTTTCAAATGTGTTTTTTCTATCTTATGATGAATCACCGTTGGGCCCACCTAAATGTATGACTTGGTGGATCTGAGAGAAACCAGCTCACGATGGTTAGTCTGGCTGCATGAGTCACTTATGTCTCATGATGTTGCTCTGCTTCCCCCAGGACTGGCTAACATGCCGACAGCTATTTTTCAAATAGCAAGACCCTGGCATAACCTTTCTCCAAACACTAAGGTTTTGTGTTTTGATTCTGCTACTGGGGCTTGTCATGATGTCAAAGGGCATTTTCTACCATAGAGGCCTCAAATGCCACTGGATCTACCACGCTGCATAAGCAGAGCAGCAGGGCTACTTAACATACAGCCAGGACCTACATCAGAAGCCTTTCGTGGCCTGGACCCTAAAGCTGGCAGCCATCTGCACCTCTCAAAAATGATCAGAGAAGTATTCCTAAGAGTGAAATACACTGGC
This sequence comes from Mesoplodon densirostris, assembly GCF_025265405.1. NCBI lineage: Eukaryota > Metazoa > Chordata > Mammalia > Artiodactyla > Ziphiidae > Mesoplodon > Mesoplodon densirostris. The sequence goes on from NC_082663.1 coordinate 92,030,427, forward strand.
TCCAGAATCTAAAGCCAACCAGTAATGAGAGTCTTTAAATGCAAAAATTTGTCTTCTACTTTGGATGGTGAAGTACTGGTATGTCCCTTATTAATGAACCCCTAAAAAGGTAACTGATGTGACAGGACTGTAACTTTGTCAGGTTTGTCTCCTGGAGCATACATCTGGAGCATATGTATCTTACTAAGGCCTTCAACATTTTGCCAATTCTTACTCATTCAGTTTGATTAATGTGATGTCATAGATATATGGACCAATGTAATTTGCTGCTGGATGTCCAAATAGTGTAGATCCCTGAGAATTATATTGTGCAGAGGGCAAGAGAATTAACAGGCTAAGGTGAGACTGTAGGCATATACTTTTGTAAATCTCATATGAATGCAAACTTCTTTAGGCCCTCCCTTCTGATTGGGATAGAAAATATCTCATTTGCCATATCAGAGATCATATACCAGCTACCTGAAGCCATGCTGATTTGCTCTACTAGACACCACAGCTGATACAGCAGCAGCAACTGAGGTTATAACTTGGGCGAATTTGACATTGTCTGCTGTCATCCTCCAGGGTGTTTCTTATGTAGGTCACACTGGTGAAGTAAAAGGATATTTGATGTGGTCACCACCCGGGCCATCTATGGGCCATTAAGAGTGGCCTTAATTTCTTCCATTCACCCCATATGCACTGTTGTTTTCAACTTAACTATCTTGGTGGGGGATGTGTGGTGGCGGAAGCCTAATTCAGAGGCTTCCAATTAGCCTTCCCTCATGATAGCTCTCACCCTACAGGCTAGGGGAAAATTACAGCAAGCCATCAACTACCAAGTATGCCATTTTACATTCAGGGACTTGGGAAATGACCCCTGGAAGGGTTTATGGATCTACTGTACCCACCGTGAGCTGTCCCCACCCAAGACTCCGTTTACTTCCTTACTCCACAAAACCCACTCTAACAGGAGGGCTATAATGACACTTTGAGTCCCCAGGTATAAATGTCAACTTGATACCTGTTGAACCTGTATTGAACATTTTCTTTCACTAATGTATTATCTTAGTTTGGGCTGCTATAGCAAAATACCGTAAACTGGGTGGCTTATACACAAAGAAATTTGTTTTTTACAGTTTTGGAGGCTGGAAGTCTGAGATGAGGGTGCCAGTATAATCCAGTTCTGGTGAGAGCCCTCTTCCAGGTTACACATGGACACCTTTTCACTATCTCTTCACCTGGTAGAGAGCAGAAAGAAGGAACAAGCTGCCTGGTGACCCTCATAAGGCACTAATACCACTCATGATGGCTCCAATTTTATTATATCATCTAATTCTAATTACCTTCCCATCTCCTAATACCATCACATTGGGGGATAGGGTATCAGTATATTAATTGGGGGCAAACATTAACATTCAGTCCATAGCATATACAATTAGCAAAGTAAATGGTCATTGATTCCTTTGGGGAAGAATTTGGCAAATCATAGTCGTTACTGTAGTGTTACATAGTCCTTCTTCCAAGGACCAATCCTATTCTTCACCCAGTGGGTTCTGGGTCTAAAAATGGGCTCACATCTAGAATTTGGACAATGGATCATGAGTTTTTATTGAGGTGACTGACTTCAGCTTCCTAATCTTCCACTTTTCTTTTATTTTGAATGTATAAATTAAACTATAAACTTCTTGGCTACCATCTCTTTTGCTCCTAGAATTCTACATTCCATACACCTCTGTGTTAGGTTACCCTGGATGCCTCTCATTTAAATAATTGTGTCTACCTTGCTTATGATGGATAAATATCATCATCTGACTTCTATTATTTTGAGACCTCTTTATCCCCATTAACTATCAGGGAATAATAGCTTTTTATATCATCAGCTCTGAACCATAGGAGAAAGGCACAGCTGAATTTATCAATGATTTCTATTTCTTATTATTTTTGTAAACAGGCTGGATTTGGGATATATTTTTAGGTATAACCAGAAGGATTTGCTGATGAATCTTGTATAGGGAATGAGAAAAAGAGAGATAATGTTGACTACTAGATTTTTGGCTCAAACAATGAGATTAAGATGTAACTGTTCACCACCACATTGAAATCTGCAAGAGTAGCAGGCTTGATGGAAGAGGAAATTGGAGGAGCATGGAAACTTGTATAGTTGAAATTTATTTTTTGGCTAGAAGCTAAGACTTTGCATATAACCCTGGTACATTTCAGCAGCTTATTTTTGGTCTGCCTGGTTAGCCTGACATATTAGGAAAATAATCATTTGTCTGTAATTGGAGCTTACTTACCAAGGTCTGACTCAGAATGAAACCAACATCTGGGGTGGTAAAACATGAAGTAAAGGAACAAGTCAAGGTGCTTGGCACTCTTCCAGTTCTTCATATTTCTCAATATTCCATATGGCTCTGTTTCTTGGGCTGCTGGCAGCAGCTGCCTTTCAGAATTTAACATCTGCATGGGTGAATCATTTTGAGAAGGAGATGGAGGAAGAAGGTACCACCATTTCCATTATAAATCATGGATTTTCAAGGAAATTAGATAAGACACATCCCTGAAAAACACACTTAACTGGAAATGGCTCTAATATTACTCAGGGGCTAGAACATCTGACCTTCTCTGCTTGACTCATTAATGGGGTAGATGGTTCTCCTTACTGCACGGCTACAGCTTCCCTGAAAGAATTAACCATCAGATTGAAATGCTAGTTTGTCAGCAAGCTTTCCTCACACTCTGATTATGGGGGAGACTGAGCCAGCTACCTCATTAAGTGCCTGGCTTTTAGACAGAGAAGATTATGTCAGAGAGCAGGAAATGGTCACACCATTTTACAAATGGGAAAATGAGGGAGTGAGAGGAAGTTTTGATTTTTCTAAATTCATATTGAAAAATGCCAAAACCATGAAAGAGGAGTACTGGCCAGTGTGGGATTAGTTACAGGGAAATCTGTCTGTGACACAGAAAAGTACAGCAAAGATATGGACTCTGGCAGCACGTGTGTTCATTGGCACACTGATAAAATTATTGCAATTTGATTGAAAATAAGATCCTACCAGAGGAAGTGGTTTTTAATGGTCTAGCTCTTCACCTCTGAAAGGTTCATTTTAACCCACTTGTAAAGGATTACACAGGAAAGAGCCTGGAAGCCCTTCCAACCTCCCTCAGATAAATGTTGAGGCAACTTCCAACTTCAATTCAGGATACACTGATTTTATTTATATGTTTGTTTTGTTTATTAAAGCTCTCTTCTCTGGGGTACTAGAGACTTGAGTCTCAAATTTCTCTTACACTTTGAATTCTCCTACATTTGGTGGTTTCTGGGATCATATGATGATCCTTTCTAATTTAGAAAAATCAAAAATGGAAAAGAAATTCTCCCAAGCAGTCAAACTCAGAGCCTTAAGTTATCTGAGATGGTTAGGCAAAAAATGCCATTCTCAGAGGATAAAGACCTTAATCAGTGAATACATTAGGAGGAAGAAATATGGTTGGCAGCTAAACACTGGGAGTTGGGCAATTAGGATTAGAAGAAATCTTTCCTCATCACTATTTCCATACATCTTTACAAATCCTATGTTAAATAATTACATAGCAACTGAGAAACAGTTAAGTCAAGAAGTATTTTACCAGAAATGGTTTATTCCTTTGAAGTTGTGGTAGGGAGAATACTAGTTGTCCAAAGATGTCCACATCCCTATATACAGAATTTGTGAATATACTACTTACCATGGCAAAAGGGACATTGCAGATATACTTAAGGTTGAGGACCTTGAGATGGGGAGATTATTCTGGATTATCTGGGTGGATACAATCTAATCACGAGTCCCTAAAATAGAAACCTTTCTGGCTGGATCAGAGAGAGTTGTGACAATAGATGAAGAATCAGAGAAATGTTATTTTGCTAGCTTTGAAGATGAAAGAAAGAGGCTATGATCCAAGGAATGCAAGCGGCCTCTAAAATCTGGAAAAGGCAAGTAAATGTATTTCTGTGTTCCAGAAAGGAACACAGCTTTGCACATACGCAGTGAGACCTTGTTGAATTGCTCACCTCTAGAACTGTAAGATTATAAATGTGTACTGTTTAAGCTGCTACATTTCTGGCAATTTGTTACAGTGGTAACAAAAACTAATGCAGAAGCATTACATCTTTTTTTTTTTTTTTTTTTTTTTTTTTGCTGTACACGGGCCTCTCACTGCTGTGGCCTCTCCCGTTGCGGAGCACAGGCTCCGGACACACAGGCTCCGCGGCCATGGCTCGCGGGCCCAGCCGCTCCGCGGCATGTGGGATCTTCCGGGATCGGGGCACGAACCCGTGTCCCCTGCATCGGCAGGCGGACTCTCAACCACCGCGCCACCAGGGAAGCCCAGCATTACATCTTTGATAAATTTTACTATAACTAAAAATCTTTGACATGTACAAATATGCTATAATCACCAAGAGGTGAAGTACAAGAATGTGGGCAGATGGCCATAGAGAAGCCATTTCCTTTTAAAGAATAACTTTAAAAAATAAATTTACATATTTTGTTGTTTTTTTGATTCTAGAAATAATTTCTATTCAATATAGAAATTCTGGAAAATAAATAAAAAATATAAATAAAAGAAGAAAATAAAACCTCAACATTCTTTGTCACTACTCTCATCATATTGTCATAATTCTATTTAAACTCTTTCCATGTATGTGTGTGTATATATGTACATATACATACATATACATTTGTATTATGTACATATATGTATAAGCACACATATATACAAATGAACATATATACACATACTTTGAATAATTGGGATTTTATTATGTACATATATGTAAAGACAAAAAAACCTAATTAGAATCCTTACTGTCCTGCAGGAATGATGGATCCAATTAGTTGTAAAGGCTTTGTTTTCCTGAGTCCCTTAAAGGATTTGTGAAGGCACTTGCACACAATCAGTATAGTTACCAAGCTAGAAACTTGGCAGTCATCCTAGACATCTCTTTCTCCCTCATTCCCCATCCTCCATCCATCATCAACCTCTGCCAGTGTTATTGTCTTAAGATGTTAAATCTCTTTCTTTCCTTCACTGTTACTACTACCCTTGTCTAAGCCACCATCATAGTCTACCTGGACTATAACATTAACCTCCTATGTTATCCCATCCTGGTTCTCAGAAGCATATCTTCACATGTAACCAGAGTGATATTTCCAAAATACATATCAAATATCATCGTGAGTGAAATATTTCAGTGATTTTCCATTGCTCTTAGGATCTGACCAAAATATCCTGAATTTGACCAAAAATGGTTTGCATCGTGTGCCTTCTTCCTACTTCTCCAATGTTCTCTTGCGTGGATGAATGCTTTGGGGAAATTTAAAGAGGTTTTGAGATTTGGGTTTCAATCATCATGGTATATAGTATGGGGAAATGCAGGAAGAGGTTCCTATGAATTAATTTTAAGGAGGTTTTGGGCAGAGATGCCCCTGCTGAAAATTGGGCCCTATATGATTTGTAGTTCTTGAATGAAATATTATGTGGTAAACATATTTCTGTGTCATTAAAAGTTTTTTCAGATGTAGGAGAGGAGAGTTGGATAGACTTTGGAGGTGGTATAGTCCAAGGGATCTCCCATATGAGAGAGTAAATAATGATGGAATCTGTAGATCTTGTCAAAACAAACCCCAGGATTCTGCAGTTGCTGCAGCTGCTGGGGTTCATGGTAACCATTTCACCCACTGATCCCATGGAAGTATCTCCTCTGCATGCCTCAACTAAGTGAAGGAAAATAAGCTGACCTTCATTTAGAACTAATGCTATGCCAAACATTGTGACGTTTAGAGACTACCTGAAATATACAAGAAAAGTCAGGCAAATCTAATCTCAGTCACTCTAAAGAAGAGGAAGAGAGGTCCATATTTAGTTATTCCTCTGAAAGAAAAAGTCATGGAGAAGTCAAGGACCTAGGGGAAGATTGGTAGGGCAAACTTCCACATCCCAGACAAAGAACTGGGTGCCTGTCTGCTTTGGAAACAGATGGAAGGAGAAGCAAAGGGTGAAGAACAAAGGACGAATTGCTCAGGGTCATATACTGATGGTCTTCAGCCCATTTGCCAATAACACATTAATCTGGTGGGTATGGTCCTTATTATTTTGAAATATTGATTGGTTTATCCCGTCTTGTTCCAGAAATATTTTAAAGTAGGCTGTAGGCTATATAAAGTACAATGAGATAACATTTATTGAAAGCAGGTGAAAAATTAGAAAGGAAATGATCAGGGGTCATAAAGTATCAATAGAATGAAGAACAAAGTAGAGAAAAGTGATGCCTTTAGGATTTTTGTAGATTCTAAAGCATCAAACTCTGCTAATGTACCACCTGCAGGCAGTGGTGATTTAAGTCCTAGTAAGGTTAGGGTAGTTGGACTTAGCCAGCAGATGAGGTCTCTATGTTTTGGGAGGCTGCAAGGTAGACAGATTTCCATCCTGTTCTCTCCTCAAGTATCTCTCACCACCTCTTTTGAAATATTCATCAGACTTATGGTTACCTGTGCAGTGTCTATCTTTAGTGTTTAACTGTAAGCTCCATAAAAACTTGATCTAGAACGTTTAGTACTGTATTCTATCACCTAATACAGAGGCTAGCATTTAGTAGTTAAGTTAATGAATATTGGATCAAGGCAAGAGAAACTAGAGAGAAACATGGGGAGAGTTAAAATGGATCCACTCAGAGCTGAGAATAAAACTTGTTTCCCAAAAATGGCACCTTATGAATGTATAATAAGCAGTCATATGAATGGTGTCATGATATTTTTAAATAATCTCCTGTTGTTGGACATGCTGTCTATTTCCAATAGCACTCTGCTGAATATTTTCTTCACGAATCTTTACTACTGTCACAGTTAGACTGGATTTCTAAAGTGTAATCATTGTATTGAAGGATGTGAACCTTCTCTTCAATATAGCCTTATAATACTAGCTGGATGTTTATATCCCTTTATCTTTTGTTATTTAATCTCCACATTCAGGGATCAGTTTAAACTTGTAACTTCCCAGAAACTACTGCATATTTAAAAAGGCACTATGCACAGACCCTCCCCAGTTTTGTGCCCACCAACATGACACATCTTCGGTAGGCAGAATGACCATCCCCTGCACCAAGATGTCCACGTCCTAATCCCCAAAAATCTGTGACTATGTTATGTTGCATGACAAGGGGGAATTAAGGTTACAGTTGGAATTAAGGTTGCTAATCAGTTGATTTTAAAATGAAGAGATTATCCAAGATTACTCTAGTAAGCCTGATATAATGACAAAGGTCCTTTAAATGTGGAAGAGGTAGGCAGAAGAGTCAGTGTCAGAGTGACAGCATATAAGAAAGACTCAAGTGACCATTGCTGACTTTGCAGATAGAAGGGGGCCAAGAGCCAAGGAAAGCCAGCAGCCTCTAGGAGCTAGAAAAAGCAAGAAAGTGGATTCTCCCTTAGAGCCTCTAGAAAGAAAGATCCCAGCCAACACATTGATCTTATCCCACTGAGATCCATGTTGGAATCCTAACTTTGAGAACTGTAAGATAATAAATCTGTGTTGGTTTAGGCCACCAAGTTTGTGGTAATTTATTACAGCAGCCATAGGAAGCCAATACAACACTCTTCAGCTTCCAAGCACCAAGCTCTGCCTAGCCTCAGTTATGCTCTCTTTAACTAGGAAAATAACTCTTCCCATTCAAGCAGTAAGTGCTTAGCCAGCTGTCCACGATGCTGTACCTTCTGCTTTATGGTTATACCCCATGAGATACAAAATAAAAATAAGTACAGAGGAATGGGATTGTCAGGTCTAAGCTCAAAACTCCAGTTTGGAATTTAAATTCATTGATGTCTCACCAGAAGATCACCTGATATTGACAAACACCATCGCTTGGCCATACCCCTACTTTTTTGGCTCTTGTCCTGAGCTCTGCCTCCTTTGATAGATGCTAATCAGCAAATATTCTCCAAAGGGGAGAATAGTCTATTAGCGCAACCTCTTAACTTATTTCAGAAGCCTGGTCCTTCTCCCTTACAGATTCTGAAATGAAAAATCTTCATACATTTTTAAGTACAAGCAGCAGACTTGAATATGGCAGATGATCTTAAACAAGGTGATTGCTTAGCCAATGTTTATTGCATCCTCTCTGTCAACAAATCCCAAAGATGAGATCAATCTCTGTGTGAGTCTCACTGGGAAATAGATTATTGTTTTATGGGACTCCTGTTGCAAATCCCTGTGAACTCTAACATCAGTCACGGGCAGCAGTTGCAGTGTAGAAATTTAACAAATGCACACAGTCCTTGCCTAAGAGCAGTGTTCATGGTTCAGTTGTTCAGTCAATGGTGCAAGTGTCAGATCCAGATTCAACTAATGTTTGATGGGCACCCACAGTGTAACAGACACTGTGCCAGGAACTTTCACATTATCTCATCAATTCTCACAACAGCCTTCATTTTACAGTGAAGAAAACTGTGATTTATAAGGGTTAAGCACATTTTCTGAAGCTCATACAAGCTAGTAAGTGACAGAGCCAGTACTTGAACCACCAGCCTTCTGATGTGGATTCAATGCTCTTTCCACTCTACACAGTCCCTACCTCACAGCATTTAGACTAGGAGGGTGGGAAGTGCAGGCATGAAGCCAGTGCCCTCTGCAGCATAGCCCAATGGCCAGTGTCCCAGGTTGACACTTTCTATCGACCACACTGCTCATGGGCTCCTGTTGTGGTTAACACACAGTAAGAGGCTGTTGGTTGAAGCCATGGGGAAGAAAACACAACTTCAGCAGCCTAGGAGCAGAAAGTGTGTCAAGGGAAAGAATATGGTATTTTCTAAAGGGGAATCTGGTTCTCCAAGTGCAGCCCCATAGAGAGAATCATACAAGTATTTTAACAATGGAAAAATTATTTGAATAAATGGGACTTAGAATCACAACATTCTAGAATTAGAGGGGACCTTAGACATCATCCAGTTCTATTCCTCACTTCAAAGATGAGGAAATTAGGGGTAAGAAATATTAAGGTTCATGGGCAAAATCTTACATGAAGCAATCATGGAGGTTGAATTAAAACTTCTCAGAATGGAGCCTGCATTTCCACAGAGCTAGAACTCCTGGCTTGGGGTCTCTTCCCTTCGCCGTCACCGAACTACCCAGGAGCCCAAGGGGAGGGCGGCCTCACTGAGGCTGCGAGCTCTGGAGGGGCCCCAGCAGCAGAAGCCACGACAGTCCTGGGGACCGCAGGCCGGATCACTCATCCTAGGGTAAGCCAGCTGCCGTGTCATGAGAACACTTAAGCAGCCCTAAGGAGAGACACATATGGCAAGGAACTGAGGCTTCCTACCTACAGCCATGTGAGTGAGTCATCTCAGAAGTCAAAAGATTTAATTTTATTTATTTTTGGTTGTGTTGGGTACTCGTTGCCGTACAGGGCTTCCCAACCTGGGGGTCTGGCAACGGGAGAAGGAATTCCTAGAGAATCAGACTTTGAAGGCTACTGGGATTTGATTGCAGGACTTCGACAGAACTAGGGGAAACAGAGACTCCACTCTTGGAAGGCACACACAAAGTAGTGTGTGCATCGGGACCCAGGGGAAGGAGCAGTGACCCCAGGGGAGACTGAACCAGACCTACCTGTTAGTGTTGGGCAGTCTCCTGCAGAGGTGGAGTGTGGCTGTGGCTCACCATGGGGACAAGGACACTGGCAGCAGAAGTTCTGGGAAGTACTCCTTGGCATGAGCCCTCCCAGAGTCCGCCATTAGCCCCAACAAAGAGCCCAGGAAGGCTCCAGTGTTGGGTTGCCTCAGGCAAAACCACCAAAAGGGAGGGAACCCAGCCGCACCCATCAACAGTCAAGAGGATTAAAGTTTTACTGAGCTCTGCCCACCAGAGCAACATTCAGCTCTATCCACCACCAGTCCCTCCCATTAGGAAACTTGCATAAGCCTCTTAGATAGCCTCATCCACCAGAGGGCAGACAGCAGAAGCAAGAAGAACTACAATCCTGCAGCCTGTGGAACAAAAACCACACTCACAGAAAGACAGACGAGAAGAAAAGGCAGAGGGCTATGTACCAGATGAAGGAACAAGATAAAACCTCAGAAAAACAACTAAATGAAGTGGAGATAGGCAGCCTTCCAGAAAAAGAATTCAGAATAATGACAGTGAAGATGATCCAGGACCTCGGAAAAAGAATGGAGGCAAAGATCGAGTAGATGCAAGAAATGTTTAACAAGGACCTAGAAGAATTAAAGAACAAACAAACAGAGATGAACACTACAATAACTGAAATGAAAAATAGACTAGAAGGAATCAATAGCAGAATAACTGAGGCAGAAGAACCGACAAGGGATCTAGAAGACAGAATGAGGGAATTCACTTCTGCAGAACAGAATAAAGAAAAAAGAATGAAAAGAAAAGAAGACATCCTAAGAGACCTCTGGGACAACATTAAACGCAAGAACATTCGCATTATAGGGGTTCCAGAAGGAGAAGAGAGAGAGAAAGGACCCGAGAAAATATTTGAAGAGATTATAATCGAAAACTTCCCTAACATGGGAAAGGAAATAACCACCCGAGTTCAGGAAGCTCAGAGACTCCCATACAGCATAAACCCAAGGAGAAACATGCCGAGACACATAGTAATCAAATTGGCAAAAATTAAAGACAAAGAAAAATTATTAAAAGCAGCAAGGGAAAAGTGATAAATAACATACAAGGGAACTCCTATAAGGTTAACACTGATTTCTCAGCAGAAAGTCTACAAGCCAGAAGGGAGTGGCATGATATACTTAAAGTGATGAAAGGGAAGAACCTGCAACCAAGATTACTGTACCCGGCAAGGATCGGCAAGGATCTCATTCAATTTGATGGAGCAATCTAAAGCTTTACAGACAAGCAAAAGCTAAGAGAATTCAGCACCACCAAACCAGTTCTACAACAAATGCTAAAGGAATTTCTCTAAGTGGGAAACACAAGAGAAGAAAAGGACCTACAAAAACAAACCCAAAACAATTAAGAAAATGGTATAGGAACATACATTATCGATAACTACCTTAAACGTGAATGGATTAAATGCTCCAACCAAAAGACACAGACTTGCTGAATGGATACAAAAACAAGACCCATATATATGCTGTCTACAAGAGACCCACTTCAGACCTAGGGACACATACAGGCTGAAAGTGAGGGGATGGAAAAAGATATTCCATGCAAATGGAAATCAAAAGAAAGCTGGAGTAGCAGAACTCATATCAGATAAAATAGACTGTAAACTAAAGAAGGTTGCAAGAGACAAGGAAGGACACTACATAATGATCAAGGGATCAATCCAAGAAGAAGATATAACAATTATAAATATATATGCACCCAACATAGGAGCACTTCACTACATAAGGGAATGGCTAACAGCTCTAAAAGGGGAAATCGACAGTAACCAAATAATAGTGGGGGACTTTAGCACCTCACTTACACCAATGGACAGATCATCCAAAATGAAAATAAATAAAGAAACAGAAGCTTTAAATGACACAATAGACCAGATAGATTTAATTGATATGTATAGGACATTCCATCCCAAAACAGCAGATTAAACTTGCTTCTCAAGTATGCACGGAACATTCTCCAGGATAGATCACATCTTGGATCACAAATCAAGCCTCAGTAAATTTAAGAAAATTGAAATCATATCAAGCATCTTTTCTGACCACAACACTATGAGATTGGAAATGAATTACAGGGAAAAAAAACATTAAAAAAACAAACACATGGAGGCTAAACAATACGTTACTAAAAACCAAGAGATCACTGAAGAAATAAAAGAGGAAATCAAAAACTACCTAGAGACAATTGACAATGAAAACACGACAATCCAAAACCTATGGGATGCTGCAAAAGCAGTTATAAGAGGGAACTTTATAGCTATACAAGCCTAACTCAAGAAGCAAGAAAAATGTCAAATAAACAATGTAAACTTACGCCTAAAGGAACTAGAGAAAGAAGAACAAACAAAACCCAAAGTTAGCAGAAGGAGAGAAATCATACAGATCACAGCAGAAAGAAATGAAATAGAAATAAAGAAAACAGGGCTTCCCTGGTGGCGCAGTGGTTGAGGGTCCGCTTGCCGATGCAGGAGACGCGGGTTCGTGACACGGTCTGGGAGGATCCCACATGCCGCGGAGCGGCTGGGTCTGTGAGCCATGGCCGCTGAGCCTGCGCATCCGGAGCTGTGCTCCATGGCGGGAGGGGCCACAGCAGTGAGACACCTGCGTATCGCAAAAAAAAAAAAAAAAAAAAAAAAGAAATGAAGAAAACAATAGCAAAGATCAATAAAACTAAAAGCTGGTTCTTTGAGAAGATAAACAAAATTGATAAACCATTAGCCAGACTCATCAAGAAAAAGAGGGAGAGGACTCAAATCAACAAAATTAGAAATGAAAAAGGAGAAGTTACATCGGGCACCGCAGAAATACAAAGCATCCTAAGAGACCACTACAAGCAACTCTATGCCAATAAAATGGACAACCTGGAAGAAATGGACAAATTCTTAGAAAGGTATAACCTTCCAAGACTGAACCAGGAAGAAATAGAAAATATGAACAGACCAATCACAAGTAATGAAATTGAAACTGATTAAATCTTCCAACAAACAAAAGTCCAGGAGCAGATGGCTTCACAGGTGAATTCTATCAAACATTTAGAGAAGAGCTAACACCCATCCTTCTCAAACTCTTCCAAGAAATTGTGGAGGAAGGAACACTCCCAAATTCATTCTATGAGGCCACCATCACCCTGACACCAACAGCAGACAAAGATACTACAAAAAAAGAAAGTTACAGACCAATATCACTGATGAATACAGATGCAAAAATCCTCAACAAAATACTAGCAAACAGAATCCAACAACACGTTAAAAGGATCGTGCACCACAATCAAGTGGGATTTATGGCAGGGATGCAAGAATTCTTCAATATACGCAAGTCAATCAATGTGATACACCATGTTAACAAATTGAAGAATAAAAAACACATAATCATCTCAATAGATGCAGAAAAAGCTTTTGAAAAAATTCAGCACCCATTTATGATAAAAACTCTCCAGAAAGCGGGCATAGAGGGTACCTACCTCAACATAATAAAGGCCATATATGACAAACCCACAGCAAACATCATTCTCAATGGTGAAAAACTGAAAGCATTTCCTCTAAGATCAGGAACAAGACAAGGATGTCCACTCTCACCACTATTATTCAACATAGTTTTGGAAGTCCTAGCCACGGCAATCAAAGAAGAAAAAGAAATAAAAGGAGTACAGATTGGAAAAGAAGAAGTAAAACCGTCACTGTTTGCAGATGACATGATACTATACATAAAGAATCCTAAAGATGCCACCAGAAAACTACTAGAGCTAATCAATGAATTCGGTAAAGTTGCAGGATACAAACTTAATGCAGAGAAATCTCTTGCATTCCTATACACTAATGATGAAAAATCTGAAGGAGGAATTAAGGAAACACTCCCATTTACCATTGCAACAAAAAGAATAAAATACCTAGGAATAAACCTACCTAGGTAGACAAAAGACCTGTATGCAGAGAACTATAAGACACTGATGAAAGAAATTAAAGATGATACCAACAGATGGAGAGATATACCATGTTCTTGGATTGGAAAAATCAATATTTTGAAAATGACTATATTATCCAAAGCGATCTACAGATTCAGTGCAATCCCTATCAAATTACTAATGGCATTTTTTACAGAACTAGAACAAAAAATCTTAAAATTTGTATGGAGACACAAAAGACCCCGAGTAGCCAAAGCAATCTTGAGGGAAAAAAGTGAAGCTGGAGGAATCAGGCTCCATGACTTCAGACTATACTACAAAGCTCCAGTAATCAGGACAATATGGTACTTGCACAAAAACAGAAATATAGATCAATGGAACAGGATAGAAAGCCCAGAGATAAACCCACACACCTATGGTCAACTAATCTATGACAAAGGAGGCAAGGATATGCAATAGAGAAAAGACAGTCTCTTCAATAACTGGTGCTGTGAAAACTGGACAGCTACATGTAAAAGAATGAAATTAGAACACTCCCTAACATCATACACAAAAATAAACTCAAAATGGATTAGAGACCTAAATTTAAGACTGGACACTACAGAACTCTTAGAGGAAAACATAGGAAGAGCACCTTTTGACATAAATCACAGCAAGATCTTTTTTGATCCACCTCCTAGAGTAATGGAAATAAAACCAAAAACAAATGGGACCTAATGAGACTTCAAAGCTTTTGCGCAGCAAAGGAAACCATAGACAAGATGAAAAGACAACCCTCAGAATGGGAGAAAATATTCGCAAATCAATGGACAAAGGATTAATCTCCAAAATATATAAACAGCTCATTCAGCTCAATATTAAAAAACAAACAACCCAATCCAAAAATAGGCAGAGGACCTAAATAGACATTTCTCCAAAGAAGACATACAGATGGCCAAGAATCACATGAAAAGCTGCTCAGCATCACTAATTATTAGAGAAATGCAAATCAAAACTACAATGAGGTATCACCTCACACCAGTTAGAATGGGCATCATCAGAAAATCTACAAACAACAAATGCTGGAGAGGGTGTGGAGAAAAGGGAACCCTCTTGCACTGTTGGTGGGAATGTAAATTGATACAGCCACTATGGAGAACAGTATAGAGGTTCCTTAAAAAAAACTAAAAATAGAATTACTATATGATCCAGCAATGCCACTACTGGGCATATACCCAGAGAAAACCATAATTCAAAAAGACACATGTGGGCTCCCCTGGTGGTGCAGTGGTTGAGAGTTCACCTGGTGATGTAGCAGATGCGGGTTCATGCCCTGGTCTGGGAACATCCCATATGCCGCGGAGCGGCTGGGCCCATGAGCCATGGCCACTGAGCCTGCACATCCGGAGCCTGTGCTCCGCAATGGGAGAGGCCACAACAGTGAGAGGCCCGCATACTGCCAAAAAAAAAAAAAAAGTCACATGTACCCCAATGTTCATTGCAGCACTGTTTACAATAGCCAGGTCATGGAAGCTAAATGTCCATCGACAGACGAATGGATAAAGAAGTTGTGGTACATATATACAGTGGAATATTAGCCATAAAAAGAATGAAATTGGGTCATTTGTAGAGACGTGGATGGATCTGGAGATTGTCATACAGAGTGAAGTAAGTCAGAAAGAGAAAAACAAATATCGTATATTAACACATATATGTGGAACCTAGAAACATGGTACAAATGAACCGGTTTGCAGGGCAGAAAATGAGACACAGATGTAGAGAACAAACGTATGGACACCAAGCGGGGAAAGCGGCGGGGGGGGGTGGAGGTGGTGGTGTGATGAATTGGGAGATTGTGATTGACATGTATACACTGATTTGTGTTTAATAAGAACCTGCTGTATAAAAATGTAAATTTAAAAATTTTTTTAAATCTCACAATTTAGGACAATGTTTTTGTTTATGCATGATGTTATCTATTCTAAAGAATGATAATGGAATATAATAACACTGTATGATTTGGCTATATAATTTTCACATATTTTTATGAAAAAGTGCCATTTCTTCATAGTAACAGATCTGGTTAAAATGACTAAAAAGTACAGTAGAGCTCTAGTGAATTTTGCGACCTCTTATTGCAAGACCCAGAGGTAAACTGTGAAAAGCAGACAGACATGATTTGTCTGCATGAGGGGAATCCTTTGATTGTGCTTTTCTTCAAATAAAAGAATTAAGGTAAAATAATGAGTTATATACTTAAAGAGAGATTTATCTTTCATTGAAATATAAATCATCCTGTTAATAATGATAAAATATCAACTGAGGAAAGCATACAATTTTTGTTTCCAAAGCAGCAAAATGACCAGTAGCTTTATCCCCAATTCTTATATTTGCTATATGTAAGTGTACAGTGAAAAAAATAAGCCAGAATAAGAACAGACAATCCTGGAACAGCTTCTAGAATGAGTTGGTGCAGCCATACATCTTCTTAAATTGACTATGAAAATCCCCCACCATAGATTCCTTCATTGATCCTGATTAAGGACTCTGATGGTTTCTGATTGGAGGCAGTAAAAATAAAAAAAAACTCTGAGGAATGAAGAAAAGAACTTTACATGGTATACTATATTCTCGTAAATTAAATTTGAGGAAGTTGGCTACTGAGTGGTCTTGTGATTTTGATTTACATGCACATTAGAAAGCTTCATCTTCTTTAGGTATACTACATAGAGTTGGTAAAATAGAATATTAATGGTAATTTTGATAAAGCTGTGGCAAACATTTGTTCGGGAATATTAACTCTCATTATGCCACTTTATTTTAATGAGAAAATCAATTTTCAACTCTGCATAATTCTAATTTATAGTGCTTTATTTTAAATATATAACTTGCTTTAAGTTTGATAAGCATTCGTACTAAGTAGAGTGCCAGGGTCCATTGTAAATAGTCCATTCAGAAAGTTTTGTCTATGTCATTGTAGAAGCCCCAAAATTTTTGTTCAGAATTTGCTTTCATCTAGATGCCTTTTTTTTTTTTTTGCGGTACACGGGCCTCTCACTGTTGTGGCCTCTCTCGTTGCGGAGCACAGGCTCCAGACGCGCAGGCTCAGCGGCCATGGCTCATGGGCCTAGCCGCTCCGTGGCATGTGGGATCTTCCTGGACCAGGGCACGAACCCGTGTCCCTTGCATTGGCAGGCGGACTCTCAACCACTGCGCCACCAGTGAAGCCCTAGATTACTTTTATAATCAAAAGTTCTCAGGATGGCAACATCCTTTCCTCTTTCTCTCTTTGGCTAACAGAATTTTCAACCCTATCCACTGGGATAATTATCTGCAATCAGAGTACATAGTGCCCATTTATTAAGAGACTACATGCTGAATTCCTTGGTTTAGAAATAAGCCAGCCTAAAACTTGATTCTGTGGAGAATTGTTCCTTTTTAGGTGGTCAGCCTAAAATCTGTTTTCTTTCATCTGGATCCATGAGAGACAACAGGCTATTACTATCCTCCCAAATCACTTTAATTCTCTCTAGATAAAATAGGCAACTGCATTTGTATTCATTTAATTAATACAGCTGCATACAGATTCTTTTTGCCTAGTAAAAAAGTAGAAGATCGATTGCAAGGAAAACTAGTCCTATTCAAAGTCTAAAATATTTCTATCCAGAACTCAATAGCATTTTCCTTTTTATTCTTAATGATTCAATGATAACACAATTATATCCCTGCCACAATGTTTACTATAGTTGGTGGAATATGCATGTGTGTGTGTGTGTGTGTGCACGCACACTTGAATGAATGTATATGTCTGCATATTTGTACATGCTTGCAAACCTGGTAAGCATTAGTCTAAGTTGAAAGATGAACTAGAAAGTATGCTGGGTGTTTTCAAAATGAGTCCTGAGGATTTGGAGTCTCAGTAATCTAACCCTTTAAAGGGGGATCAGGAGTGATACCAATTTGATTCCAAGTCACTTTGTAAGCTAGTAATTTGTTCTCTGCTATTTCCAGAAACTGTGTAATTTTTTTTAACAGTTCCTTCAACATCCTGGTGAGGCTGCTGTTGTTTTCCATTTCATACAGGAAACAAACTAAATACGGAATGACTAAGGGATGCAATTATGTTAAAGAAAAGGGAGGTGGGAAATGCTGGCTCAAGCTCTCTATGCTGGAAAGTCTTGGCCGTGCCAGGTTGAGTTCTAATTCTGGGCCAAATGGAGACCTACTTGGCAAGGACCTGTCTTTATGGTGCCAGCACAAGAAGGCAAAGAGTGATAGTAGAGAGTGGACAAGCTCTTCTCTGGCAGTTCCATTCACTTTGATTCTTTTTTTGGCTGGCTCTGTTTGCTTGGCTCAAAATTTTGTTTTTATTTTGGCATCAATGACTTACTTCTTAGGAATCTTGAAGAGATTATTCTAAATTTAACAGAGTAGTTTAAGATATTTTAAGTTTAGTAGAGAGAAAACAGTAGAAATCTCCATAAATAAAATATGAAAAAGACATATTCTTCAGCCACTGGAAAGAGAAAACAGGTTGTGCTTATGTATGTGTATTTATAGTCACTGGAAACATTTCTTGCCACACTAACCTGAGAGTCATAGCTTACAGATGATAATCACCCAAACTAGAAAATATTCTACAACATCTTTATTGGGATAGTATTAAAGTAAGAAGATTGGAAAGAAAATATCAGAAAAATACTAATAAAAAGTAATCCAAGTGACCATATTATAATAAAAATAAATAAATAAAATCACAGCATTCTGAATTTGCAACATGGTAAGCTAAATAATGGGAATACATTTCCCATTAAAAGCATTTAAAAGAGCTGAGTATAATATAAAAACACAAAAGACAGTTTAGATAGTCATATTAATTTCAGAAAAAATAGCCTATAATAAAAAAGTTATTAAGAGAGATAAAGAGTGTCACTTCATAATGATAGAAGAGTTAATTCACCAGGAATATATAACAGTTTAAATTTTTTATAAACTTACTAATGCCATTTCATATTTTTAAACCCCAAAGTGACAGAATTTTAAGAGAAAATATTCAAGTCCACACTTTAATTGAGAGAGACTTTTAACATACCTGTCACAGGAACTGAAAGATCAAGCAGACAAAATAAATATGTAAGAATATAGAAAATTTTAATAGCACAATGAATAAGCTTGAAGTAATAACATTTAAGGACATTTCCACCTAACAAAGGCTGAGGGCTCAATTTTTTCAAAATCAGGTGAAAAGTGTAAAAATTAGCCACATATTCATGTCTGTCATTTACTGGCTTTTTCTACTTTGTTGTTGTTGGTTTTTTTGTCTGTTTTTTTTTTTTTAAAAACTCTCAAGTCTCAATTTCTTCAACTATAAAATGATACTAATAGCAGTTACCTTGTAAGACTGTTGTGAGGATTGCATTAAATAGTGTATGTCAAACACTTAGAAGGTACGAACTACTCAAGAAATGTTATCTATGCATTATCCTAATATTGACTTTGCCCAGGTTTCAAAGAGGAGAGCCTTCATAAAGCTGTCCTAATATATCAAGGATTTGTAAAATAAGCTTATATTCAATTTGTCCCTAATTTTTATGGTTTTATATAATTTCAAGTTTTTTTTCTGCTTCTGTCCTGTGCTTTACAGTCCAATATTTAATAATAAATATATAATTCCAAAAGATTCTATTCCTGTGCTTCAATCACTGTAATTTTCCCTTTCTGTAGTTGTATTCTAGTTTTTGAGCATAATAATGCCAGTTGCTGCTGGACGGTAAGTGCTCTAATGTTTTTGGAGTAGCTCTAAAATTCAGAAGAAACCATTTTATTCAGAGGTCACAAATTCTTCCCCATATATATTCTCAGTTTCTACAAATTCCCACAGTAGCCAAATCGCATCCATGTAGTTTGTTCAAATGCTATCACTTTTCAAAAGTATTCATAGCAATTACTTAATGTGTTCTGTCATTTTTTTTTGTTTGCTTGCTTGTTTGCAGTGTATATATGTAGCTTAGCCAGAATACAAACTCCTAGGAAGGCCCAAGGTTAATTCCTCGAATTCATCTACAATTCTTAGCAAGCAATAAATATGGTCAGTGCTCAGTAAATATATGCTGATCGGTAAAGGTCTAACCAGACTCTTAACAGATTAGAGAAAGGTCAAGAAAGAGGAAAGGAGTAAGTGAGAGCAAGAAGGTAGTGTATGGAGGAGAAGAGGCTAAAACAGGCTTCAAAGACTGAATGTTTTGGAAAATACTGCAAGTACAATAACATGAAGTCCATGATGGTGTGAGATTGCTCACAGGTCATTGATGATGTAAAGAGTATGTACAGTACAAACAGAGCTGTGAGCAGGCTGATTTAATTTTTCGTTAGCAGTGGCACAGACTATAAAATATTTATGTTCATATTCTAAATATGTATGCCTGGAGTAAGTAAATAATTTACTGTTCAGGCTATAAATTATTTACTAAGTTATTCTAAATATATATCCTATTTGCATTTTGCTGAAAGTAAAACAGGTAGACTGATGGTCTTTTAGGGTCCTGAAAGAAAAAATGGAAGAAAAAAAAATCAAGACTTAAGCTACAAAAGGAAGTTTTCTATTAAAGAGAAAGAAAAAGCAGAAGAAAGCCCCCAAAACATTGCCTTCCTTGTAGAAAATATCAATTTTATCTGAGATCCCCAGTGTCTAACCATGAATTATCCGGATATTTTTTTTGAAATTTTTGAGCTGGGCTTCTGAATTAGAAAACATGATATCACAAAACTTTTTTTTTAAAATTCCTTTCATTCCTTAAGGCTAGCTGTGACTTAAAGCAATAAGCAAGATAATGTCCTGTTTGGGTTGGGTGCACCATAAAACGTGGCTATTTGGCTGGTTCATTCTTTGGAATCACTCTGCCAAAGATTTCAAATCCCCAGCAGTGATTTGGAAGAAAGCTTCTTCTAATACACTTGCTTTCTTCTTAAGCATATTACCTGTTCATTGGACAAACAATTCAGTCTCATTCCCTTGGCAAGCAGAATTCTGAGTCAGAGTCGTTTGGGGACACATCTGTTCCCAATATCAAGCATGGAATCATGCCTTCTTGCCTTCCACACACAGATCTGAATATACTCAACATGGCTTGTGGGAGTTAAGTCTGTGGTGATTAAGGGTGTGGTTCTGTTGCACAGAGTTCTCATCTCAGTCCTTGAGACAAAGCATGGACATTGACTTAGTAAAGAATGATTCTTCCCTATGTGCCCAAAGAACTTACTTCACACTGCATAATAACAAGACATAGGCTCTAGAGGCCTCCCTATTTTATCTGGGTGATCTTGGGCAAGTCAACCTCTATGTGCCTCAGTTTTCTGATCTCTAAAATGGTAATAATAATATTACATACCTTATGGGCTTGTTATGAGGATTGGATGAGTTAAATCACACAAAACACTTGAATAATACTTTACATATAGTAAGTGTTCAATGAGTGTTATTATTATTGCTATTATTGGTACATAATAGTTTTCTCTATTAAATTGTGAGCTTTTTTTAAGAAAGCAATTTTCCTTATTCATTTTGGTAACTAGCGGATATTGTCATGTCATATGATCAATAAATACTTATTAAATGAATTAATAGGTGGGTATATATGAATAAATGAATTAACAAATGAGCAAATGTAGTGAGATAAATACTTCAGCACAGTGTGAATCCTGAATAGTTAAGGAATTTTTGTCCCAACTTTGGCTGGAAATTGAAAAGATATTGCTCTGATTTCCCTATGCCATAGGCTAGAAATTTGTAAAAATGGTGCCCTCATAAAAGAGAATCCCTTGAACTTCTTGGTAACCTTCTTATATTACATTGTTGGGTCTCCCTTACAAGCTTCCTACTAGTGAACCCACATTACAGACAACAATCTTCGGGTGATAGAGTGGCGGACAGCAGGGCTCTTTCCTAAGAACAACTGTACTTACCTCTCTCCAGGAACTATGGAGTCACTGTGGTTTCCCAGTCCTTCACTGGATTATAGTAACATTGCTACCAGGAAATCCTCTGAGAACATGGAGTCTGATGAAGGTAGAGCTGGTTAGAATTTGTGGCAGCCAATGAGGGGAAGCAATGGCAATATTTCTCTCTGGATTTTCCATAAACAACCCAGGGCCCAGATCTGGGCTTGGCTTAATTCAGTTGTCAACCTATGAATGGGCAGGTGAGGTGTTGCCTGGACTAGGGCCAGCTGGAAAAAAAACCTGTGTTACCAGGTGCAGACCATTATGGTAGGGGGGAGGTAGCCTATCTTATCAATAGGCAACAGCATCCTCAACTTGAGTGGAAGAGGGGAGAATGGAAGCCACCAATAAAAAATCTGTCCTATTAAGACTCAGAAGAGAGGCTTTCTAGTTCTGCTCACTTTTACATGTGTAAGAGGGGTGCAGAGAATAGTATTTATTTAAAGTTTTGATCTGGCCTAAAAATCATTCTTGGCAGTCACCTTCATTCCTTCCTTGATATTCACTCTATCCCTGAGCCTTGCCAAGTCAGTGTCATTTACATCAACATTGGACTATCAAAAAGGGAAAGAGTAATGGATGGAATAAAGGAGACTGAGGCTCAGGGATATGATGGTAAGGACCCCCACTGTGTATAACAGTTGATCATAAAGCTATGTCAATATTTTGATGTAAATGACCACCATATCAAAATAACATTGTCTCAATTATTTTTATTTTTAGCAATGAAGTTTCTAATAAGAATTTATGTGTTTCAATACATATTTACTAATAGAGATAATGTTTTATGTCTCTAAATTATTTGCCATCTACTTAGAGTTCAAAGTTCTTATAGCTTTTTTTTTTTTTTTTTTTTTTTTAATTTTTTTGCTGTGCTGCGTGGTTTGTGGGATCCTCGTTCCCCCACCAGGGATCGAACCCAGGCTCTGGCATTGGAAGTGAGGAATCCTAACCCCTGAACCACCAGGGAATTCCCTCAAAGTTCTCATAGCTTTTTGCCACCTCTTTCTTTCTTGTTTTTCTCTTAAAAAATTATTTGATCTGTAAGAGTTAAAATGTTAATAATGCTTTTCTTTAAGATAGTGAGTGATTTTTATTTTCATTTGTGTGCTGTTGTGTACGTTCTAAATATTATACAAAGACCCTCCATCACTTTAGTAATCAGAAAAAACTATTAAAGTAATAATGGGATCGCAAAAGAAAAGCTCGCAATACTTCCCGTGAGGCCCTCCTCTGGCTTTCTTCCACGAAAACATTTTCTGTCTGCATGTGAGTCACAAGAAATTGCTCAACGCTTTTTTATTCTTATTTCCATCAAGTCTCTTTTACAAGGCCCCACCTCATTCATCACCCCTGCTTCTACTCTTGTAATGAGACAGTTCATGGAGGGGAAAATAAAGATGCTATTTGTCAATGAAGAAACACAAAATACTTCTTCCAAACTTGTAGCTTTGATTGTAAGTCTAGACGCTATACTGCACCTCCTTACCCTCCCCTATCTGCTCAATTAACATTTTGTGGCTGGACATGGACCTAAAAGAGAAGCCATGTGCCTTCTCTCACATTCCACACCTTTGGTGCCACCTCTAGTCTGGGTGTTGGTGATGCTCAGTTTCTTCCGGCCCTCACCAAAATACATGGGAAACACTTCTCAATCTACCATAGCAAGGTCAACCTGCTTTTACTCAGGTCTAGCCATTAGCTCATGGCCACCAATTTCCTTCCTGTCTCTTACGTTTGTTTCTTAACAATTCAAAAGAGAGCAAAGGTGCCTTTTCTATCCTCCTTACGTTTTCTGTTTCCACAGCTGACTCAACGTCGGGGCTACTAGCTGCTTAGGGAATATCGCTGCCTTGGTAAGCTACTTTTCTGCCTTCTCCACCCTTGAGTCTTTCTTTGGGAATTGATACTTGGCTTTATTGAACCTGGTACCTCAGTCTATGGAGCATCTGGGTGTGGTTGAGGCTTCACTGGACCTGTTTCTTCTGTCTCTCCCATCCTTTCTTCCTCTTTACCTTTTAGAAACGGAACATTGCTTCATCTTTTCTCATTGAAGAATATTCACAGTGAGATTGCTAGAAAGAGATTTCACAGTTTCCTAGGAAGGAGAGGGAAAACAGCTGCCCATTTAGAAAGGGAAAAGCTATGTATATTAGAGACCCAGACATTCCACATTGCAGTTCCTGAAAACCCCACTGAGGGAAAAACGTCCTGACTCTCTTTAAACACTGCTTTCTCCCATTAGGCATGGCATGATCAGTGAAGAGGCATCTACTGTTCTCTCTTCTGGAACACCTTCCCCTTGTGCAACTGCCTGGCTAGTCTCTACTCATTCTTCAAGATTCAGCTCAAACACCTGTCTTCTTTGGAATTAACTTTTTTTTCCTGCCTTAACTCCAATGCATACCTTTCCCTGTGACCCACTTCTCCTTAGCTAGATGACCATCCTCCAAACACCCGCAATACCCTCTTTGCCATAGTTCTCACTAGACAGTGAGCACATTCGAGGAAAGTGTTGTGTCTTCCTTTTCTTTTTATCCTTGACACCTAGCATGAGTTTAGAGCACAGTAGAATCTCAGCAAGTACTTGTTGAATGGATGAAGTTTTGTGGCTCTGGTCCTTCTGTTGCAGTGTCAGAGACAGAACCCAGGGTAGAGGAGGTCACACTGTGTTGCAGAAATTCCTCCCTGTGATTCAAATGGCCAGTTACATCTTTTCCATATTGGAAATATGAGATGCCAAGAGAGTCAAATTTTCCAGAAAATGAAGTCCCCATCTAGCCTCTGGGACTCCATGGCAAGGTTCCCATCCTGGAAAGGGCTAAACTGTACCACTGTGCTCTTGATCTCCAATTGCTAGCCGTTAGCCATCTGACACAACTTTCATTTTGATCGCCTTTCTGATTCTTCATCTCTAGTGTTGACAAGAGAAGGGTGAGTAAGAAAAAAGTCTCTGATGTTCTACGGCAGTTTGGCAGTCACTCCCAGCTTTGGAAATCCGGAGACCATCCCAACTCTGTGCAGTGGCATCGGTCCAAGTGTTTTAATGTAAAAACTGAGCTCAGTCTCTGTCTGAGTTAACACATGCACTGTGCACACACGGTTGTCAGCTCTGTGGAGAGGCGTGTCCCAGAATAAGAATGCCAGAACTGCACAGGCTCCCTGAGATGATAATCTTGTTTTTCAAAAGAAGAATGTAACAGCCAGAGACGTGTAGTGATTTGCTCAAGGTCACACTGCATTTAGTAATAAAAATGGGAGTAGAACTAGAAGCCAGGTTTCTTGCCCCCCATCTAGTCCTTGTTCTGAACACACTGGACTGAACTTTCTAGCCTGTGCTAGGAGTGCTCACAGCTGAGAATGGAGTGGGGAAAAAAGAGCAACTTTCCCTTTACCCAAACAGAGGCGGAGGCCAGGAGAATTCCACAAACACTAGTATGTGACCTTAGGCAGGGATGGAAACTCTCTGGACCTTAGTTTCCTTATCTTTAAAGTGGGAATGACAATAGCCACCCTACCAGCTGTTTGGGAGATGAGGTGACATCCTGTCCGCACAGTGCCTGGCACAGAGCCTGAGCCTGGGGGATTATGTGCAGTGAACAAGGTCATGCTCAGTGATCAAGGCGCATGTTGTCCAGCTCTGCTCCTTTTCCAGCTCCAGACAGCTTCCCAGGGAGCCATCAATGCAGCAACCCGCTGGCTGCCAAGCAGTGGCTCAGGACACATTTGTGAAGGGTTTGAGAGCAAATCTAGTGTTTGCGAAAACAACCAAATTCCCTTAAAGCCTAATTATCTGCACTGTTTATTAATAGCCCTGCTTCTCCTCCACTCCCCCAGCAACAAATTAGGATCTGACTTGAGGTATCGCTCTGGGAAGGCAGGGCCACGTGTGCGTTTCTGCGTGGGGGTGGGGGGTATCTCATGCATAATGCATCCTGGCATCCAAAGGGGGCCTGGATGGCCGCCCGCTCTCAGCTTCCCTTTGTATCTCCCATCATTATCCATAAAATCCTTCATTATGGTTCGGGTCCCCTTTATTGCACATATAAATAAAATCTGACAAAATTGTAAGTAAATCCTTTAGTGGTAAAAACTGATAGAAGAGGGCAAAAATTAATTTTATGCATGAAGAATCTCATTAAGTAGCTTCATGGACATAAAAGGAACTGGCATCAGAGACTGGCAGGCTGCGGGCTGCTTCAGTGGGCAGCTTCCACAGCCTTGTCAGAGGAGGTGGCATGCTTCCACTGTCCTGATGGCACCGAGGGTCACGCTTGGTGCCAGAGCCACACCTTCAGGGAAGGCTTCAGTTTCGGTTTCAGAGGTGGGCAAAGCCTAGCCCCAAGGCTCCTCCACTCTGGCTCTCTCCTGAGGGGAGGGTTCACCAAAGAAGGGTCTTGAACCAGGCTGTGGGGCAAGGCAGGGGGCATGCTCCTGAGAAAATTACATTCCCATTACTTGTAACCAGCCCTAGCTCCTGTTCTGTAGGACCATCCTGTGCTGTAGTAACCCCTAGGCTACTGTCACTCGAGGGTGAAGGATAGGGTACAGATACGAGGACTCCAGTAGAACCAGGGTTCATCTGCTGGGGACAGGACATGTACAGTAGGCTCAGATGCTCTGCCAGTGAGGTCCAGGCATCAGTGACTGATTCCATATTAGTTCTTGACGGATTGATATTATGCATCTTTTTTCTGGTTTTGATTTGTATTGTGTGGGATCAATGATCCACTTAAGGGGGTTTGTTTCCCCTCCTGGAAAAGAAGCTGTTGGCCTAAAGACAAAAGTAATCTGTTCAGTCCATCTCCTCCCACCAGCTTTCTGCTTTGAGCCTTTGTAGGTTCTAGTCTATGCCATTCATCAGTACATGATGAGTTTGCTCTAGAATGTAAAATAACTCATTATCAGTTATTTGTGATTTCAGTGTACAAAGACCGTTTCATGCACAAGTTGCTTATTGCTGATAGTTTTGATTGGTTGACTATGTGTGTAAATACTATAGATTTTAAACACATAGTGAAAGCATGCAGAAAAGATAAGGTTTATCTTCTTCACTTAGAGTGTCTTTGAGGATTATGGAAAGCTATGCAGTGCCTGTTCTACCAGAGGCTCTCCATAAATGACAGCTCTTCCGAGTCTTTATGGAGCTGAGATTGGATGTGTAAGGTGAACCAGATTGTAATCTCTGGGTCTTTTCCAACCATTTGCATCTGACTACTCCTTCATCTCACTGAATATCTTCTGTTCCATATGTCATGCCTTCACTTTAATGAAAGTACCACAGTGATTAGAATAAAGAGCAAATACATTTTTGAAATGTCAGCCCCAGAGCATTGTTTGGATATGGTTTCCAAGTTCCTTTCCAAACTGTTTTCAAAGAATTCAATTTTCTTTTTTAACTCTGCGTGCTGATCAAGCACCTGCTTCATTGGTTGGGAATGCCTTTGTCTTTATAAAACTACTTTCATCACAAGCCCCCACTTAATTGCTTGCTCTCAATCGCTGGGTTTGCCTTTTGTTTGGCTGTGAGAAAAAAAAAGTAATATTTTAGCTATTAATACCTCACTTAAAATGAAAAAAACATCTAAAATCTAACTGTCATGACTACAATTTATTAGAGAAGTATCCATTTGTGATTAAGTGAAGATAGTTTTGCTTGGTAGTAAGAGCATGACATTCTATGCAAGTGTTTGCTGCTTTTTATGCTTTAATGCAGACTTAACACTTTGAAAAATGTGAATTTACCTATTTATTCTTAGGTTCTTTTTCATGCTTGTCCACCTCATTGAACCATTGTTTGACAAAGGTGAAAGAAACCTCATGGTTTTCCAAACTAGCTGCACATCCTACCTTTTGTAAAAAAAATATAGAATCTTGGGACTCACCTCCAAACACCCAGTATAGCTTGGGAATTGCTTAAATTACCTATGTGCAACTGTCCCATGAACTTGTATTTGGGAAACATTAATCTAGTCCAAATACCACATTTCATAGTTAAGGAAGTTAAGGGACAGAGGAGTTAAAACAACTACCAAGGTAACACAGCTGGATAATGGCAGAACAGGCCTCTGACTACCAGGGCCATTCTGAATCCAACACTTACATACTGCTCCTTGAAACAAATGGTTTCAATGCCATTATCTCTTTGGAATTTTTTAAATGATTTCTTTAACATGTGAGTGAAAATTTAGACTCTGTAATGCTTATCCTAAATCACAGAAGAGAACATTTCAATATCAAAATGGCAAAATATCCAGGTCACAGTGGAAGATGCTTTTAAAAGAATCCAAGAGATTCTGGAGATTGGACAAGACTTAGAAATTTCAAGACAAGAAATTTCAGTTTTGCTTTCTCATCAGTTCCTTGAACGCACCCCACTTATCTGACTGACATATTGGGCCTTGGGATGACCATCCAAGGTATCTTTGTTTATTTAACAACCACAGCTGACTCCTGCATTGATAGCTCAAGTATCATGGAACTTGTGCTGTAAGTGGTCAACCTTTGACATGGCTAGTTTAGCTGAGAGGCGGAACCAGGATGCCCTCGCACAAATCTTTGAGAAACCAGGTCATGGCAGTGGATTGAATCTGGCCACTCTTTCCACTTCTTTTTCCATTTCTGCCTTGTCTTCTTCTCTTCAGACTGATTCTGGGAGAAGCAGTTGGGATAGGTTTACGCGCCATAAGCTGTCCAGTACCTGCAGAGTAGCTGGTGTTAGGGCTGATGGAAATTCTTGACCCTGTCCTCAGCCTCTTTTTATGCCCTCTGGGTGGGCAGCAGCAGACTCTTGTACTCTGTTCTTCTTCAGTTTGTCTTAGCTCTCCTTTTTCATGATGATGGCAGAAATTAATTCCTTTGTGTATTTTCAGAGTTTGAATGGCTTGAGTTCCCCCGAAGAAATTTAATGTGAAGACAAGTTTAAGGCTTTCTTAAATTCTTTGCCTCAATTTCCTCATGGGTAAAATGTGAGAACTTGAGTATTAGCATAGTGTTTGGTCACCAATACAAGTCAATAATAATAAACTAACAACTACTGAGGGCTCCTTATTACTCCTAAATAATGATATTAACAATGTTGATACAGAAGTGTTTTTCTTGTGAAAGATTCCAAATCTCTCTACCATATTCAAAAACAAATATGCTCAGCCTGCAGAATTAGCATCTTTTTGATCTATGTTCCCAAAGCATCCTGTATTAGAAAAGCATATTTCTTCAGTGCATTTATCACAATATATTGTAATTAGTTGTTTTTAGTTCCTTCTCTTTACCAGATTTTGAGCTCCTCAAGGCCAAATGCCATGATTTATTCATTCACTTCTGCATCCTTGGGGGCCGAATGCAATGCCCGGCACCTAGTAGCTGTTCAGAAAATGCTTGTTGAATGAATGAAGAAAAGGTCTCAGGCTCAAGAAGACACTGGGTAGTCATGACAGCCAACACAAGGCTCCCAGTTTAAAAATCACAAGTACTCTGGCTCTGAGTTTTGGTTTTCCAAGTTACAAAGGAAAGATAAGTTTTATCCTCCTCCTGTGTGCCTTGTGACTCACGCTGCTGTGGGTTAGAAACCTTGGCAGGGATAAGGCAAGAAGCCATTCTGTCAAACTTGGCAACGTGCTTTAAATTTGAAAAACAGGTCTACTCAGTTAAAAAAAAAAAAAAAAGACAAATGAGGCAATCTGGGCTTCCTCTTCTCATCATTGGAGTCAGATAGTTGCAACATTTTTTTCAGACTTCATTTTACTCCCCTCTGTTTTAAGAGAATAGGGGAATCAACTTTGACGGGGATTTATTTTAAGCTGGTACTCTACAGCTACGTGGCCATTTGCTGCAGAGGGGATAGTTTGCAAAAAAAAAAAAAAAGTTATGGAATTCAGACACACTACATGGGCTTTTTGGTTTAATGGTGACTTCTATGAAGACACAACTGATCTATGAATTCATCCTAATTCAACAAATTAGGCTAAGATTTTCCTCTACAGTTACTTTTGGAGATAAAGCACAAGGTAAGCAGAAAAAGCTTCCTGGTCTCTAGAGCTTTAGCAGGTATTTAATTCTCCTTTGCCATTGTAGAATCAGCAGATATTGCAGGTCAGACTCCTAGAATCCATCAGGGGTCACATCTTAAGGCCTTGTCAGGTAGGAGTGGGCTGCACTAGGTGATGTGGCTGGGGAGAAGCAAACTTCGCCCTCTGTACCGCACAAGCTCCACCCCAAACGCATTTATGCTCATCTTGCTGACTCTGTAACTGAACTCAGATAGAGCCTGCCCACTTTGATTTGCTCTTTTCTCTTAATGATTTCCAAAAGGTAACAGGAGAATTGCAAATAAAGGAACAAATGAGGAAAAGAAGATACACCCTAAGTAGTTTTTTTTTTTTTTTTTTGTACGCGGGCCTCTCACTGTTGCGGCCTCTCCCATTGCAGAGCACAGGCTCCGGACACGCAGGCTTAGCGGCCATGGCTCACGGGCCCAGCTGCTCCGCGGCATGTGGGATCTTCCCGGACCGGGGCACGAACCCGTGTCTCCTGCATTGGCAGGCGGACTCTCAACCACTGCGCCACCAGGGAAGCCCCCTAAGTAGTTTTTAAACAATTCATCTGGAAACTTTATGCACAGCTGCCTGTGTGTCTGAAGGCCATTACCAGTTCCTGGAAGGATAATATCCCTGTTTCCTATTCACTGCATTTATCTTCTCTGCTTGGCAGGAGAAAACCACTCTGCTTTGCCTTGCAGGAGATCGGGGACCAATTTTCATCTCACCTGCTTTCATTTGAGCTCATACCACCACCTAGTAGGGCACTGGGCATGTAGTGTTCAGTAAACATTTGTATACTTTTCTCAGTGGTGCTATTTTCCTGTGTATGAGTCAAAACAAGAGAAAGTCACTTGAGTCTGAGATATCTGCAGTAGGGTCCATTTAGTGGCTAGGAGGATTCTAAGCATTTTTAGTCGAACAGCCCACCATACCAGGTCAGAGTCATCTTTTGACATTGTGACTCTTTCTAACCCCCAAATCAATACTCTTGCTCTAATGTTTACCATTCCTGCATGACTACTTGTAGAGCTTTGTAAGGAGTAGAGTGACTCACCAGGTTCTGTCCTGACACTATGTGACCTCAGAAAAATTACTTAACTTGGTTGGACATTTATTTCTTTTATCTGTACAACAAGAAGGTTGGAACAGATCATCTCTAAGATTAGAATAGCTGAAGTTTTCTCTGGGTACCAATACTGCTCTGTCAGCAGGTCCTGCCTGGAGCACTGTGCTTATAAAAGTTGGGAGGCCACACTTTGGCTCAGAAAATGAATACGATGTCTGTTGTTTGGGTGGAAGGATGAGTTTGCCAATTGAGTGCTATGCATACACCAGCTATGTTCTGAATCTTATTAGCTGTGTGGCCATGGACAAGTTACTGAATTGGTTTTCTCATCTGTAAATGAGTATAACATTAGTACCTGCTTTGTAAAGCTGTAATGAGAATTAAATATGGTGATGCATATAAAGCACTTAGAACAGTGACTGGAACATGGTATACACTCAGTAAGCGTTACCTATTGTTATTTTTGTTGTTAATGTTACATTTCAAAATGTATATCTAAGATCTCTTTCAGCTCTGATATTTAATTATGATAAGCCAATAGTTGAACTTGATGAAAAGTACTGGATCAGCCTAATGGTATGCACTGAAATACTTGATTTTGGATAACCTGTTAAGTGTCATTTGTGATTTGACACTGGGGGTCAGGAGCAATCATTCTTCATAGGAGGCTGCAAATAGGTTAATCCTATTTCTGTATCAATTGGACTGCCAGGTAATGATAAATGCAACTGGGATTCGTTCTTACTTCTGCTTTTCATTTATTTATTTATTCTATAATTAGTGAATATCTACCATGTGCTAGACGCTGTTGTAGACACTGGCAATGCAGTGACAATTAAAACAGATAAGATCTGCATTCTCAGACAGCTTAATTCTAGTGGGGGCAACAGGCAAAAAATAAGTAAACAAATAAAGGTCAGTCTCAGATAGTGATAGGTGCTATGAAGACAATAACACAATCAGTGTGATAGAAGGTACTAGACACTGAGTGCTCAGGAAAGGCTTCTGCAAGAACAAATATTTTTGAGTTGAATGCTGATTCATAAGTAGGAATCAGCTACTTGAGGATATGAGAAAAATTATTCCAGTACCTGGGAATAGCAGGCCCTCATGTAGGAACTTGGTATAATCAAAGAACAGATAGAAGCCCAGTGTGGCTGGTATAGAGTTAGCACAGAGAAGAATGATAAGGGCTGAGATGGTGTGTAAAGTAGAGTCCAGTGGTTTGGGGTATCATAAGTCCTGATAAGAAATTTAGATTTTATTCCAAATGTATTGAGAAGCCATTTGAATGTTGTAAGCAAGGAAGTGCTCTCTGGTTTCTTTGTGCTAATGGATGCTAGTGGACAAAAGTGAAATCAGGTTAACCAGTTGCCACTAAGCCAGTAAGATCTGAAGGGGCTTGGAAGGTGAAGAGAATGGATAGATTTGGGGTATGTTTCAGAGGTGGAGGTGAAAAGATTTGCTTCCAAAAGTGCTTAACATCTTATCTAGTGTGACATTTGTCCCCTATCTGGAAACTTCTTTAAGGCCCCAAGCCCACTATTTCTTCAAGTATTTTCCTTAGTCTGTAAGGTGTTCTGGAAGTCTGAATGAGTTAATGCAACTTTTCTGAGTATTTGTCTTGGAAAAAAGTTTCTCCCATGCAAGTCACACACTTAGAAACTGAATCAATAGGCAGCACCAAAATAAGTGTCACTGCTTGGTCTCTTAGACATGTTAGTATGATTTTTATTGTACTTCTACAAGAGATTACTTAAAGCTCACAGCAAGTGATTAAATGCCCATTAAAACACTCACTCGTTAGCGAAGGAACATGAACAAGCCTAGGTTCTTAAACAAAAGAACTCTCAAAACTTGCAACATTCCCCCTGCTTGGCTGGCCCCAAGTGTGTGGGCTTCCTGCTTCCCACCTGCCTTTAGAGCACTAGAGATGATATTAGTCAATTTGCAGTGACTAACTTCCCCAAAAGAGACTAATCCTAATACTACCTTGCAGTGCCTTTGTCCCTGCTACATTGCTTCTAAGATATGATATCAGGTATTCCTGCCATTCTCCAGGAGGGGTTGAGAGCTGAAGCCCCTTTGCTTCCCATTCAAATGAATGATGCAACTCTACTGTTACTGACCTTTCTTATCTGGTCACTTGCACAACTATCTACAGACCTGTTTCTCCAGCCTAGTTTGACTTTCATCATGGACAAAGTTTGGCTGTTCATTTGTAAAGTATAGGATATATAACTGGAATTTTCTAGAATTGTGTGAAAAAGTAGTCGTACAATATATACTGTCTTATATCTGACTTCTTTCACTCAGGATAATTAGTTTAGATTTATCCATTTGTATATTAATATGTCTTTTTATTGCTGAGTAGTAGTTCAGTGTGTGTGTGTGTGTGTGTGTGTGTTTGTGTATGTCTCTGTGTGTATGTGTATCATAATTCATCCATTCACCAGTTTATAGACATTTGGATTGTTTCTAGTTTTGTGCTGTTACAAGTAAAGATCTTATGAATATTTGTATACAAGTTTTTATGTGCATATATGCTTTTATTTCTCTTGAGTAAATACCCAGGAATGGAATGTCTGCATCATATTGTAGGAGTATGTTTAACTTTTTAAGAAACTGAAAAATATTTTCCAAAGCAGTTGTACCATTTACCATCAGTAGTGCATAAATGTTCCAATTGCTCCATGTCATCCCAAACACTCGATATATAGTCAGATTGTCTCAGCTCTGGTAACACATATTTACAGTTCATGATCCAGTGGAAAAGAGAGAGCAAGTTCTCCTTTCTAATACCATAGATAAAATATTGGGAAATAATTCTACCAGTGTGCCAATCATTGTCCTATGATATTCTTGACCAAGAGAAGAGAAATATAATGGGAAGTTCCAACATGGCCACAGAAAGTGGGGGAGGAAAATTTCCCCAAACCTTGGAAGGGAATAGAGAGAGGGAATCTGGGTAAAGAAAACACTAGATGATATAGTATTTCCTGGAGTTTAAGGAGTTTGAGAGAAACTGTAGTACCAATAGCCAATAAAGTTTATGAGTAATATGCAAATTTGACAGTATAAACCTGGCTTACTATGTCTGCAAGAATTAAGGCAAGAAGGGGAAGGGTGGTTATCAAGATAAAAGACCTGAAGTATATAAGGCCTGTGTTCTGACCCAGAAGTGGTCAGTAGGAGGTAATAAATGATCCTGGAAATAATTCTCTGAGCCAAGGGAAAAATCAATACAGTGGCTTTTTAGTATTTTCTGAAAGCTTGAGAGTACCCGCTGGGAGTTCATACTTTATCAGTTAACTGATGACTTTTAGTTATGATTACAAGAATCTATCAATGGATCACTTACAATACATGGAAAACAATAAGTTCAAGAAGTGTTTTATTACCCCCAAATTAAAGCAGTCCTAGCCCTGACGTTCAGAAAGTTCCTGTGTGTCATCTCTGTATATTCCTTTTTTTGTTTGTTTTTAAGTCTAATGCTCCTTCAAGAATGTGCTCAGCTCATAGGGATATATTGAATGTTTAGTTTCCTCAGTACAACTGATGATTCCAGTGATTGAGTTAGTATTCAGATAGAAATATGGATTGTTATTTTGAGGTACTAATTTGTCTTCTGCTTCTGTAAGCCCGATCTTTCTTTGTATTTTTATCTTTAGTATGGAATGACATTTTTAATGTTGAGATTAATGATACTATATAATTACAGATCTGTGATGCTTTACAGCAATAAAGAAGTTGCATGATTTGTATGGGATATTGATTCCTCTCAAGTGTTTTTGAACTTAAACCAGTTACATTGTTTCCAATGGTTATGAGATTTGAGTAATTATCTCATGAAACATATGAAGTTATTGCCATTACTAGGAAGTATTTCATTGAGAGGTAATGCAGATGTTTGAATTCTGAAACAAAGATAGGAGGATCATTTGACTTGCACCGTTTCAAATGTGCTGGCTTGGCAATGAAATGTTTATTCTTTAGCTATACTTTACCCACCAGATTTCTCTCTCACTAAATTGCTGCACTAGACTTGGGAACTGGTTAAAGTATTGTCTGCAAATGTAAGCACTGCTCCTACGTTCTCCCAGGTATGAACACTCTTTAAAACCAGTCTCATGGGCCTTGGCTTTCATTGCACATTCTTTCATTCCAAAACTCCAAGACCAGTGTTCTATCATTTGACTGAAACACTCTTCACTTCCAGGCTCCGTGTTGCATGGCTATATCAAGACCACAGGGACTAAAAGGATGAAGGCATTTTGTTTTATGTAGGCTAACTTGCCTGACTGACTCATATTTGTTGCACAAAAACAGAGTGGCTTCTTTGCTCTGAACTTTAGGCTGCTCTGAACAAGAAAAGCAAGTTAGGTCAGAAAAAGAAAGCGCTCTGCAAACGGATTTCCTGAAGGAAATCTCTACAATGGCAATTAGCAGAAGACTTCTAGGGAATCTCAGCAATACCTATGAGAACTCACAGAAAAAATGGTACTTCTAAGGGTTTGATAGTTTCTGGCCTTACATTTAGATCTTTAATCCATTTTGAGCTTATTTTTGTGTATGGTGTTAGGGAGTGTTCTAATCTCATACTTTTACATGTACCTGTCCAGTTTTCCCAGCACCCTTATTGAAGAGGCTGTCTTTTCTCCACTGTATATTCTTGCCTCCTTTATCAAAGATAAGGTGACCATATGTGCGTGGGTTTATCTCTGGGCTTTCTATCCTGTTCCATTGATCTATATTTCTGTTTTCGTGCCAGTACCATACTGTCTTGATTACTGTAGCTTTGTAGTGTAGTCTGAAGTCAGGGAGCCTGATTCCTCCAGCTCCATTTTTCGTTCTCAAGATTGCTTTGGCTATTCGGGGTCTTTTGTGTTTCCATACAAATTGTGAAATTTTTTCTTCTAGTTCTGTGAAAAATGCCATTGGTAGTTTGATAGGGATTGCATTGAATCTGTAGATTGCTTTGGGTAGTAGAGTCATTTTCACAATGTTGATTCTTCCAATCCAAGAACATGGTATATCTCTCCATCTGTTTGTATCATCTTTAATTTCTTTCATCAGTGTCTTATAATTTTCTGCATACAGGTCTTTTGTCTCCTTAGGTAGGTTTATTCCTAGATATTTTATTCTTTTTGTTACAATGGTAAATGGGAGTGTGGGAAGCAGCCACATGGCACAGGGAGATCAGCTAGGTGCTTTGTGACCACCTAGAGGGGTGGGATAGGGAGGGTGGGAGGGAGGGAGACGCAAGAGGGAAAAGATATGGGAACATATGTAATGTATAACTGATTCACTTTGTTATAAAGCAGAAACTAACACACCATTGTAAAGCAATTATACTCCAATAAAGATGTTAAAAAAAAAAAGGTACTCTAAATAAATCCATCCCAAGAACATTAGTGAGCAAGGTCTTTAAAGTAGATGCCTCAGGACTTGAATTTTCTCAGTGAACACCATCCAGTAGATCATGGAAAATTTCCATATAAAAATTGAACATAGCTATGATACCTTTCTTTCATACATTTCATTAAATCATTGAGGGTTCTTGTTATCTTTATGATGTGATGACTCAGCTAAATATTTGCTGAGGATATTCGTGCTCAAAACTATGGATAAAACTAGGGGAGCTGAAAAAGTGTAAAAAAAAAAGTCATTCCCTTATAGTCTAGGAATAAAAGACAAGCTAAAAACAATCAGAGATTAACAAGGAACAGAGCTCTTGCAGTGTGAAAGTAAGAGCACTAAACTGGGATTCAAGACACGTGGGTGGGTCTTCATGCTGTGCTAGTTTTTTGTGGGAGGCTTTAGGCAAATTATGTCACTTTCTGGACTACAAATTCCTCAGTATAAAATTATAGTGTTATACTAACATTGTGGCATTGGTTTCCTCATGTAATCATATTTCTGAAGGCAGAGATGATACAAAGGGAGGTTCTTTTACATGTTTGTTCCTATTTCACTTCTCATATGAATTACCAATAGCATCCTATAACCTGGGAGCTGATCCTCACCCAATTAGCTCCTATTCTGATATTCTCCAAATGACATTAATGATACAGGTGATAGTCACTGTTTATTGCCTAGGCTGATGCTTTTGAATCTTCTTCATTTCCATTTTCATTACAGTCTGGGAAACTGTATCATCGTTCTCAGCCTCCTCCATAGCAGATGTGGTTAAGTTATCCAAATCTGATTAATTAAATGTAACCAAAAGTTTAGGGGAGTTACCTGGGGAAGTTATTCTTTCCTTCGTGTGTTTCTCTCTCCCCTCTTATTGCTATTTTAAACACTGGCATGGTGGTACCTGAAGCTG
Organism: Mesoplodon densirostris; assembly: GCF_025265405.1. NCBI lineage: Eukaryota > Metazoa > Chordata > Mammalia > Artiodactyla > Ziphiidae > Mesoplodon > Mesoplodon densirostris. The sequence continues at coordinate 92,067,394 of NC_082663.1, forward strand.
AGGCAAGTATCTGGTCTCTTTTCATGTTGAGCCACTGAACCTACTAGTAGCCACCTACTTCCAGACTTCCTGATGTGTGAAACAAACCAACCAAAAATCCTAATCTTACAGTGCTGAAAATTGGGTTTCATGTTACTTGTATTTTAAACTATTCCTAACAGGTGTAGCACACTATGAAGTAATATATACATATAAAACTTCTTGATTATTTGAGGATAATTGGTGCTGAAAAAGGCCACTTAAGGTGAAACCATATATAGCAAGGGTATCAACATCATAGTGAATAGGGACAAAATGTTTAATTGGGATTTAATCTTGGAAAATGAAACTAAAATTGATGAAAATAATTTAATTAATCCTTAACATTTAGGTCATAATTATAACTTCAGGTGATAATACCATTGTGATTTTTTAAACAGCTTCATAGAGGTATAATTGACATGTCACAGAATTTGCCTATTATGAATGTACAGTTAGACAAATTTTAGTAAATTTACATAGCTGTGTAATTATCACCACAATCCTGTTTTAGAACATTTCTCTCACCCTAAAAAGTTCCCTCCTGCATGTTTTTGATCAATTTCTGCTCCCGCCGCCAGCCCCAGACAATCACTAACCAGCTTTCTGTATCTATAGACGGGCCTTTTATAGAAATTTCATATAAGTGGAATCATACTATATATAGTCTTTTGTATATGGCTTCTTTCATTTAGCATAGTGCTTTTTGGGTTTTTTTTAAACATCTTTATTGGAGTATAATTGCTTTACAATGATGTGTTAGTTTCTACTTTATAACAAAATGGATCAGCTATACTTACACGTATGTCCCCATATCTCTTCCCTCTTGTGTCTCCCTCCCTCCCACTCTCCCTATTCCACCCCTCCAGGCAGTCACAAAGCACCGAGCTGATCTCCCTGTGCTATAGCATAGTCTTTTTGAGGCACGTTTGTGTTATTGCATGGATTAGTAATTTGATCTTTTGCTGAATAGTAATCCATTGTTTGGATAGTCTATATTTTGTTTATCCATTCACCAATTCATAGGTATTTGAATTGTTTTCATTTTTGAGTTATTATGAAAAATGCTGCTATAAACATTGGTGACAAAATCTTGATGTGGTCATATGTTTTGTTTTCTCTTGGGTAAATGCTCAGGAGTGAAATTACTGGATCACATGATATGTGTATGTTTAACAATTTAAAAAACTGCCTACCTGTTTTCCAAAGTAGCTTTACCAATTTGTATTTCCACCAGCAATGGATGAATCTTCTGGTTTCTTCACATGCTCCCCCAGTGCTTGTGATTGTCTGTCTTTTGGTTTATGGCCATTCTAGTGACTGTATAGTGTTGTCTCATTGTGGTTTTAGTTTTCATTTCTCAAATGTCTAAAAATATTGAGAAATTTTTCATGTGATTGCTATCCATTTGTATGTAAATTTTTTCCCACTTTAAAATTGATTTTTTTGTGTTACTGAGTTGTAAGAGATCTTCGTACATTTATACAAGGTACACAACATTTACTAAATATGTGATTTAAAAATATTTTCTCCCATTCTGTGGCTTGCCTTTTCATTTTCTTAATGGTGTCTTTTACTGTGCTTATGTTTTTTTAATATTCAATTTATCAATAATTTCTTTTATAATTTACAATTAGTGTCATAACTAAGAAATATTTGTCTAACCTAAATTCACAAAGATTTTCTCCAACATTTTGTTTTAAAAATGTATAGTTTCAGCTTTTTCACTTAGATCTATGATCCATTTGAGCTTACTTTTGTGTGTTGTGTGAGATAAGGACTTAAGTTCTTATTTAAAAAATATGGATATCCAGTTGTTCCAGCAGTTTTCTGAAAATACAATTCTTTTCCCATTGAATTTGGCACCTTTGCAAAAATAAATTATTCACAAACATAAGGATATATTTCTAACACTTGATGCTGTTTAATTAATGTAAGTGTCTGTTCTGATACCACCATTACCTGAAATCAAGTGGTATATCCTTCAAAATTATTATTTTTCCAAATTATTTTAGCTATTAAAGGTCTTTTGCATTTCCATATAAGTTTTAAGACCAACTTGTTAATTTCTATAAGAAAGCCTGATAGGATTTTGATAGGGATTGAATTGAATTATAGATCAATTCGGGGAGAATTGTCTTCTTAAAGCTATTTGGTCTTCCTATTCTCTAATATGGTATGTCTCTCAATTTATATAAATCTTTAAAATTTTCTCTCAGCAATATTTTATAGTTTTCAATGTACATGTTTTACACTTTTTTGTTAAAAGTTTTCATAAGCACTTAAATCCTTTCGATGTTATTTTGAATGTAGTTTTCTTAATTGAACTTTTGGATTTTTCTTTCCTAGTATATAATGTAATATGCACTGATCTTATATCTTGATATCTTCTTGAATTTGGTTGGGGGCTCTAGTGGGTTTAGGGTCAATTCTTTAGAGTATTATGCATACAGGATCTGTTGTTTGTAAATAAAGACAGTTTTACTTGTTCCTTTTCACAATACATGCCTACAATGCATTACATGATCTGACCTCTGAAAAGCTCCCCAGTGTCATCTCTGTCCACTGTACTCTTCATTCGTTATGTTCTGACCTCACTGACCTTTCTTTCCACAAAGCTCATCTCCCTTCATTTCTGTCTTAGGACACTTGCACATGTTATCCCTTTGTCCTGCAACATTCTTCACCCAAATACTTCATGGCTGCCTCCTTTCATCATTTTCATCCTTCACATCTCAAGTCAGAAATCATCACTTCAAAGTGAACTTCCCTGGCCATCCTGAGAAAGTCTCCCACCACTGTAACTATTCTGTAAACTATTTTATTCAGAACATTTACAACCCCAAAATAATCTTATCTTTTTACATATTTATTTTGTTTCCCAACCCTCAACTTCAATGCGAGTTCCTTAAAGGCAGTGACCTTGTCTCTTTTCCACTGTTCAATCCCAGTGCTTAGATTAGTGGCTGCCTCATAGTAGGTGTACTTTTTTTCTTTTTCTTTTTACTGTATGATTGACAGAAGAAAGAGAAAAATTTAAAGCATGCAAACAAAAACTGTTCAAGAGAGTGAATGTCATATTTTAGTTATTGCTATAAAATGGACTGGAAATTATCACAGGGATTAACTATTCTAAAGGGAAGAAAGGGCATTAAATAAAAGTAACCTGACACATTTTGATTATGTGTTGGAGCCTTGAAACACTACAGGATGTAATACCTCAATGCACTCATGCCTGGTCCTGGGGACTGTCTATCACATCTTGGAGTTTGAGGGAGGAATATTCAATTGCATCTGTGCAGATTTTTTTTGTGAGTTAGTTTGAGAATTAAGAGTGCAAACTCTCAATCTGGAAATCTCTGTAAAGCCCAAACCAGCTCATGATATATGGGCCTGTGGCTTGAACTTTGTTTCTATGACCTATTCCCCCATTATCTCCTGGCTGCTCAGCCTGAAGCTCAAGCGAAGTATCACTATCACAGGATGAGATGCTGCAGGGCTAATGGTGCTGACACAGAGCCATGGGGACAACTCTTGCACATTGTAGCATCCACCGCTGGACCCGCCAGATTATTTACTAGTTTCCTTGGTGTCATTGTCTTGACAAGTAACTCTGGGAATTCAGTGCATTCTTCCCCTTCAGCTAGATGCCACTAGAATATTTGACTCTCTGGATGTGTCAGGCAGGCTCTGTAATTAAATGGCTCAGCATTTCTGTTTGTCAGGATGATATAAAATAAGGTGAAAAAATGTTTGCTTTGTGAAGCCCTGCCATAAAACCTTCAGGAAGGATTATACATCATCAGGCCTTTGGCTCCCAAAGGAAAATGCTCTGAAAGACAAAACATCTTTAGTGTCAATTTTCAACCAGGAGAAAATTTAATGAAATGAAGTTTGACATGTGGAACAGTTTTCATAAGTTGTTTCAAATGTGAGTCACAAGAAAGATCACTTTGAGGACATGGTAAAAGATCAGCTGAGATGCTTCTAAAAACTTGAATAGAGCCCAGAGCTGACTTACCTTTCTGTGCTGGCGGGCCATGCCGTGGACCACGCTCAGTAAAGGAAGAACTGGACCCATTATGCATTTGTGATTGCAGAATTTGTACTTGTGCCTTACAGTTGCTTCTATAGAAAGGGAGGCTGAAACTAGCTTGGAAAACCTTAGGAAGACAGTCTCTACCTTCATTTACTTAAGCCCATCACTTGAAAACAGTCCTTTCACCAAACTCTCCCTCAGCAGCAACTGTCATATAAACAGCTAAAAAAGCAATGTGATATGGCCACCACAATTGCACCTTCAAGTCACATTAGAAATTCAGCCTATAAAATTAACACCAATATGCTGTGATGAAACATAGTTACTGCACAAAACTAAACACTGTAAGAAGAGTGTATTTCTCAGAAACTTTGATCATATATACATTTTTGGGTGTTGATAAATTAATGTGCTTAAGATACAATCTCATAAAGTATTCCTAGTTGGCCAGCCTCGGTTCTAGATTCAGAGATAGCAGAGAAGAGTTATTTCAGATTCATTCTTTAAAGGAATTAGGATTTCCTTGTACCATGCGTTTCTTTGTGCAGTCATGGAATAAACTAATATGGCTTCCTTCTCATTGCCGCCTCTGCCATTCAGTCTCCAGTTTCCTTAAACATACAGTAATATGTAGATTCATTCCTGTTGTCTGACAGTTCATGCAAAGTTAAATTAAAGGAGATGACAAAGCCAGAATAGCAGCTCTCACTCCTGACTCACAACCTCAGCAAAAGCAAAAAATGAGTAAATCAGTCTTCCCCTGGAGAGGGATGGCTAGTAGCCGGAAAGGCAAACTTTCTTCTCATATGCTGGACATAAGAAAATAAAAGGGAGCTTTTCATTTTATATTTATGAACGTGTGTCACTGTCCCCTCCCCTAACGTCTGAGCCATTATAGTAAGTACAGCAATGGATTGTACTTCCTCTTTTGATTGATAGCATGTCGACCTGAGATTCATAGAGGATAATGGGTCCTCCAGGTGAGAACAGCCTATCATCACAACTAGCAGCTAGAAACATGCAAAGATACTGAGGTGGACTGGCTTCTTATCTGAGTTCCCTGCACCCCATTTCCTGGGGCTTTTCCTGTAGTATCTAGGGCAATTCCCTGTGAGAGCTTCTGTGGTTGTCTTTCGGCCTCCCACATGACCCAAATGTTAATCCTTAGTGGATTTAAAGCACCAGGCCCTTTGGTATTAGTCATGCTGATCAATTTAATTGAAAAGGAGAAAGCACATATTTTACACAGTATGGCACAAGGTACATCCATTAATAGAGCTGCTGGTAGGGAGGCCAGAGCAGTTCCTCCACATTTCTCTCCTAAGAAGCTTTTCCTCTTTTAGCAGAGTCTACATTCTGCAAGGAATGTGCATAGAGTGGAGAGGGAGGAAAGGGACCACTTGTCTGCTGGCCATCCAGGTTGTTAACATGGAGAGGATGTCACAGCCATATCACACTCCCTGGCGCACCTCTTGAGAGAAACCAGGTTGTTGAACAGTAGCTTTATTGTGTCTATAAAGACTAAATGGTAGTGATAAGATTCGAAGCCACGTTTGCTTAGATTAGTTCTAGTTGTGTAGGATAAGTGCAGAGCTAGGATCCTCCCTTCCCTTGGCATTACCTTGCAGTTTCTCCAGGAAATTTAATCTATGCATGTAGCTTCTCTGGTTTGAAGAAAAAAAAATCTGGGGCTTCCCTGGTGGTGCAGTGCTTGAGAGTCCGCCTGCCAATGCAGGGAACACGGGTTCGTGCCCCGGTCTGGGAAGATCCCACATGCCGCGGAGCAGCTGGGCCTGTGAGCCATGGCCGCTGAGCCTGCGCGTCCGGAGCCTGTGCTCCGCAACGGGAGAGGCCACAACAGTGAGAGGTCCACGTACCGCAAAAAAAACAAACAAACAAAAAAAACTGATCCCCAGCTAATCATTTATCTAGACAATTTCTTTCCAAGTTCTCAGAGCTCTGTCTCAACAGTTTTTTTCCTCCTAAGAACTTACCATTAAAAAAAATAAGCAGGGCTTCCCTGGTGGCACAGTGGTTGAGAGTCCGCCTGCCAATGCAGGGGATGTGGGTTCGTGCCCCGGTCCGGGGGGATCCCACATGCTGTGGAGCGGCTGGACCTGTTGGCCGTGGCCGCTGAGCCTGCGCGTCCGGAGCCTGTGCTCTGCAACGGAAGAGGCCGCAACAGTGAGAGGCCCGTGTACCGCAAAAAAAAAAATAATAAAATAAAAAAAAATAATAATAAATTAAAAAAATAAAAAAGATAAGCAAATGAATTAAAAAAAGAAAAACAGAAAAAAACCTCCCCTCTTAAATTTTGCTTCTAGGACTTGTAAAGCCCAGACTATTTCTTTTGTTGTTGTTTTGTTTTTAATAACAACTCTGTTGATATATAATTCACACACAATGAAATCTACCCTTTAAAAATGTACAATTCAGTGGTTTTTAGTCTATTCACAGAGTTGTGCAATCATCACCACTATCTAATTCCAGAATACTTTCATCATCCGCCAAAGAAATCCCATCCCCATTAGCAGTCTCTCCCATTTGCCTTACCCCCAGTCCCTGGCAAGCACTAGTATACTTTTTGACTCAGTTCTGAACACTTAACATAAATTGAATCATAAAATATGGGTATTTTGGGCTTCCCTGGTGGAGCAGTGGTTGAGAATCTGCCTGCTAATGCAGGGGACACGGGTTCGAGCCCTGGTCTGGGAGGATCCCACATGCCGCAGAGCAACTGGGCCCATGAGCCACAACTACTGAGCCTGCACGTCTGGAGCCTGTGCTCCGCAACAAGAGAGGCCGCGATAGTGAGAGGCCCGCGCATCGTGATGAAGAGTGGCCCCCGCTTGCCACAACTAGAGAAAACCCTCGCACAGAAACGAAGATGCAACACAGCAAAAATAAATTAATTAATTAATAAAACTCCTACCCCCAACATCTTCTTAAAAAAAATATATATATATATGGGTATTTTAAAAAAATACAATAAAATATGCGTATCTTGTGTCTGGCTTCTTTCATGTACTATGTTGTCAACGTTTATCCATGTTGTAGCAGATGTCAATACTTCATTCCTTTCATATAAACAAATAATATTCCCTAGATCACATTTTGTTTATCCATTTATTAGTTGATGGACATTTAGATTGTCTCCATTTTGTAAAATAAATTTATTCATTTTATTTATTTATTTTTGTCTGTGTTGGGTCTTTGTTGCTGCACGCAGGCTTTCTCTAGTTGCGATGAGCAGGGGCTACTCTTCATTGTGGTGTGTGGGCTTCTCTTTGCTGTGGCTTCTCTTGTTATGGAGCATGGGTTCTAGGTACATGGGCTACAGTAGTTGTGGCTCATGGGCTCAGTGGTTGTGGCTCGTGGGCTCAGTGGTTGTGGCTCGTGGGCTCTAGAGCACAGGCTCAGTTGTTGTGGCGCACGGGCTTAGTTGCTCCACAACATGTGGAATCTTCCCGGACCAGGGCTCGAACCTGTGTCCCCTGCATTGGCAGGCAGATTGTTAACCACTGCACCACCAGGGAAACCCAGATTATTTCCATTTTTTAGATATTATGGGTAATGGTGCTATGAACACTTGTGTACAAGTTTTTGCATGGACATATATTTACAATTTTCTTAAGTATATACCTAGAAATGGAATTTCTGGGTCATATAACCCTATGTTTAAATTTGGAGGAAAATGCCAAACCATTTTCTAAGGTGACTGTACCATTTTACATTTCTACCAATAATGAATAATGGTTTCAATTTCTCCACATCCTCACCAACATATTTATCATTCATCATCTTGATTCTAGTCATACTTGTGAATATGAAGAGATATCTCATTGTGGTTTTGATTTGCGTTTCCCTAGTGACTAATGATTTTGAGAAATTTTTGTTGAGATATAATTGATATACCCTATTATATAAGTTTCAGGTGTACAACATAGTGATTCACAATTTTTAAAGGTTATACTCCATTTATGGTTATAAAATGTTGGCTATATTCTCTGTGTTATACAATATATCTTTGTAGCTTATTTATTGTATACATAGTAGTTTATACTTCTTAATCCCCTACCCCTATCTTGCGTGTCCTGCTTTCCCTCTCCCCACTAGTATCCACTTGCTTGTTCTCTGTATTTATGAGTCTCTTTATTTTTTGTTATATTCACTGGTTTGTTTTATTTTTTTGATTCCACATATAAGTGATATCATACAGTATTTGTCTTTCTCTGCCTGACTTATTTAGCATAACACTCTCATTTGCCATGTTGCAAATGGCAAAATTTCATTCTTTTTCATGGCTAAGTAGTATTCCTCTGTGTGTGTGTGTGTGTGTGTGTGTGTGTGTGTGTGTGTGTGCGTGCGTATCACATCTTCTTTATCCATTCATCTATTGATGAGCACTTAGGTTGTTTCCATATCTTGGCAATTGTAAATAATGCTGCTCTGAACATTGGGGTGCAATTTTGAGCATCTTTTCATGTGCTTATTGGATATTTGTATATCTTTTTGGGAGAAATATCTATAAATCCTTTGCCCATTTTTAAGTTGGGTTATTTATCTTTTAAATTTTGAGTTGTAAGAATTATTTAAAAACTCTGAATAAAAGTGTCTTATTAGGTATATTATGTGCAAATATTTTCTCCCATTCTGTCTTCACTTTCTTGATGGTGTTCTTTGAAGCACAAAAGTTTTTCCTTTTTTAAAATTTTGATTAAGTCTAATTTATCTATTTTTAATTTTGCTGCTTATGATTTTAGTGTCATATCTAATAAACCATTGCTCAATTCAAAATCACAAAGATTTATAATTATGTTTTCTTCTAAAATTTTTTATAGTTTTAACTCTTCCACTTACATCTGTGACCCATTTTTGAATTAATTTCTGTGTATGGTATGTGGTAGGATGACAATTTATTTTCTTTCCTTCCTTCCTTTCTTCCTTTCTCATATGGATATCTAGTAGATCCAACATCATTTGTGAAATAGATTATTCTTTCTCCATTAAATTGTCTTGATACCCTTGTCAAAAATCATTTGACCATAGGAGTAAGGGCTTATTTCTGGTATAACACTATTTCTTATCCCTTTATCTTCTGAAAACATCTTGATTTTGGAGTAATAAGTTCAAGGTGCCTATCCTGAAAAGTCTCAAACCACATTCTCTGGGCTAGAAATTCTTTATTTCTGGTTCTCAAGCCTTGTTTTAGGTTGTATTCTCCTAGAAGTAGATTCTAAGACTGGAACCCAAGTGTGAGTCGCTTGCTTAGGAAGTGTAGGAAACATTGGTTGAGAGTAGAGAAGAGACACATGGAAGGGAAAGAAGACAATAAAGAATGTATTATTAAGTCATCCCCCAGAGTGGGCAACTGGAGTCCAATCTTATGGAGAAACAGTGAGAAGTGACCAAAACATTCCTCCAAGTTACGCTACCTGAGAAATGAGGGACCTCCAGCGTTTTATATAACTTCTGATCAATGTTCTTGAAGATGTTAATTCTCTAGAACTTCCAGCTGGGGTGTATACAAGAGCGACTCTCTGCAGTGGTTGAGGGAGATTTTAGGCACAGAGATGTAGATACTGGCAGTTAGAAGAGGCTGGCACACACCAAAACAGCAAGGTCAGAGGGACAGGGGAAAGGCATTGGCAGTGTCTGCTATGTGAACAAAAAGGTTTTCTTTCTCGGTGAGTGCTTAAAACTCAGGCCCTACCCAAACACACTCAGCCTTTACCCCAGCCACCATTTCCAGAGACAGCCAGCAAAAACACTAAGCAAGAGAATAATACCAAGATATTACACTTGCAACAATATACCATTCTGAGCAGATATGCTGGACAAAATAAAACTCAATTCACGTGCAAAGCAGCAGGAGGGCGAGCCACTTTCTTATTTGAAGTTATTGTTTTGGTCAGGAGTCTTTGGTTGCAAGTGACAAAAACTACATTTTCTTAAAAGAGAACTGTATTTGCTCATATAATTGAACTATAGAAAGAGGAGGGGGCAGCTGGCCATTGGGATATCTGGAACTAGAAGGTCAGATACATTTATGAATCTATCTCTACCCTGTGGCTTTTTTAATCTTCATCTCCTCTAAGCAGAAGGAACATGGCTTTCTGCTATTCTTGGCTCACTTCCTTTTAGCTGCCCATTTGGAAAGAAATGGGCACTTTTCTGACAACTACAATTTAAAACATTCCCAGGGAGCACTCCAATTTCACTTACTTTGATAACATATCCTATGCTGACCATTATATCCAGAAGGATGTTACTCTGACTTGGTTCATGGTCACACCCCTGTGACCAGGGGGTAGAGGCTGTTATCAGATGAAGAGGAATAATGATGGGCAGAAGTAAACAATCATTGATCTCTAGGGCAGGGGGGTGTGGGAATCAAGGGCCACACAAAAACATACAAAGAAGACAAAAAACTTCTTCTTGTCCCCTGAGTCCTTTGTGTACTTCTGTAATATATTGGGAACCTCAGCTCACCATGGGATACTATTTCAAGGGCTTATAGAGGAACTCCTCCTTCTTGCAATTCTCATCTTCCCTTGGATGTAACCTGTCAAATCACAGCTCCCATGAGGTTACATCATGCTGTGGGATAGCTGATTTCCTTGTTTGTAATTATAAGGGGGGTAATAAAAAATCTGAATCAATCTTAACTATTTTTCTCTTTTTTAAATCCTCAAGTATTGGTTCATTAGGAAAGAAGTTACAAATTTCAGTGGCGCCTAGTTAGCAGGAGCCATTCAGCTGTTTTAGAAATAAGTGAGTGACATCAAGTTTCAAATAATCAGTCTTCAGCAAAGATTAGAATGTGAAAGGGTTTTAAAATGCTTGGGAAATTTTGAAGTGGTTTCTAGATTGTTTCCAAATAATTATCACCATTTGTATTCCTCAGGAATCCTCTAGACTGCAACAAGATCCACTAGCCTTTTCTGGGAAGGGAGAGCTGAGGCTCTTTGCTTGTGTGGGAGCAATCTCTTTAAGCAGGAAAAGAACATTGAAACTACTTTTACTAGTGATGTGACAAACGTAGCAAGTAGTTACATGCTAATTCAGGCTATCACCTTTAATTAGAACTTGGGGAGGCTGAATTCTGCTGTCTTCAGTCTTTGGAAATAAGCACTCATGATCAAAGCACCACCTCCTTTAAATAATTTAGATATCCATTTTAATTAAAGTAGATATTGAATATTGGATATGAAAATGACTGCTTCTTTTTTTTTTTTTTTGAACCTTTAGATTTGGTGACTGGCAAATAGGTCCCTGTACAGAAGGAAAGGGCATCTGGCTTAGTCCCTCTTTAGGGCTAAGGATCAAGCACACAGTCAGCTGGAGGCCTTCTGTGATCCCAGCACTTCCCTGGGGTGGAACAGGTGGGAGGGAGCCTCTTTCAGAGTCCCCTCGTGGGTTACCATACAGGTGTCAACAGCGACCTGAGGACAAACCAATCTGATTCTGGTCTTCTGAGACAGAACAAACAAGAGTGGTTTGGAATCAGCAAAACATCTGATGAATCATTAGACATATCCTCAGAATTTCATGAAAAGGTCCCTGCAGAAAAGATACAGTATTCACCCTATTCAGAGACCTGAATGTAGCCCATCTATACCATCATAAGCGATAAGCCTGCCCTGTTCTGCCTTTTATTAGTGAGTAAACATGCTCATAAGAAAACTCTGGCAAAGAGCCATTAGGTTGCAAGATTTCAACTGTCCCAAAATTCTTCAGTAGTTCCATCTTACTTTCTGCCTCATTTTCCCTTTTCTTTCAGCTGTCTTGTACCTTCTCCTTTTCTCCAAGATCCCCAGGCCAGTAGAATACAAAAGATGTCATCAGCAAATCAATTAATAATCCCATTCAAAAGAAAGAGAGAGAGAGGGAGAAAAGAATCATGAGAGACTAGATAGCATAGTGCAAAGTTCATTTAATTATATTTCCTGTTTCCATATGCCTACAGTATTCCTCCCTGGCTTCTGGCGGGGGGAAAAGCCATGTTCTTTTTCTTCATCCTCCTCCCCTTCCTCTTCTTCCTCCTTCTCTTTAAATACTTACAGATCCAGATTAAACTCACTAGTCCAGGGTGATTTTATTTATCTCACATTCTATTGAAGTGGAAAGGATTGGTTAAATTCCACTACCACTCATTTTACAGATGGTCTTCATTAATCAATGAAAATATCCATAAAAGTCAATCTAGAATAATATCCTTCTATATGCTTATGAAAACCCAGCAGCATACTGTGGCCCAGCTCCTGTGCTCATTCTCCTTGAGCTCCCATTTACTGGGTCAGATTTGCATCTTATCCCTTTTATACTCTCTGACTGTTCAACATCTCCTTGGATCTAAAGGTCAAACTCCCTTGCTCTGAAGAACTTTTAGGCCACCCATCACAAATTTGACTTTTGGAACCTTCTCTGAGATGGGCTTTGACAATTTTCTTCTGGCTTCATGCACTAAACTTATGCGCAAGAGTCACTACATCTTTCAATCACAGGTTTCAAAAATCCACGTAGTCTTCTTCACTGCCCTACTTGGCTTTTACTTCCATAGAAGAAGGATCTTATACAAAGAGGGTGGAGACAATGTAGACAATAGATTTTTTAAAAGGAGAATAAAAATAAATAGAAGCCAAGACTTCCAGGCAGTAGTAGTTGAGGTAGTGCATGGAGAATATGGATGGGGCAGGCAGAGGCAGAGGATGGCCTATACGGTGAAGATGAGCAAGGGGTTTTAAGGATGGCAGTGATTTGGAGTGGCTGCTGTCATACTGAATGAGTCAGAGTGTCGTGTGAGCTTAATCTTGATGGAGGAGAGAACTGTAAAGGAGATGATGGAAGATATCTCAAAGCAGAAGAGTGTTCAACATCAGAAACATTAAAAAAAAAAAAAAGATTTTCAAGACACCCAGGAGGTTAAGATACAGTTTGATTGGTCATGTGTTTTTCCTAACAACAACAGAGACCAAACCAGTATGTGGCTGAGCAAAGAACTCTTACATCCCTGGCCACAGGATAATGAGTTTGAAAACATTCTCTTTTGAAACAAACCCAAGGCACTTGATAACTCTGGATGCAAAGTTTGTGCTGAAGTAAAAGTAGAGTTTGTTTTAACAGTGGCATTGGATTTTGAAATGAAGCTCAGCTGCCATAGAAATTCAACATCAATTGCACACAAATATACTGCATGACCTTGCATTAAAATAAGTCTTTCAAAGGACTGGATGTACTATAAATTGAGCAAGAAGCAGGCTCTTTTTGAAATGCTAATATCAGACAGGTATCAAGATTACCATGTTTCTCCTGGAGCTCAGGAAATGAGTGACACTAGAAATAAACAGGCCATTGACTACCACTGCTAAGAAGCTCAGGTTCATCCTTTCCATTGCCACAGTGAAATTCATAATAAAATGCCCACAGAAGTAAAGACCAAGTCAGACCTGTCCATAGCAGGTACAGAATAAGTGTCTGCTAAGATGATCCTACCCCAAAAAACACTGGCAATCCTAGTACATTTGTATATCTGTCAGAGAAGGATTCACCCTCTGAAGGAGAAGGACTGACTTGTGCAGAATCTTACCTCCTGTCCTTGGGAGAATATTAAGAAATAAAAGATGACTGTTCTTCCCTGACTCTTCCCATAGTGAACTGAGCTTTTTATGTCTTAAACTGCTTTGTCTCTTCCTCACTTTCCTTGCTACTTCCCTCTCCCACATTTCATGACCATTATATCTCTTAAACATCAGAAAGTAAGAATGGAAACTGTAGGGATTTAATGATGTCATCCCTCTGCAGGAGAGTACTGCCTAATAGAAGAAATAATTAGTTATTTGGTTAAAAGTGTTTTCTCTAATCCCTGCAATTGAGAAGGCTTGGAAGACATCATCGTCCGCCACCTCGTACACTTTGCAGAGTGACCCGTTATTACCACTCTCTGGGGATGGATCAACCTTGGCTTGGTGTTGCGTCCAGTCCCAAATCACATCTCTTGCACGAAGATTCTGAGCAGAATCTAACATGTCAGACTTTTATTAATCTCTCTTGCATTCTCTTTACACCCTGGCATGTCTTTTTTTTTTTTTTTTTTTTTTTTTTTTTTGCCTCTAAGGAACATTTTGAAGCAGACAGGACCAAATGATGGGTGATAAGTGGCCAAGGGAACATTGAGATATTCCCTTGTGAGCACCTCACCCCTATGACACAGGAAAGCCAAAGTAACACTGTGAATATTAGAACCTGGTTATATATAACATGAGCAAACTTCCATTTACTCTGCTGGCCTCAGAACTCTGAATTCCTCTTAAAATACACTGTTTTGATCATGTGCTATTTTAGTAATAATGTTCTTTGGTGATAGTAATGTGATAGCACAAAGGCCATGACCTTGACTAAAGCAGAGAATTTGAATACTGGCAATGCTCACCTTTGGGAAGATTCAGCTGTCATTTGCATGTTAACAGTTTCAAAGAACTGGCCATAGTTCTCCCCAGCTCTGTTACAGCATACACACCACAGACATTCATTGCCTCTGACAGGAGTTAGAACCAGTGGAATGTCTTCAAAACACTGCTGTCACAATGAGGCACAGTACCTTAGACCTTTTGTTTGTTTTTAGCTTGTGTATATGTAGCACTAGATGCTTCCTTTTTTTTATCCCCTCTGTTTTGCAATAAACTATCATGGCAGGGATAGCCTTTTTTTTTTTTTTGCTGCATTGCTTATAAGTATGCCCTGAGGCTAATAAACATTGGCATATCTGATGAATATGATGAGATAACTGTGTCAAATGCTGCTAGAGAAAGCCTGATAAGTGTCTATTAGCAGAGAAGTCTGAGGCTCCCATATGATTTTGTGTGTGTGTGTGTGTGTGAAGAGAGACAGAGAGAGAAACATCTGTGGGATGTATCCTGCATTCATTCATTTATGCAACTGATATTTACTGCACCAATGTGCCAGATGCTGGGAACAAAATGAGCAGGAAAAAAAAAAGTGACTATCCATGCCCTTATAGAGCTTATCATCTAATTGGAAAGAAAGATATTACTCAATAACAAATAAATGATAAGCAGCATCAGTTGGAAAGGAGATATAGTGTGAAGGAGAATGCTCAGATCTTAGGTTAAATAATAATAATGAAATGAATTTGGTTAGAGGTTCTGGAAAAAAGTTAAAACTATGTGCTCAAGCATGATTAGCAATATTGTACCTATTGTATTTTCTTGATAAAAGTAGAATCTATTGATTCAGTAGAATTAGAAGAAATGGTTTTTGTCAGAGGAAGAACATATTTTGATCATCAAGATATTTAGACATCAAGTCAAGATAAAAGTATGCAAATTGTACTGCACTTATGATCACAAAAGCACAGGCATTACTCAGGTGGAGTTTACAGGAGTTTGGGCAGGGGTAGAGTGATAAATCAAATGTTGAAGGGCTTGGTGGATGGATGAAAGAAGCATGTCGAGCTCGCATGTTTAAGGATGTATTGAGCTTGGTGCATGTCATGTGTCTCCTCCATATGCATCACATGGAATGTACGTTGTTAGCCTAACTAGAGAAATGGTAAAGACCTCACAGTGGCTTGTCTGCTCTACCCATCAGCCTTTTGGACTCTTCTGATTGAGGAGTTCCTGATATTGAGAAGTGGCAGAGGTCATTCTCCAGGTGGTGTTACAGAATGAGTTGGGGCAGCCTGATGTTTCACTTGCTCTTCTGATCCCTTGCCTCCCAAAAGAAGGCTGGGTCAGCACTCTGCCGGAGGCAGAGGATTGGTGCATAGATTTTTAAAAAAATTTTATTGGCATATAGTTGATTTACAATGTTGTGTTAATTTCAGGTATACAGCAAAGTGATTCAGTTATACATATACATATATTCATTCTTTTTTAGATTCTTTTCTCATATAGGTTATCACAGAATGTTAAGTAGAGTTCCCTGTGCAATACAGTAGGTCCTTGTTGGTTATCTATCTTATATAGAGTAGCATGTGTGTGTTCATCCCAAGCTCCCGATTTATCCCTCCCCACCACGTTTCCCCTTTGGAAACCATAAATTTGTTTTCAATATCTGTAAGTCTGTTTCTGTTTTGTAAATAAGTTCATTTGTATCATTTTTTAAAATTCGATTCCATGTATGAATGATATCACATGATATTTGTCTTTCTCTGTCTGACTTATGTCACTTAGTATGATAATCTCTAGGTCCATCCATGTTGCTGCAAATGGCATTATTTCATTCTTTTTTATGGCCAAGTAATATTCCACTGTATATATGTACCATATCTTCTTTATCCATTCCTCTGTTGATGGACATTTAGGTTGCTTCCATGTCTTGGCTATTGTAAATAGTGCTGCAATGAATATTGGGGCGCATGTATCTTTTCAGGTTATGGTTTTCTCTGGATATATACCTACGAGTGGGATTGCTGGATCATACAGTAGTTCTATTTTTAGTGATTAAAGGAACATCCGTACTGTTCTCCATAGTGGTTGTTCCTACCTCCTACCAACAGTGGAGGAGGGTTCCCTTTTCTCCACATCCTCTGCAGCATTTACTGTTTGTAGGTAGACTTTTTGATGATGGCCTTTCTGACTGGTGTGAGGTGATATCTCATTGTAGTTTTGATTTGCATTTCTTTGATAATTAGGAATGTTGAGCATCTTTTCATGTGCTTTTTGCCATCTGTATGTCTTTAGAGAGATGTCTAGTTAGGTCTTCTGCCCATTTTTTGATTGGGTTGTTTGTTTTTCTGATATTTAGCCGCATGAACTGTTTGTATATTTTGGAGATTAATCTCTTGTCAGTCACTTCTTTTGCAAATATTTTCTCCCATTCTGTGGGTTGTCTTTTCATTTTGTTTATGGTGGTGCATAGATTAAGAAGCCAAAACCTTGATAAATGATCCAATGAGCAGAAAGAACAAGACAAGGTTAAGAAGTCCAGCACTTTTTAAAAGGATATACATACATGATTTGGTTGACTGAATAAAACTGAAGTGGCCGTTCCCTTCATCTCGGTAACAAGAACTGCCATCTTAGTTAATTCAGGCTGCTTTAACAAAATACCATAGGCTGGGTGGCTTAAACAACAGACATTTATTTCTCACAGTTCTGGAGGCTGGGAAATCCAAGATCAAAGTGCCAGCTGACTCAGTTCCTAGTGAGAACCTGCTTCCTGACTTGCTTCCAACTGCCTTCTCACTGTGTCCTCACATAATGGCAAGAGACAGAGAGAGCTCTGGTCTTTCCTCCTCTTTTTATGAGGACACTAATCCCACCCTGTGGGCCCCACACTCATGACCTCATCTAAATGTAATTACCTCCCTAAGACCCCATCTCTAAATTAGGTGACTTCAGCATATGAATCTGGGGGTATACAACATTCAGCCCCTAACAACTGCATTAAATACTTTTATTTCAATGACCTAACATGGAGTCACTCTGGCAACATAATTACTGCATTTCTATAACTGTATCTGGAGAAGACTATTTGTTGCCCTTGATATCACATTCTCTCTCTTTCAATAACAGTGGAAGACCTAGTATTTAGAGGTGAGTTGATGAATTTCCACATATCTTGTGATTTTCTGGATACTTTTCTCTTATTGATTTCTAGTTAATTCTGTTTTGGCCTAAGATCATCCTTTGAATAATTTCACTTCTTTAAATTTGTTAAGGTTTGTTTTACAGTTCAGAACATGGTCTATTTTGAGGGATGTTCCATGTGCGCTTGCAAAGAACGTGTATTCTGCTGTAATTGGGTGGAATGTTCTAGAAATATCAATTAGGTGAAGTTGGTTGATAGTGCTCTTCAGATCTCCTATATCCTTACTGATTTTCTATCTATGGGTTGGCCAAAAAGTTCATTCGGATTTTTCCGTAAGATGTAACAGAAAAGCCTGAACGATCTTTTTGGCCAACCCCATACTTGTAGCAACTGCTGAAAGAGAAGTGTTGAAGTACTGAACAATAGCTCTGGATTTTTTTTTTTCTCCTTTCAGCTTCATCACATTTTACCTCATATATTTTGTAGCTTTGTTATTAGGTATGCAAATATTCAGTTCTTCTTAAAGTATTCACTCCTTTGTCATTATGTAATATATCTCTTTGTTCTGGGTAATACTCTGTTCTCTGCTGCTATTACTATAGCTACCTTAGGTTTCTTTTGATTAGTATTTACATGGTATATCTTTTTTCCATTTTTGTTTTTATTTTTAACCTATGTTTTCAGAACTAAAATTGATTTACCATAAATAGCATATAATTGTAACTTGCTTTTTTACTCCACTGTAACATTTTAAAACTTTTAATTGGTGTTTTAAACAGTTTACATTTAATATAATTATTGATATGTTTGAATTAAAGACTACTATCCATCTATCTGTTTTTTATTTGTTACATCTATTCTTTGTTCTTCTCCCTCTTTTTCTACCTTCTTTATAGTTTTCAATTTTTTCCTATTTTATCACCACTATTAGCTTATTGTTTATACCCCTTTTTAATATTTTGGTGGTTGCCCTAGAATTTACAGTATATTGATACATCAAATAATTTATTACCACTTTACAGAATTAAAAGGCCCTTACAACAGTATATTGTCAATTCCTTCCTTTCATTTTCTGTGCTATTATTGTCATATATTTTACTTTTACATATGCTATAAACACACAATACCTTGTTATTATTTTTGCTTTAGACAGTCATTTCTCTGTTATGACCAATTAAAAAATAAGACAAAACGATCTTTATATTTAACTATGTTTACTGTATTTCCAGGGCACTTTATTTCTTTGTGTAGACCTCAGTTTTGTTGGATAGCATATTCCTTCTCTCTGAAGGACTTCCTTTACATTTCTTTGTGTCGACCTTCATGCCATTAATTCTCTAAGCATCTTTGCTTTTGAAAGATGTTTTCATATCGAGTTCAGATATAGAAGTTTGAGTTGACAGGATTTTTTTACTTTTATCACCTAAAAAATGTCACTCCATTTCCTTCTGATTTGAATAGTTTCTCAGGAGAAGCCTGTAATTTTTATGCATATTTTTCCTTCAGTATATAATATATCTTTTATCTCTGGTCACTTTCAAGATTTTCTCTTTGGTTTTTAGCAGTTTGAATGTTATATGCCTAGGTGTTTTTGTTTGCTTGCCTGCTTCCTTATTTGTTAATTTATATTTGTATTTATCCTGCTTGTTGCCCTCTTAGCTGAACTTCTTGGAAGTATCATTTTGTGTACGTCATTAATTTTGGTAGATTCTCACCTAGAAAATTCTCAGTATTTCTTTAAATATTTCCTATGTTCGGTTCTCTGTCTGTCCTTTTTCCTCTTTATGTTTTAGTTTGAGCAATTTTTATACTGACTCATCTTCAACTTCACTGTTTCTTTCCTCAGCTGTATTGAGTCTACTGATGAACCCATTGAAGGCATTCTTTGTGACTCTGCTTTTCATATCTAGCAGGGTTTTTTTTATATTTTCTATCTCTGCTGAATTACTGATCCAATCTGCCATGCTGTTCACCTTTCCTCTAGAGCTTTCACCATACTGATGAGATTCATTTTAAATTCTTTATTAGATATTTCCAACATCTGTATCATATCTGAACCTGATTCTGTTGGTTGCTTTGTCTCTTGAGAGTGGATTGTTTTTATTTGTGTTTTTGTATGCCTCATAATTTTTTGTTGAGATATGGAGCTGGCCATCTTGTGGAGTACAGTAGAGTCTGAGGTAAAAAAAAAAAAAAAAAAATGCTTAGGGCTGGAAATAGACACATCTCTCCTGCTAGATTTAGTGTGGTGTGTGTCTGTGTCTGTGTGTTGGGAGTGGTGGGGTCACTATTGTTAGGAGTTTAACTGGGTTTTGGAGTTGTTGCTATGATCACTCTCAGTATAAGATAGGCTTCAAATCATCTAGTATTGCTTTCTATGTAGCATGTGGGCTGGTTTGCCAGAGGGCTTTTCTTCAGTGTCAGCTCCACACTGAATTTTAAGTCTTCCCTTTGTGCTGTGCCTCAAAAAGGTTCTCTCTGCAAGTTCTGGCCCCTCTTCAAGTAGTAGACCACTGTTACTTGTTACTCAATGCTTGTTAGCCTGGGGAAGGGGTGACATTTTCCCTTGTTTTGTTTATGTCTTAATCTTAGTCAGGTGCTGTGTTCCTGAGTCTTGGGGGTAGGTTTTTCTCAGTGATTCTACCCCACTCCTAGCTGTAGGTCTGGGTTCAGCAAATATTTCCATCCCTCTTTCCAGTGTAAAAGGTTTTGTTTTGTTCCCTTCCCTCAGGATCAGTGAGTTTTTGTCAGTGCCCTAAGAGCATCAGGTTTTGTCTCCCTCCCTCCAGTGGTTTAAATCTTTTATTTCATAAAAGATATAGGAGAGAATAACCTATGCTTCCCTCCAGTGCCATTGCCGCTCCAGGCCTGCAACTTAAGGAACACATTTTTGGGATCGTTGCTAATCTTTTGTGTGAGCATCTGATTCTTTGCAGATAAACCTGTGATGCGTGCAAGTTCTCCTGTGTTTGTGTCCAGGGGTTCATATTCTTTTGCGAACCCAAAGTTGGCCTTTAGCAATTCATTAAAATATTAAGTTGAATTCTTACCTGTAACAGAGAGTATCTATCCCAGGAAAGCAAGTTCTCATGTCCTAACTCGTCTTAGATGTGCTTTTCTTAGATTCCAGATTAGTTGGTGATCATCAGTCCTCTGCTGGTTTCAAGAAAAGTTATGAATATTCAGATTGTTAGGCATTTCTACCACTGCTGCTGCTGTTATTGTTTTAAGTGCAGGAACAATGATCTTTATATCATTCTACCTCCTCAGCAGAAAGTGAAAGTCCCAGAATACACAATATTTAGCTGGGTATGTGAGCAGTTGGAATCAAGGCTCCATTTCCTGGTCTCTCCTACGGCTAGAATCCTAAAGTGGGAGGGAACATGCTCTTCTCCATCCTGTTCCTTGTTGTGCTCACTCAAATGCAGGCATGAGATCTAGAGCTGATACAACCGTCTTGTACCATGAAGTGAATTTAGGAAAAGAAGACACACATCTGGTAGTACAGCAATATATTGGGTTGGCCAAAAAGTTCGTTCGGATTTTGTAACATCTTATGGAAAACCCTGAACGAACTTTTTGGCCAACCCAATAGAAGAAACATACAAGCACTGGGTTACCTTTACGAATATTCACCTGAGAGAGAAAAAAACAAATAAAATAACTTCTAACTTGTTTAATTTACTGGATATTCTCTTTCATTGCTAAAACTAATTCTAACTTATACATGTTATAAGCATTCACAACAGTGATGAACAACTGACATCAAGATGAGGCAAGTTTTCAGGTACAAGTCTGCTGGTGCAGTAGAATTTTCTCCCTCTCCATCCCCCAACCTTTAGCACCCAGCACCTAGCTCAGGGGCTCAAACATCACTGGTGCTCAATAAATATTCAGTAGTGAAAAATGCAGGCATACCAACTGACTGTGGTTTCTCCAGACTATAAATCTGCCTGCCTATATTTGTTATACTCTTTTATATAATCATGATTTATAAGCACCTCTTCACCTGCACCACTGAATCCCACCTTCAATCTTCAGTCAGAGATACATAATTAACAGAATGAATTACTTTTCTTTCCTTTTGGTTTTTCCTCTCTTAGGGATGTAAGGAGAGCTGAAAAGGCAAGAATATGTCTATAGGGGAGAGGAAAAAGAGAATCAGGGAACTGAAAAAAACTCATAACTGAAAAAATGGCCTCTAATAACTAAGAGTAGCTCCAGGTCATCTCCTGGGATAACTCTTTAACTCATTGATTCTGTTTGAATGTTGGGCCATAAAAGTGTCCTTGGAAGAAATAGTTCCTTTTCTTTCCCAGAAAGCTACTATCTTCCAGTTATTTATATATCCCATGCCAAAGAGGAAAACAGTAAGACAGCTCTGCAATCTGTCACTGGACCACAGAGCAAATGCTTGAAGCTTCTACCATGTAGCCAAATGTGGCCTGAGAGCACTGGTGCCATCCTGGGTAAACTCTGAGTTCCTCACAACCAGAATCTATGCCATCTGTTTAAATTTCAAATACTGTACCATAAAGAACATAATATGTAAGATATTTCTTACATCTGCCGTTACTGCAAATATACCAGAAACTAACTACTTGAGGGATTTCACTGGAGTTGAAGAAAACTGTACTGAGAAAAACATCTCTCATGTAAGAAGCAAAGAAAAGGCATGTTTCTCTTGTCTGTGTATTATTACAATTTGTCTGCCCTCCTCAGTACATCAGCACTAATGATGCTGAAGTCCCTGAAAGATAATTGCCTTGAGTCATTCTCTAGCCACAGAGAAGGTAAGATTAATAAAGAACATTTGTTATAATTTTGAAACCAATTTATGTAATGGAACTCATAATAAATAACCCTATTAACACAAGGATTCATCAAAGCCAATTTACACATCAATTTGTTCACTGTGTTAAACCAACCATTTGTAAGAATAAGTTAGTTTCTTTATGTATCCCCTTTTCTCTCTTTTAAAGTAAAAATTACTGTTAGATATGGTAATTTTTTTGCTTTTATAGAAGCAGCATTGATAGTGATTATGTTGATCTCTCAGCTGTTGCTACATGATATATAATTTTTACAGCATGTTGCTTCTGTCTGGACTAAGAGGAAATTATTGTTTTAAAAATATAAAACCATTATTGATAGTCTGTTCTTCTCTCAGTAACTTGTCACCTCAGATGAACATAGTTCACCACAAGAGAGGTTGTGGATTTCCACAGACTGTCAATTATTTACAGAAAAGGGGACTAGTGCAGTCTAGTAAATGAAATTCACAAATTATCTCCAAGCATCTTATTAAAACCATTTTCAAATTACCCTATTTCCAAGCTTTAGCTAACATCATTACCTATGCCTTTTTTTTTTAACTGAAGTGTAGTTGGTTTACAATATTAATTTAGTTTCAGGTATACAGCGATTCCATTTTTTTGCAGATTATATTCCATTATAGCTTATTATAAGATATTGGGTATAATTCCCTGTGCTATACAGGAAATCCTTGTTGCTTATCTATTTTATGTATAGTAATTTGTATCTGTTATTCCCACACCCTAATTTGTCCCTCTTCCCCTCCCTCTCCTCTTTAGTAACCATAAGTTTGATATCTATGTCTGAGTCAGTTTCTGTTTTATATATAGATTCATTTGTATTATTTGTAAGATTCTACATATAAGTGATATCATACAGTATTTGTCTTTCTCTAACTTACTTCACTAAGCCTACTATTCTCTAGGTCCATCCACGTTGCTACTAATGACTGAATTATATATATATATATGCCACATCTTCTTAAGCCAATTGTCTGTTAATGGGCACTTTGGGTTACTTTCATGTCTTAGCTATTGTAAATAATGCTGCTATGAACATTGGAGTGCATGTATCTTTTTGAATTAGTGTTTTTGTATTTTCTGGATATACACCTGGGAGTGGAATTGCTGGATCATATGGTGATTCTTTTTAGTTTTTTAAGGAACCTCTATTACTGTTTTCTTCAGTGGCTGCACCAATTTACATTCCCACCAACAGTGTAGGAGGGTTCCCTTTTGCCCACATCCTCCCCAACATTTGTTTTTGGTAGACATTTTGGTGATAGCCATTCTGATAGATGTGAGGTGATGCCTCATTGTGGTTTTGATTTACATTCTGTAATAATTAGCAATGTTGAGCATCTTTTCATGTGCCTGTTGGCCATCTGTATGTCTTCTTTGGAAGAATGTGTGTTCAACTCTTCTGCCTGTTTTTTTTTTTTTTTTTTTTTTTTTTGCTGTATGCGGGCCTCTCACTGTTGTGGCCTCCCCCGTTGCGGAGCACAGGCTCCGGACGCGCAGGCTCCGGACGCGCAGGCTCAGCGGCCATGGCTCACGGGCCCAGCCGCTCCGCGGCATATGGGATCCTCCCAGACCGGGGCACGAACCCGTATCCCCTGCATCGGCAGGCGGACTCTCAACCACTTGCGCCACCAGGGAGGCCCCTGCCTGTTTTTTTATTGCATTTTTTTTTTCTTTTTTTATTGTGTCATATGAGCAATTTGTGTATTTTGGATATTAACCCCTTGTCAGTCACATCATTTGCAAATATTTTCTCCCATTCCATAGGTTGTCTTTTTGTTTTGTTGATGGTTTCCTTTGCTGCGGAAAACTTTTAAGTTTAATTAGGTCTCATTTGTTTTTATCTGCTTTTGTTTCACCTTTCCCTTTTTTTAATCTACCCACTACTGCTAGGATAAGATGCCTCTCGCTCATGTGTATTCTAAAAAATACTGCCATTACCCAGTCATTAACAAATCTCTGTAGAAAAAAAAAAAATGGGTCTTATACTGACACTGAAAACTTAAGGTCGAAATTGTTGCTAATGTATGTAACAAACTTCTACAAGAAAAAGACCAAGGTCATAAATGGTTGATGGTTTGTTCCCATTGTGGTAGGCTGAATATTGCCCCCAAGATATCCATATGAATATGTTACCTTACATGAAAAAGGGAACTGGCAGATGTAATTACATTAAGGCTCTTGAGATAGGGAGACTATCCTGGATTATTCACGTGGATCCAATGTAATCACAAGGATCTTCATGAGAAGGAGTCAGGAGGGTCAGAGTTTTAAAAAAATATAGGTATGATAATAGAAGGAGAGGTAGGAATAATGCACGGTCATGAACCAAAACAACAGATTTTCCCCCAGAGGCTCCAGAAAGAATGGAGTCCTTCCAACAACTTGATTCTAGCCCCTTGAGATGGATTTTGGACTTCTGCCTTCCGGAAGTCCAAAATTTGTGTTGTTTTAAGCCACTAAATTTTTTGTAATTTGTTACAGTAGCAGTAAGACACAGGTGTATCTGTGAAGCCAGAATAAGCACTTATGAAAATTTCCTTATAGAACACAGAGACATCTCTTTAAGAAGAGTGACAAAAATAGAAATATCAGAGACATTTAAATCAGTGGAAAATTAATTGAAAATGCAAAGATGACTTTGCATAACCAAAAGGTCATGTCAGTTTTTCTTTAGTATAATTCATGCTCTTTACTAGACAAAAACTTGCAAGAACAGACATATAACACAAAAGAATATCCGTCCGTAAAAGGAACCATATTTATACCATTCCTGTTTTATGTCTTTGAACAAGGACCATATATCTTTGTTCAGATATACAAAATATTCCTGATGTCAGTCCATCAGGTAGAGACTTATGGAGGGGTATAAATGATACTTGGGATCGAAGTCCCCACTTGAAGAACATATTTGATGAGTTTTCTGGGAATCGATAACTGTCATTGTAAAGATGGCAGCCATATTGAGGGTAACATACGTTTGAACTCTCTTTCCTTCTACCCCTTGTTTTTCAACCTTGGAAATTTATTTATATCAGGAGTGTAATGTCTAAATATTCAGTAAGTCACCTCTGAATGACTGCTTTGGGAACATGCTTTCCTAAGAGATATAATGCTAGTCTTTGAGAAACTGAATGCAATAAATTGTACTCTGATTTGCAACCTGAATATGCCTTATAATGTCAAGTTTTGCCTGTTGCTTATCACTCTGGCTCTCACAGTATGAACTACAAGTTACTTCTTGTCTTCTTTGCTAAGATTTTCATGTATGTTAGTCTTATTTCCCTCCTTAAAGATGCAGACCATATGTTCTGAGTCCTTAAGAAGCACTCTATAAACGTATGATCAGTTAAAAATAGGCTGTTTCATTTAAACCATAGTTATAGCTGTGCCTTTGTTTAGGATAGGTCAGTCATCATTCTTTTGGCCTAATGATGTTGAAGTTAAGTGGCTGAAATGAGTAACATCTTCGGGATTAAGTTTCATAAGGTTCTTTTTCTTCTGGATTTATAGTAATTATTTTGACTTTTATCTCTCAAGAAAAGGATTTTACTGTATTAAGCAATAACGAATTCTAAAAATGTCTTATTCTCCCTTGAAAGGGAATTGGGTGTGTATCATTCTTCTTAATCCTTATTTCAGTATTATTATGACATGAAACTGATGCGTTGACTTCTAACACAATGGCTTCTGACCTTGAGTCATGGACTCCAAAAGATCTGTGAAAGGGTTGCATGCAAGTTTTGTAGATGCCCAGGGTGCCTGCAGGTTTGAGGGTATGAGCAGAAGCTATGGCTGGTGCCACAGAGTCCACAAGCCTCCCTTGCTTCTTGTTCCAGCCAGAATTGCACAGGTCACTTCATAATCCATGAGCTCTCATGCCACATACTAGTTACCTTGGTTAAGTTTGGTTGTGAGCTATATGCTTAATGAGGTTGTAAAGAATATATGATGTGATAGTCTCAGAATGTGTCCAGATAATGAAAAGGCCATATCTATGTATCCACGTGGCTATATTTAAGAAATTCAAAATTATTCCTTAATCTCTCTTCAGACCTTTAAATATGAGATTTCTTCCCATTTCATAGAAATTCTCCAATGAACAATAGCTACAGTCCCTGGGGTTATTGTTTGGAGACACAGCAAGAATATAAGCTATCTATTTCACTGACCATGAATAAATAGGTACGTAAATAAATAATAAAAACAGGAACAAAAGCTGCATGGTTCTGTGTTGGCAGCAATAACAGTGGCTTTGGTGTGGCAGAAGCAGCAGCAGCTCTGTGGCCCACCGCGCAAAGTGGACGTGGGGTATATTTCTGTAGGCTCAGGCTAAAGACTGTTTCCTTAGCCCTCCAAAGATTCTGTGAACTACTTACACCCTTTAGCTTCCATGGTCTGCCATGAAGAGCCCTGAATAACACACCATTTAATCCAGAAAAAAGAAAAAGCTTACACAGCACAAAGAAAAGCAGGAAAACAAAAGAATTAAACTTTTTTTGACAGTTGATTTTCTTCTGAGCACAGTCATTAATTCTACTGTCAGCAGGAATAAAGATACTTCCTGAGCAAGGTGTAAAGCTAAATTCTTGTAATACTGAGCAGTGGTGACATGCAAATGAGAATAACCCTTCAGAGCATCTCACCTCCTTTTTGTTAACTTTGCTCCAAACCTGTTTCAAAACTTCAGTAAAAATAAGTTGTTTTTGTTGTTGTTGTTGTTTTTCCTTTTTTTTAAGTTACAGAAATTCTTAATCTTTTGGGAGACAATGAGGTCACAGAAAATCTAAAATATTTTTATTGACCGACTTAAAAAAATGTTTATGGGGGAATATAATAGATTTTGTTAAGAAAATAATGAGGAATGAAGAAGAGAAAAGGTTACTTTAAGTCCCTTCAGTCTCAACCCCCTTTAGAACAACAAAACAACATATTTCCCACAGGTATTCCTTTATCCCCTCAGGACTGACTTATGCTTTGCCCAATTCCCTTTCTCTGCCTCTTTGCCCCAGCACTACTCAGATCTCTCTGCGCTGTACAGGATGGCCATCTACCTCTACGATAGTCTTTGTCAGACTCAGTAACTAAGGCCACCCTCAAGTAGTTTGATTCTCACTGCCAACTAACCACAGTTTCACTGCTGCTTCCTCCTTCGCACTATCCCTGAAGATAATGCCAGGTGTGTGTCCAGACCTTGTCCCCCACAATACCCACTTTAGCCTTCTTCCAGTATCAGTCCAAACTCATTGCTGCTAATCTGAAAGCCATCTCACAGCTATCCACCCCTCCGCTCATGCCCTGTGATTCTCCCCATTATTCTTCCTCTTGGGTCACTGGAGTGAGACAGTGAGCTCTGAAACATACAAGATCTTCTTGATTTCCAGCAGCCCTACATCAGCCCCAACACATTAACCAGTGTTCTTTTCATGCAAGTTCAGATTCAAAACAAATTCCCTTGTTGCTCTCTCTGACCAGACGGCTACTCCTAGGACTTTTCTTTCTAGATATTCTAAAGCCACTACCTAATTATATGTGAACTCCCAACCCAAGTGTCAGGCTGTTCTTCCCAAACTCCCCACATTCAGTGACACTAATGTTTGATCAGTGCACATTCACCAGAGAGCCTTTTGCAAAAACCACTAAGTTGTGTATTTTGAGGGGATGGAAGCAGGAACACACACACAAAATAATCCTGACCTCAAGTCCCTGGCATGCATCTCTACAAAGGGAAATTTTTTCATGTGCCTGTGACCTGCCTTCTTTAACCCTGTGCTATCATACATGTTTAAATGTTGACTATCCTATTTAGAACAATTCCCCTCTCCTCTGTCAGCTCTCACTCATTCTGCCTCAGGTCAGCATAGACGAGTAGAAACTGTACAATTTGGAATCAGGCAGACATAAGATCAAATTCAGGCTGTTCTACCTATAAAATGTGTGATATTGAACCAATAATTTAACATTGTATCTTAGTTTTCTCAGATATAAAAGCAGAAGTGACATCTCATGATTTAGCTGACATTTTGATGAGAATTAAAATTTAAATGAGATAATGAACATATTACCTTCCATATTGCCATTTTGCTCACATAAATAACTTATTATTTTTCTGTATCAATAAGAAATCAGATTTACTCTCCTAGAGCTGGTATATTTCACCTAGGTAATAGAAGCTTGGGAACATAGGTGAATCATGATGAAAAACAGATAAAACACACATCCTGCTCAGTGCATCAATGAGCAGGAAAAGTCAAGTTAACAAATTCTTCCACTTTCAGGTTACATATTTCCAAAATCCAAATTAATAAGGTTTATTTTAAATATGGGCAAACAGGATGCCTAGGGTACAAGAAATGAACCACTTAAAACCAATAAATACTACAGTGGTATTTATTAGAACAAAAATTTCCAAGAATTAGCAGAATCTTCTACTTTCTTAGACACACTTAAACCTATGTGGCATATATCTCCTGGGAAGATCTCTGTTTATCATACCAGTTGATTTCCTGCTGTATTATTTTGTTTTCTCAATTACTTTAATCTAGTCTCTAAGTAAAATTGTTTCTTTCTCCTCTATAATTATTAGGATACAGAAATTCACTCTATTATTTCACCTCCCACTTCCAATCCTTTTCCTCAAAGCAGTGTAGGTCAAAAACCACTTTCTGCCTTAGTATCTGGGAGCCTCATGTCACAGTAGAAAAATACCCACTGTCTGTTGCTGCTGTTGGGTGTAAATAAGGCTGATGTATTTTGGAAACTACCTGTCCAAAGCCACTGTAGTTTGACTAGTGGATCTGAACAGTGATGTCTATCTTATTCTCTTCTTTGAAGATGCTCACTGGCAAAACAGTGGTTCCTTTTTCTGGGTAGCCCATGTAGTAAAATGCAGTCATCTAAAAGCAACTTGACATGGATACAACATTCTTTTTTCAGCTTTGGGCATCCCACAATCTAAAATGAATAAATTCATAAATTTGGAGTGTCAAATTGGAGTATTTGGAGTATTTATTTTTTTTACTTATTCCTAATATATACAATGAAATGATCAAACCACTTACTGACCCACATGTGATTCACCTGTCTGGCCTAGAGAAGTGCATCAAAACTCCCTCCAGAGCTGCCAGCACCAGAAAAGTTTTCCTCTCTCTGCTTATTCTCCATCACTTGCTGGGCCCTACGGGATCCACCAGGCCACCCCCAGGGATTTATTCCATGACTGTGGTGGCTTGTTCTACCTTATGAGCTTAATTTGTAAAAATGTTTTGTTCACTTGAATGTTGTGCTCCATAAGTGTTTTACATGCCTCAAATCTATACCAATTATCATAGCCCAGGAACAGAATGCATACTTGTTTTTCCTGGCCTGACCCAATGTTTTTTTTAAATCAAATTAGTTACCAATATATAATAAACAGATGATTGTACGTTTAAGAAAAATATTGATAATTCTCACTACTTTTTAAAAAATCAGGAATGTTGCCCCATGTAAAGGGCATATGTTCTCCATTTCCTGAGTCTTTATGATCTTATTGTTTCTCTGAAAAAGAGGGTGTTTCAGTTCCCATTCATCGCTACACTGACATTGGTGTTTTCCTAAGAGTTCAGCAACCTGTCTCTGGACAAGTGTCTCTATCTGAGTTGAAAACTGAAGAGAAAGACAGGAGAAGCTAAAGAAAAATGGGCAAGGTTATTTCTTCATGGAAGTGAGACTATATCAGATGTCTCACTCATTTGCATCATTGCTCATTCCCTACAGATATTTCAGTTTGTAATGCCAGTTCTAAACCCTTCTGAATTAAGGAACACCAGACTTGCCTTACTAATCCATCACTTCCTCCACATAGATTACAGGTGCTGCTGGAAACTCCTTCCTAACTAAATCTTTTACATCTTGTTGCAGTCTCATAAAGTATCAATTTCTACTTAAACAGCTCTTTCAGAACTTTAAATAATAAGATAATATTTGTACTGTTAGGAAAGCAGAGGCATATTATAGAGTAACTAATTACTCTTAAAATCATCTTTCATCTCACTAACCTTGTGCACTTGTATGAGTTGGTTTTCTTTGGTTGTAAACAATACAAACAAAGCCTGGCTAATTTAACTAAAAGAGAATTTATTAGAAGGGTATGAGGAGGTACTATAATTACTAAGAGGACTGAAGAGAACTAGGTCTGGCAAGGTGGGAACAGTTACAGCTCAGAGGAATTGGATGACAGGGGTGAGTGACAGTTTTATCCACGTGCTGCTGATGACAAGTAGCATCTCTAAAAGGTTGTGATTTTTATTCTTCTATCCATGAACTCAAGACTCAAAGTTCAGATGTCCAGATGGCCTGAAGTGAATGACACTTGTCCCTAAGGGAGGTCGGTATGCTACCCTGATTAACAGTTGCACCAAAACTACAAACAGTGGAGGAAAGATAATTTTGCAAAAGAAAGTCCAAATGCCTATGACCAGAAGAAAAAGAGAATGATTGCCAAAAGGACAAGAAAAGCCCACTATAGGATCTGTTCACTATAAGCTAGCAGATAACTTCTAATGTCTTTAAGTTGTGCCATGTTTTGATAAAAAGAAAAATAAGATGACCCACTTTGTGCTTTTGACACATTCTGTACTTAATTTGTATTCTCAGTTTTATATTATTCTTCATAAAAATTCCCCCAAATTGGATAAGCTTTACGACTCACATACCTAGATCTCTCCTGAAGGAATTAAAACATTTCATTCAAAGTGCAATTTTTCAAATCAAGGAGACATTAAGATAGACATAAGGTAAATCCTACATGGACTCTGTATCAAATATGTTTTCTCACTCCACCATCTTTCACCTTCTCTGCCACCTTCTCTCTCTCTTTTTTACTCAAGAAACAGAGGTAGAGATAAGGGGAAGAGGTCAGTACAAGGCAGAGTAGAGTCAGAAAGCAAGAAAGAAGCCATGGTGGAGACAAAGAATTTGGGAGGATAGTAGAGAAAGAAAAGGAATTTTAAAGTATATTATAAGTTAAGCCTCTAGCAAATGTCGATGTTGCAGTTAAATTCATGTATTACAGTTTGCTGTGTTCCACATTTGAAACACCAGGATGGCAAGATGGTGGAGGGGAGGGGGAGGGTAGGCAACCCACAGGGAGTGTGGTAGAAAGAGGGCTGGAGAGACGAAGGTGAGGTTGTGGTCAAGGTGCCAAATAAGAAGGAAACTTGATTGAAAAGTCCTTCACCCAGCCTACAACCCATATCGCTGTTTTGGTCTTGCAACTAATTCTTCCTTGCCTTTCCTATCTCCCAGTTAGAGGACTTCCTTAAAGGTACAGCCTGTCCCTGATCAACACATTCCCCTCCTCCCACACTTCCGGTCCTCACTCCCATCCCACTCCACACACAGCTGAAAATCAGTTAGGACATCTCTTCAGCTCTCCCTGACAGGCCCAAGCTGCACATGGAATAGTTGCAGCCCACTACAGGATCTGTTCACTATAATTTAGCAGATGACTTCTAATGTCTTTAAATTCTGCAGTGCTTTGATATAAAGAAAAATAAGATGACTCACTTTGTGCTTTTGACAAATTCTCCACACACTGCCTTCATGGATATAAAGACATACACTGTCAGCCTGACTCCTTACATAGGTTTTGAATAGAAAATAGAAATATGTGTGAATAGAAAAGGGTCAGTCTTGGTACTTCAATACTGGAGAAAAAAAATTTTTTGACTTGGAGAACAGTGCATGAAGGTTTATTATTATAAAGTATACATTGTATGACATACATCAGGACTGACTGAATTCAGATTAAGGAGGAAATGTGGCCTGAGAAAGAGGGTAGTTTTTTTTTTTAATTTAATAATATTTATTTTCTTAGACAGCAGGTTCTTATTAGTTATCTGTTTTATACATATTAGTGTATACATATCAATCCCAATCTCCCAATTCATCCCACCACCACACCCCTCCCGCTTTCCCCCCTTGGTGTCCATAAGTTTGTTCTCTACATCTGTGTCTATATTTCTGCCTTGCAAACCAATTCATCTGTACCATTTTAAACATTTATTTATTTATTTATTTTTGGCTGCATTGGGTCTCCGTTGCTGCACACAGGCTCTTCTCTAGCTGTGGAGAGCGGTGACTACTCTTCGTTGTGGTGTGCAGACTTCTCATTGCAGTGTCTTCTCTTGTTGCGCAGCATGGGCTCTAGGCACAGGGGCTTCAGTAGTTGTGGCACATGGGCTCAGTAGTTGTGGCTCATGGGCTATAGAGCGCAGGCTCAGTAGTTGTGGCACACAGGCTTAGTTGCTCTGTGGCATATGGGGTCTTCCTGGACCAGGGCTTGAACCCATGTCTCCTGCATTGGCAGGTGGATTCTGAACCACTGTGCCACCAGGGAAGCCCTTTACCATTTTTCTAGATTCCACATATGCGTTAATATACAATATTTGATTTTCTCTTTCTGACTTACTTCACTCTGTATGACAGTCTCTAGGTCCGTCCACGTATCTACAAGTGTCCTAATTTCATTCCTTTTTATGGCTGAGCAATATTCTATTGTATATACATACCACATCTTCTTTATCCATTCGTCTGTTGTTGGGCGTTTAGGTTGCTTCCATGACCTGGCTATTGTAAATAGTGTTGCAATAAACATTAGGGTACATGTGTCTTTTTTCAATTATGGTTTTCTCTGGGTATATGCCCAGTACTGGGATTGCGGGGTCATATGGTAATTCTATTTCTCATTCTTTAAGTAACCTCCATACTGTTCTCCATAGTGGTTGTATCAATTTACATTGCCACCAACAGTGCAAGAGGGTTCCCTTTTCTCCACACCCTCTCAGAATTAGTTGCTTGTAGATTTTTTGATGATCCCCATTGTAATGGGTGTGAGGTGATACCTCATTGTGCTTTTGATTTGCATTTCTCTAATCATTAATGATGTTGAGCAGCGTTTCATGTGCTCAGCCATCTGTACGTCTTCTTTGGAGAAATGTCTATTTAGGTCTTCTGCACATTTTTTGATTGGGTTGTTTATTTTTTTAATATTGAGCTGCATGAGCTTTTTATATATTTTTGGAGATTAATCCTTTGTACATTGATTCATTTGCAAATATTTTCTCCCATTCTGAGGGTTGTCTTTTTGTCCTATTTATGGTTTCCTTTGCTTTGCCAAAGCTTTTAAGTTTCATTAGGTCCCTCTTGTTTATTTTTGTTTTTATTTCCATTACTCTAGGATGTGAGTCAAAAAAGATCTTGCTGTGATTTATGTCAAAGAGTGTTCTTCCTATGTTTTCCTCTAAGAGTTCTATAGTGTCTGGTCTTACATTTAGGTCTTTAATCCATTTTGAGTTTTTTTGTGTGTATGGTGTTAGGGAGTGTTCTGATTTCATTCTTTTATGTGTAGCTGTCCAGTTTTCCCAGCACCACTTATTGAAGAGACTGTCTTTTCTCCATTGTATATCCTTGCCTCCTTTGTCATAGATTTGTTGACCATAGGTGCGTGCATTTCTCTGGACTTTCTATCCTGTTGCATTGATCTATATTTCTGTTCTTGTGCCAGTACCACATTATCTTGATTACTGTAGCCCTGTAGTATAGTCTGAAGTGAGGGAGCCTGATTTCTCCAACTCCATTTTTCTTTCTCAAGATTGCTTTGGCTATTTAGGGTCTTTTGTGTTTCCATATAAATTGTAAAATTTTTTGTTCTAATTGTATGAAAAATGCCACTGGAAATTTCACGGGGATTACATTGAATCTGTAGATTTCTGTGGGTAGTACAGTCATTTTCACAGTGTTGATTCTTCCAATCCAGGATCGTCGTATATCTCTCCATCTGTTTCTGTCAACTTTGATTTCTTTCATTGATGTTTTATACTTTTCTGAGTACATGTTTATTACCTCCTTAGGTAGGTTTACTCCTAGGTATTTTGTTCTTTTTGTTGAAATGGCAAATGGGAGTGTTTCCTTAATTTTTCTTTCAGATTTTTCATCATTAGTGTATAGGAATGCAAGAGATTTCTGTGCATTAATTTTGTATCCTGCAACTTTACCAAATTCATTGATTAGCTCTAGTAGTTGTCTTGTGGCATCTTTAGGATTTTCTGTGTATAGTGTAATGTCTTCAACAAACAGAGACATTTTTACTTCTTCTTTTCCAGGTTGTATTCCTTTTATTTCTTTCCCTTCTTTGACTGCTGTGGCTAAGTCTTCCAAAACTATGTTGACTAATAGTGGCGAGTGGACATCCATGTCCTTTTCCTGATATTAGAGGAAATGCTTTCAGTTTTTCACCATTGAGGATGTTGTTTGATGTGGGTTTGTCATATATGGCCTTTATTATATTCAGGTAAGTTCCCTCTATGCCCACTTTGTGGAGAGTTTTTATCATAAATGGGTGTTGAATTTTGTCAAAAGATTTTTTGGCATCGATTGAGATGATCATATGGTTTTTATTCTTCAGTTTGTTAAAAAGGTGCATCACATTGATTGATTTTCATATATTGAAGAATCCTTGCATCCCTGGGATAAATCCCACTTGATCATGGTGTATGATCCTTTTAATGTATTCTTGGATTCTGTTTGCTAGCATTTTGTTGAGGATTTCTGCATCTATATTCATCAGTGATATTGGTCTGTAATTTTCTTTTTTCTGTGATATCTTTGGTTTTGGTATCAGGGTGATGGTGGCTTTGTAGAATGAGTTTGGGAGTGTTCCTTCCTCTGCAATTTTTTGGAAGAGTTTGAGAAGCATGGGTGTTAGCTCTTCTCTAAATGTTTGAAAGAATTCACCTGTGAAGCCATCTGGTCCTGGACTTTTGTTTGTTGGAAGATTTTTAATCACAGTTTCAATTTCATTACTTGTGATTGGTCTATTCATATTTTCTATTTCTTTCTGGTTCAGTCCTAGAAGGATGTACTTTTCTAAGAATTTGTCCATTTCTTCCAGGTTATCCATATTATAGGCATAGAGTTGCTTGTAGTAGTCTCCTATGATGCTTTGTATTTCTGTGGTGTCTGTTGTAACTTCTCCTTTTTCATTTCTAATTTTATTGATTCGAGTCCTCTCCTTCTTTTTCTTGATGTGTCTGGTGAAAGATTTATCAATTTTGTTTATCTTCTCAAAGAACCAGCTTTTAGGTTTATTGATCTTTGCTATTATTTTCTTTGTTTCTATTTCATTTATTTCTGCTCTGATCTTTATGATTTCTTTCCTTCTACTAACTTTGAGTTTTGTTTGTTCTTCTTTCTCTAGTTCCTTTAGGTGTAAGGTTAGATTGTTTATTTGAGATTTTTCTTGTTTCTTGAGGCAGGATTGTATTGCTATCAACTGCCCTCTTAGAACTGCTTTTGCTTCATCCCATAGGTTTTGGATCATCATGTTTTCATTGTCATTTGTCTCTAGGTATTTTTTGATTTCCTCTTTCATCTCTTCAGTGATCTCTTGGTTATTTAGTAACGTATTGCTTAGCCTCCATGTGTTTGTGTTTTTTATGTTTTTTCCCTGTAATTGATTTTTAATCTGATAGCGTTGTGATGGGAAAAGATGCTTGATAAGATTTCAATTTTCTTAAATGTACTGAGGCTTGATTTGTGACCCAAGATGTGATCTATCCTGGCGAATGTTCCATGCGCACTTGAGAAGAAAGTGTAATCTGCTGTTCTCAGATGGAATGTCCTATAAATATCAATTCAATCTATCTGGTCAATTGTGTCATTTAAATGCTGTGTTTCCTTATTAGTTTTCTGTCTGGATGATCCCTCCATTGGTGTAAGCAAGGTCTTAAAGTCCCCCACTATTATTGTGTTATGATCGATTTCCTCTTTTATAGCTATTGGCATTTGCCTTATGTATTGAGGTGCTCCTATGTTGGGTGCATATATATTTATAATTGTTATATCTTCTTCTTGGATTGATCCCTTGATCATTATGTAGTGTCCTTCCTTGTCTCTTGTAAATTTCTTTATTTTACAGTCTATTTTACCTGATATGAGTATTGCTACTGCAGCTTTCTTTTGATTTCCATTTGCATGGAATATCTTTTTCCATCCCCTCACTTTCAGTCTGAATGTGTCCCTAGGTCTGAAATGGGATTCTTGTAGACAGCATAGAGATGGGTCTTGTTTTTGTATCCATTCAGCAAGCCTGTGTCTTTTGGTTGGAGCATTTAATCCATTCACATTTAAGGTAATTATCGATATGTATGTTCCTATGACCATTTTCTTAATTTTTTTTTTTTGGTGGTACGCGGGCCTCTCACTGTTGCGGCCTCTCCCATTGTGGAGCGCAGGCTCTGGATGTGCAGGCTCAGCGGCCATGGGTCATGGGCCTAGCTGCTCCACGCCATGTGGGATCTTCCCGGACCGGGGCACGAACCTGTGTCCCCTCAATCGGCAGGTGGAGTCTCACTGCAGGCGGACTCTCCCTCTCACACTGCACCACCAGGGCAGCCCTGGGTTTGTTGTTTGTAGTTCCTTTTCTTCTCTTGTGTTTCCCAGAGAAGTTTCTTTAGCATTTGTTGTAGACTGGTTTGGTGGTGCTGAATTCTCTTAGCTTTTGCTTGTCTTTAAAGGTTTTGATTTCTCCATCGAATCTGAATGAGATATTTGAAAACTCAAATATCTTTGTTGTGCCCCTGAAGAGTCTCTTTATCTATGGCAGACCCAAATCTCCATCCATCCACATTCAGACAAAGAACCATCCCTCAGGTAGAGAAGTTTATATGGTACTCTGTTCATCTGTGCAACACTTGTTTTTCTCTGGAATTCAACTCATTAAGGCTATATTATATCTACTAATCCTCATTATCATCTTAGAAAATAATATTTATTTCATCCACTTTGTTGATGATGTTGTTCTTATCATGATTTGGAAGGAAATTTTTGGTTATTCTCCATATAAACTGGAAGTAGAAGTCAATTAAATATCTACCTTTGAATTTAAAATTGCATTCCCAGTTTTATATTATTCTTTATAAAAATTACACCAAATTGAATAAGCCTTATGGCACACATACCTAGCTCTCTCTCTTTTTTTTTTTTTTTTTTGCGGTTCGTGGGCCTCTCACAACTGTGGCCTCTCCCGTTGCGGAGCACAGGCTCCGGACGTGCAGGCTCAGCAGCCATGGCTCACGGGCCCAG
The DNA here is from genome assembly GCF_025265405.1 of Mesoplodon densirostris. NCBI lineage: Eukaryota > Metazoa > Chordata > Mammalia > Artiodactyla > Ziphiidae > Mesoplodon > Mesoplodon densirostris. The sequence continues at coordinate 92,104,966 of NC_082663.1, forward strand.
CTGCTCCGTGGCCTGTGGGATCTTCCTGGACCGGGGCACGAACCCATGTCCCCTGCCTCGGCAGGCGGACTCTCAACCACTGCGCCACCAGGGAAGCCCCCCTAGCTCTCTCTTAAAAGAATTAAAACACTTCATTCAGAGTGCAGTTTTTCAAATCAAGGAGACATTAAGATAGACATAAGGTAAATCCTCCCTGGAATCTGCATCAAACATGTTTTCTCACTCCATCATCTAACACCTTCTCTGACACCTTCTATCCCTCTTTTTTTACTCAAGAAACAGAGGTAGAGATAAGGGGAAGAGGTCAGTATAAGGCAGAGTAGAGTCAGAAAGCAAGAAAGAAGCCATGGTGGAGACAAAGAATTTGGGAGGATAGTAGAGAAAGAATTTTGAGGTATATTATAAGTTAAGCCTCTAGCAAATGTAGATGTTGCAGTTAAATTCATGTATTACAGTTTGCTGTGTTCCACATTTGAAACACCAGGATGGCAAGATGGTGGAGGGGAGAGGGAGGGTAGGCAGCCCACAGGGAGTGTGGTAGAAAGAGGGCTGGAGAGATGAAGGTGAGGTTGTGGACAAGGTGGAAAATAAGAAGGAAACTTGATTGAAAAGTCCTTCACCCAGCCCACAACCCATAACACTGTTTTGGTCTTGTTACTAATTCTTCCTTGCCTTTCCTATCTCCCAGTTAGAGGACTTGCTTAAAGGTACAGCCTTGGGCCTCCCTGGTGGCACAGTGGTTGAGAGTCCGCCTGCCAATGCAGGGGATATGGGTTCATGCCCCGGTCCGGGAGGATCCCATATGCCGTGGAGTTGCTGGGCCCATGAGCCATGGCCGCTGAGCCTGCGCATCTGGAGCCTGTGCTCCGCAACGGGAGAGGCCACAACAGTGAGAGGCCCGCGTACCACAAAAAAAAAAAAAAAAAAAAAAAAAAAGGTAGAGCCTGTTCCTGATCAACACATTCCCCTCCTCCCACACTTCCCGTCCTTACCCCCCATCCCACTGCACACACAACTGAAAATCAGTTAGGACATCTCTTCAGCTCTCCCTGAGAGCCCCAAGCTGCACACGGAATAGTTCTAGTTTACTGTTTTTTTAAAGGCTTTGGGGTTATATTAAGAAATAGAGGTTCCTAGAATATACAAAATTCAACTCAGTTTTGAATTCATTAGCTCAAATCCCTATGTGTTCCTATTGTAATTCTTCCCTCCAGCATAAATAATTCCTCTACTTTTAACAAATCTTTGTAGCAGGTCTGCAGCTCACAAGCTTTAGATATCCTCTGATATCAGTTTTAAATCTCCTGAGCTATGAAAGGTCCCTGGCAGCTCTCTGCCAAGCAACTGTTTTAGCTTCTGACAATCTATAGAGAGCTGAAACTACAGATCAAAATAAGAATATGGGGCATCATTAGTTATCCCAGAAAATCCTGAGGGGAAAATGAGTGTTCTACCCCAAGGCTACCATAAATTAGTAGGTTTTGTCTAGCTGAGAGTAATGATAAAGAGGGCCATTCACATTGGGGGAAAACTGTCAAAAAGATTTTAACACTCAGACCTAGTTCTCTACCTTATGGTAGTTTACGGAGACTATCTAATTCTGCTCACAGTGTAAGAGATTTATTACTTAAAATTTTCTCCAGGAGGATTGGTTCAAGATGGCAGAGAAGGACATGCACCCATTCCCTCTTGCCAGAGCACCAGAGTCACAACTAATTGCTGAACTATCATCGACAGGAAGACACTGAAACTCACCAGAAAAGATACCCCATATCCAAACACAAAGGAGAAGCCTCAATGAGAGGCACAATCACAATAAAATTAAATCCCATAACCACTGGGTGGGTGACTCACAAACTGGAGAACAATTATACCACAGAAGGCCACTCACTGGACTGAAGGTTCTGAGCCTCACTTCAGGCTTGCCAACCTGGGGGTACGGAAATGGGAGGTGGAATTCCCAGAGAATCAGACTTTGAAGGCTAGCAGGATTTGACTACAGGATTTTGACAGGACTGGGGGAAACAGAGACTCCACTCTTGGAGGGCACACACAAAGTAGTGTGCACATCAGGACCCATGGGTAAGGAGCAGGGACCCCATAGGAGACGGAACCAGACCTACCTGTTAGTGTTGGAGGGTCTCCTGCAGAGGTGGGGCGTGTCTGTGGCTCACCGTGGGGACAAGGACACTGGCAGCAGAAGTTCTGGTAAGTACTACTTGGTGTGAGCTCTCCTGAGTCTGCCATTAGACCCACCAAAGGGACTGTAGGCACCAGTGCTGGGTCGCTTCAGGCCAAACAACCAACAGGGAGTGAACTCAGCTCCACCCAACAGCAGACAAGCAGATTAAAGTTTTACTGAGCTCCGCCCAACAGAGCAACACCCAGCTCTACCCACCACCAGTCCCTCCCAACAGGAAGTTTGTAAAAGCCTCTTAGATAGCCTCATCCACCAGAGGGCAGACAGCAGAAGCAAGAAGAACTACAATCCTGCAGCCTGTGGAACAAAAACCACATTCACAGAAAGACAGACAAAATGAAAAGGCAGAGAACTATGTACCAGATGAAGGAACAAGATAAAACACCAGGAACACAACTAAATGAAGTGGAGATAGGCAAATTTCCAGGAAAAGAATTCAGAATAATGAGAGTGAAGACAATCCAGGCCCTCAGAAAAAGAAAGGAGGCAAAGATTGAGAAGATGCAAGAAACGTTTAACAAACACCTAGAAGAATTAAAGAACAAATAAACAGAGATGAAAAATACAATAACTGAAATGAAAAAATCACAGAAGGAATCAATACAGAATAACTGAGGCAGAAGAACAGATAAGTGACCTAGAAGACAGGATAGTGGAATTTACTACTGTGGAACAGAATAAAGAGAAAAGGATGAAAAGAAAAGAAGACAGCCTAAGAGACCTCTGGGACAACATTAAATGCACCAACATTCGCATTTAGGGGTCCCAGAAGGAGAAGAGAGAGAAAGGACCTGAGAAAATATTTGAAGAGATTATAGTCGAAAACTTCCCTAACACTGGAAAGGAAACAGCCCAGGTCCAGGAAGGGCAGACAGTCCCAGGCAGGATAAATCTAAGGAGAAACATGCTGAGACATATAGTAATCAAACTGACAAACATTAAAGACAAAGAGAAATTATTAAAAGCAACACGGGAAAACAACAAATAACATACAACAGATCTCCCATAAGGTTAACAGCTGATTTCTCAGCAGAAACTCTACAAGCCAGAAGGGAGTGGGACGATATATTTAAAGTGATGAAAGGGAAGAACCTACAACTAAGATTACTCTACCTGGCAAGGATCTCATTCAGATTCGATGAAGCAATCAAAACCTTTACAGACAAACAAAAGCTATGAGAATTCAGCACCACCAAACGAGCTCTACAACAAATGCTAAAGGAACTTCTCTAAGTGGGAAAGCAAGAGAAGAAAAGGACTTACAAAAAACAAACCCAAAACAATTAAGAAAATGGTAATAGGAACATACATACTGATAATTACCTTAAATGTGAATGGATTAAATGCTCCAACCAAAAGACACAGGCTTGCTGAATGGATACAAAAACAAGACCCATCTCTATGCTGTCTACAAGAATCCCATTTCAGACCTAGGGACACATTCAGACTGAAAGTGAGGGGATGGAAAAAGATATTCCATGCAAATGGAAATCAAAAGAAAGCTGCAGTAGCAATACTCATATCAGGTAAAATAGACTGTAAAATAAAGAAATTTACAAGAGACAAGGAAGGACACTACATAATGATCAAGGGATCAATCCAAGAAGAAGATATAACAATTATAAATATATATGCACCCAACATAGGAGCACCTCAATACATAAGGCAAATGCCAATAGCTATAAAAGAGGAAATCGATCATAACACAATAATAGTGGGGGACTTTAAGACCTTACTTACACCAATGGAGGGATCATCCAGACAGAAAACTAATAAGGAAACACAGCATTTAAATGACACAATTGACCAGATAGATTGAATTGATATTTATAGGACATTCCATCTGAGAACAGCAGATTACACTTTCTTCTCAAGTGCGCATGGAACATTCGCCAGGATAGATCACATCTTGGGTCACAAATCAAGCCTCAGTACATTTAAGAAAATTGAAATCTTATCAAGCATCTTTTCCCATCACAACGCTATCAGATTAAAAATCAATTACAGGGAAAAAACATAAAAAACACAAACACATGGAGGCTAAGCAATACGTTACTAAATAACCAAGAGATCACTGAAGAGATGAAAGAGGAAATCAAAAAATACCTAGAGACAAATGACAATGAAAACATGATGATCCAAAACCTATGGGATGAAGCAAAAGCAGTTCTAAGAGGGCAGTTGATAGCAATACAATCCTGCCTCAAGAAACAAGAAAAATCTCAAATAAACAATCTAACCTTACACCTAAAGGAACTAGAGAAAGAAGAACAAACAAAACTCAAAGTTAGTAGAAGGAAAGAAATCATAAAGATCAGAGCAGAAATAAATGAAATAGAAACAAAGAAAATAATAGCAAAGATCAATAAACCTAAAAGCTGGTTCTTTGAGAAGATAAACAAAATTGATAAATCTTTCACCAGACACATCAAGAAAAAGAAGGAGAGGACTCGAATCAATAAAATTAGAAATGAAAAAGGAGAAGTTACAACAGACACCACAGAAATACAAAGCATCATAGGAGACTACTACAAGCAACTCTATGCCTATAATATGGATAACCTGGAAGAAATGGACAAATTCTTAGAAAAGTACATCCTTCTAGGACTGAACCAGAAAGAAATAGAAAATATGAATAGACCAATCACAAGTAATGAAATTGAAACTGTGATTAAAAATCTTCCAACAAACAAAAGTCCAGGACCAGATGGCTTCACAGGTGAATTCTTTCAAACATTTAGAGAAGAGCTAACACCCATGCTTCTCAAACTCTTCCAAAAAATTGCAGAGGAAGGAACACTCCCAAACTCATTCTACAAAGCCACCATCAACCTGATACCAAAACCAAAGATATCACAGAAAAAAGAAAATTACAGACCAATATCACTGATGAATATAGATGCAGAAATCCTCAACAAAATGCTAGCAAACAGAATCCAAGAATACATTAAAAGGATCATACACCATGATCAAGTGGGATTTATCCCAGGGATGCAAGGATTCTTCAATATATGAAAATCAATCAATGTGATGCACCTTTTTAACAAACTGAAGAATAAAAACCATATGATCATCTCAATCGATGCCAAAAAATCTTTTGACAAAATTCAACACCCATTTATGATAAAAACTCTCCACAAAGTGGGCATAGAGGGAACTTACCTGAATATAATAAAGGCCATATATGACAAACCCACATCAAACAACATCCTCAATGGTGAAAAACTGAAAGCATTTCCTCTAATATCAGGAAAAGGACATGGATGTCCACTCGCCACTATTAGTCAACATAGTTTTGGAAGACTTAGCCACAGCAGTCAAAGAAGGGAAAGAAATAAAAGGAATACAACCTGGAAAAGAAGAAGTAAAAATGTCTCTGTTTGTTGAAGACATTACACTATACACAGAAAATCCTAAAGATGCCACAAGACAACTACTAGAGCTAATCAATGAATTTGGTAAAGTTGCAGGATACAAAATTAATGCACAGAAATCTCTTGCATTCCTATACACTAATGATGAAAAATCTGAAAGAGAAATTAAGGAAACACTCCCATTTACCACTGCAACAAAAAGAATAAAATACCTAGGAATAAACCTACCTAGGGAGAGAAAAGTCCTGTATGCAGAAAAGTATAAGACACTGATTAAAGGAAGTAAAGATGATTCCAACAGATGGAGAGATATACCATGTTCTTTGATTGGAAGAATCAATATTGTGAAAATGACTATAGTATCCAAAGCAATCTACAGATTCAGTGCAATCCCTATCAAATTACCAATGGCATTTTTTACAGAACTAGAACAAAAAATCTTAAAATTTGTATGGAGACACAAAAGACTCCGAATAGCCAAAGCAGTCTTGAGGGAAAAAAACGGAGCTGGAGGAATCAGACTCCCTGACTTCAGACTATACTATGAAGCTACAGTAATCAAGACAATATTATACTGGCACAAAAACAGAAACATAGATCCATTGAACAAGATAGAAACCCAGAGATAAACCCACAGACCTATGGTCAACTAATCTATGACAAAGGAGGCAAGGATTTACAATCGAGAAAAGACAGTCTCTTCAATAAGTGGTGCTGGTAAAACTGGACAGCTACATGTAAAAGAATGAAATTAGAACACTCCCTAACACGATACACAAAAATAAACTCAAAATGGATTAGAAATCTCAATGTCAGACTGGACACTATAGAACTCTTAGAGGAAAACATAGGAAGAACACTTTTTGACATAAATCACAGCAAGATCTTTTTTGATCCACTTCCTTGAGTAATGGAAATAAAAACAAAAATAAACAAATGGGACCTAATGGAACTTCAAAGCTTTTGCACAGCAAAGGAAACCATAAACAAGACGAAAAGACAACCCTCAGAATGGGAGAAAATATTTGCAAATGAATCAACGGACAAAGGATTAGTCTCCAAAATATATAAACAGCTCACGCAGCTCAATATTACAAAAACAAACATCCAATCCAAAAATGGGCAGAAGACCTAAATAGACATTTCTCCAAAGAAGACATACAGATGGCCAACAAGCCCATGAAAAGCTGCTCAACATCACTAATTATTAGAGAAATGCAAATCAAAACTACAATGAGGTATCACCTCTCACCTGTTAGAATGGGCATCATCTGAAAATCTACAAACAACAAATGCTAGAGAGAGTGTGGAGAAAAGGGAACCCTCTTGCACTGTTGGTGGGAATGTAAATTGATACAGCCACTATGGAGAACAGTATGGAGGTTCCTTAAAAAACTAAAAATAGAACTACTATATGACCCAGCAATCCCAGTAGTGGGCATATACCCAGAGAAAACCATAATTCAAAAATACTCATATACCCTAATGTTCATTGCAGCACTATTTACAATAGCCTGGTCATGGAAGCAACCTAAATGCCATCGACAGTTGAATAGATAAAGAAGATGTGGTACATATATACAATGGAATATTACTCAGCCACAAAAAGGAATGAAATTGGGTCATTTGTTGAGACGTGGATGGATCTAGAGACTGTCATACAGAGTGAAGTAAGTCAGAAGGAGAAAAACAAATATCGTATATTAGTGCATATATGTGGAACCTAGAAAAATGGTACAAATGAAGTAGTTTGCAGGGCAGAAATTGAGACACAGATGTAGAAAACAAATGTATGGACACCAAGGGGGGAAAACCTCAGGGGGGTGGGGATGGTGGTGTGCTGAATTGGGCGATTGGGATTAACATGTATACACTGATGTGTATAAAATTTTTGACTAATAACCTGTTGTATAAAAAAATAAAATAAAATTCAAAAGAAAAAAGAAGTAAGTTAATTGTGTTTACATTTACATAATCAATTTGTATTGATGAGCTGTCTCAGTTTTTTGTTTTTTGTTTTTTGTTTTTTTTTTTGCGGTACGCGGGCCTCTTACTGTTGTGGCCTCTTCCACCACAGAGCACAGGCTCCGGACGCGCAGGCCCAGCGGCCATGGCTCATGGGCCCAGCTGCTCCGCGGCATGTGGGATCTTCCCGGACCAGGGCATGAACCCGTGTCCCCTGCATCGGCAGGTGGACTCTCAACCACTGTGCCACCAGGGAAGCCCTGTCTCAGTTTTATAGTTGATGTTGCCTTTGAAGGTCTTTGGCTTTTACATTTATGTGTTAGTTTTATATCTCACATTTCCTAGCAGAGGTTGGGACCATGTCTATGATTTCAAATAATACATGGTTTTTAGAAAGATACAATGCCATTGTAAGCTAATAAAATGTTTATAATGACATTGCAGTTAGAATAAAAAAAAAATCTGAGTTTAGGTGATATTGAGATGGCAGGAGATATCTAAGTCTAAAAGAGTCCAAACAAAAAATAGATTGCTTAGTCAAATAAGTTTGCCCTACTTAAATACCATCAAGAAATCAGCCATGGAGGAGGGGCTGATAAGCAGAGAAAAATCACATATTCTTGTGTTACTTAGATCCCAGAGCACTGCCAAAGTTGAATCCAAAAGTGAAACAAAAAACCTTAAACTGAAAGTTAACCTTCTCCCAGCTCAAATATGGGCAAGATAAAAAAGGCAGTAGTGATACAGAAAAATTGAGGAAGGACTAATTAATATAACTAAAGCTGTGCTATAGCACAAGTCCAGTTTGGCTCTACACAATGCCAGTGCCCTCACCTTAACTGTCAAACAGGGCAGTGGCTTACATTCTCTGGAACAATTTTATATTGTTATTTTATACACAATATTCAGAATATAGTAAAACTTTATGGTATGTGATGAAGCAGGAAAGTATGTCTCATTACCAAGAGAAAAAAGTCAATATAAACAGAATTAGAAATTTCCCGGATACTAGAATTAGCAGCTCCAGGACTTAACTATGAAAAATATGTTAAGAAACTTATGGAAAAGATGAATAAAATATTAAAGAGATGAACTATTTGGGGAGAGAAGTGGGAATTTGAAAATAAAAAAATCAAATTTCTACAATTGAAATGCATAATATTTGAAAACAAAATTTCATTGTATGGGCATTAAAATAAGTTGGATAGTATAAAAGAAAGACTCAGTAATTTTAAAGATATATCAATGAAAAATTTCCAAATGAAGGACACAATGGGAAAAAAGATAGAAAAAAATAGAGCATATGCAACTTCTGGGTATTATCAGGCTGTCTAATACATGTGTATTTGGAGTTCTAAAAGGAGAAAAATGAAAGTATGAGGAAGAAAACATGTTTTATGGCTGAAATGTTTAAAAATTTAACAAAAAATATCAATCCACAGATTGCAAAGCTTAACAAATGCCAAGTAACAGGCCCTGAGTAGAATAAAGAAAGCCATATCTAGGCATATCATAGTCAATTTGCTGAAAGCCCAAAAGAAAGAGACAATCTTAAAGCAGAGGGGAGAAAAACACATTAAGTACAAAGGAATAACTAAGAATGATAGCTGACTTCTCATCAGAAACACTGCAGGCCAAAAGATGGTGGGATGACTCATTCATGCAAATATTGGTGAAGATATGGAGCAAATAGAACCCTCATACATTGATGGGGTGGGTGTAAAATGATACACCAACTATGGAAGACCTTCGAGTTTTTTTTGTTTAGTTCAACTTCTATTTATCTATGACCTAGACATTATACTACTAGTTATCTACCTGGAGAAATGAAAATATTTGTCCACAAAACATCTTGTCTGACAATGTCTAGTGCCAAAACTGGAAGCAGTGATCAATAGGGGAATGTATAAATAAACCCTGATGTAATCACATAACATACAGAGCAGAAACAGAGAAACTGAGACATCTAAGTAACTCCCACTTAGGCCAGCTGAACCCCAAATGACCTTCAGCTACATGCACATGATAAATGAGTTGTTTTAAACTACTGAGTTTTGCACTGATGTTATGAATTATTGTAGCAATAGGTAACCAATAAACTCAATAACAAAATGTTACACTAGCTTCATCTACTTGTGCCTATCTTCCTGTTAAGATCCATAATTCACTTCGTTGTTACTTTGCAAACATTGAAGTTGTAGGTGTTCTTCCAATAATGAACATTTGTTTCACTGACATCTAAGTTATGCCCTGCTGTTCTGTTTCTGTGTCTTCCTGCACACAAGCTAACTTGTTTCAGTGCCAAATCCTAGTGTTATCTTTTTGAAGACATTTTAACTAGCAATGCGATGCAACTTGTACAGAGCCAACGATGCACACAAGAGAAGAGGGGTTGGCGGTGAACAGCTACGATCAAGTTTGTGCCTGTGCAGACACTGACAACCATGTCACAACTGTTTCTTGGCTGGTGGCCATTGTAAAGTATCATCAATTATAGGAAACAGTCCAATTTCAAGATGTTAAAATGTAAAATAAACGTGTTTTTAGAATCAGTGGAAAATGGTACATCTCCAGTCACCACATTCACAGCCTGAGTTGCTGTTGCTGGAGTTTGGTTTCTCTTTCTGGAAGAGGTTCATTCTTTTCAAAATGCCTGATTTTAAGAAAGGTATTAGAGATAAACTATGTGTCACTTCCATTCCTCTATCTGTTGAATATCTTTTAGCCCCTAATGTATACTGTTTCTCTCAGGTTTGGGATGGCCTCTAACTTTGGACGATTTTGCTCTCTAGTTGTAATTGAGGGATTTGGAATCAGTTTCTGGTGCACATTGCCACTCACTGATGCAGGCAAGAAGAGCTCTTACTCTAGGCTCCAGGAGCAAACACTGCTCTGGTCTTCTGGCCAAGGTCTTCTCTACGGGGCAAGGAGTTGATTGTGCTAAAGCGATGTGTCCACCTAAAGCCCAGGCCCCTTCCCCTATTATACCATGCTTCAAGTACTGGGAGGGTGGCCCATGTAGCTGATGTCTATAACTCTTGGCCCGAGGAGGGTGCAAGGGGTGTCTGTTTACAAAGGTGTATGTAGATGGAGCTTGATGATGTGGCTGACAAAATGCATGTGCCTTAGGCCTCTTGCAGTACAGGTCAGAGACATCTGGTGGGAAAGAAGAGGGTGGGCGAGAGGCAAGGGACACAGCCTACTTTCTCTCCCCCACCAGGTTCTAGCATGGAACTGCATGCTAATTCTAAATTCAAGCCTGGCCTTCCAGTTCATTGTAAATGTGTAGGTTTCAAACCAAAGATATAATAAAAATAGAATTAAAAATTAAAATTAAAAAAACTTTTAAGTTTGTTAGCTTGATTTGTATCATTGAAATATTTATGCAGATGGCATATGGGCCTCTAGTTGTAGCCTTCACCCAAATCCCACAAATATTAGGTGCAGGTACACAGATTTGGAACACTAGAGGACCCCATAAATAGTGGAATCGAAAATTTACTCACACTAAACTCAATGTACAAAAAATTAGCTTTTAATTTTTTTTTTTATACCTGATCATCTGTTTTCCCCTAACCCATATTCGCTTAGGTGGCAAAAGATGGAAGCTTTAGAATTGCCATGTGAAGGGGGGTGACTTAGTGTCTTTAAGCAGTGTTGACAAATATAGGTTTGATCACTCTCCTCCCATTCCCTTTTCAGTAATAATAATACTTGTAATAATTATAATAATAATAACTGACATTTTTGAGGACTGTGTGTCAAGTGTTGTGTGAGGATTTTCATGTGTATAAACTCATTAAATCCTCAGACAAAGTGAGATGGGTATTATTATTATTATTACATCTTAAGGAGTGAAACTAATGTACAGAGAAGTTAATTAACTTGTTCAGATTTACACAGCTAGAAGGTAGAGAAACCAGAAATAAAAAACAAGGTAGACTGGCTTCAGAATGCATAGTCTTACTTTATTGTGGTGCTGTTCTGCATCTCTCAGGTGAAATCTGTAGGTACCATTTCTTGGGACATCATTTTAGCATCCTTTATGAAACCCTCTCAGCCTACAGGAACTTTTCCCACCCCTAGCCAGTCCCACACAAGAAAGAGAAATGAGATGGACACTCTCAATTCATCCATCCAGCTATTTCCTTGCAGATGCTGCCATACCATCCCCGTGCCATGCTGAATAAAAAGGATGAGGTGTTTTCCTAAAGGCCTGTATCCTTCCTGTCTACGCCAGGGAAGCTTGCCCTGATGCTCCTAGCTCTTTCTGTACCCTTCCTGGATGTTTATGTCAGGTCACATCCCCAGAGAAGAAACAAGAACACATGTATAGGACCTGTCTTCATATCAATGCTTCTCTTTCTCTTTTCCAGCTTTTCCAGGGTTCAGTGGTATAATGTCTACTTTCTTCATTTTTCTATCAGTAAGAGACATCCTCTTTCTTTCTCGTTCTTGATATGATATTCACCATCTCGTCTCTTTAAATATATATATAGTGGTAGAATACATATAGCATAAAATTTACCATCTCAATCATTTTTAAGTGTACAGCTCTGGAGTGTTAAGTATATTCACACTGATTTTCAACAAATCTCAGGAATTTTTTCATCTTACAAAACTAAAACTCTGTATACATTAAACAGCAACTCCCTATTTCTTCCTCCCCTCAGGCACTGGCAAAACACTATTCTACTTTGTTTCTATGAGTCCAATTACTTTTTGTCTTTTTTTTTTTTTTTTTTTTTTTGTGGTACGCGGGCCTCTCACTGTTGTGGCCTCTCCCGTTGCGGAGCACAGGCTCCGGACGCGCAGGCTCAGCAGCCATGATTCACGGGCCCAGCCGCTCCGCAGCACATGGGATCTTCCCAGACCAGGGCACGAACCCGTGTCCCCTGCATCGGCAGGCGGACTCTTAACCACTGCACCACCAGGGAAGCCCCCAATTACTTTTTAATCTCATATAAGTGGAATTATACAGTATTTGTCTTTTGTGCCTGGCTTATTCACTTAGCATAATGTCCTCAAGGTTCGTCCATGTAGCATATGACAGAATTCCCTTCCTTTTTAATGCTGAATACTATTCCATTAAATGTATAAACCATAGTTTGTTTATTCATTCATCCATCAATGGACACTTGGGTTACTTCCACCTTTTGACAAGTGTGAATAATGCTGGTATAAAAAAGAGTGTTCCCTCTTCTCTTTGAGTACCATAATATTTAAGTGATGATAAAGGAACATGATATGTGGGGGGGAGAATAAAATCCACAATCTATTTAGCTGAATACTTTCAAAATATTATTCTTGTTACATCTTGTGTCCCATCTCCTTAGTGCTTTGATCTCAGAACTCTTAAGAGCTTTGATCACAGAGACACAGAAATAAGTTGTCAAAAAGACCCACTCAGTTTTCAAGGATATTAGTACATACGTGAGAAAGAATGGTATCTGTCAATTCTTCCCACAGAGGAATATAATTTTAACATTAAAAACGCAAGTCAATAGAAGAACCAATTACATTTGATGCTGGAGACATTGTTTTAAACTTCTTCTTACAGCAGGAAATAATTGGGAATTCAACCCTGAACAATCCCATCTCTTGAAAATATTGTTAGAGGAAAACTGTTGCCAAATCTAATCAAACCTATTTTCCTTGCCATTGATATGGCAGCTACAAAGTGAATGGAAACCACAGAAACACCTACATGTATGCACTGTAAGAGTTCCACTGGGCCCCTATTTCAATTTCCACATCTCTGCTTGGGTTGAAGCAATCATGGCCATTGACATGTTGAATATGTGCTTTTCTTATTGAGAAGGAAAAAAAAATGCTGCTGTATCAGCTTCACAGTAAAAATAAAGTGGCCAAACTCTTTCCTTTGAACAGAGCAACAATAACAAGAAGCGTATCCTTCTGTAGCATAAAGCTATGTATATTTTTAATTATAATTCACCCTTTTCCAATAAAAGTTTAACACAGCTGAGAAAATTTTAAGAAGTTTTTGTTTTTTATTTTATTTTTAACAAGTCAGTTTCATACTTTCCATAAATTTCTGAATGTTTGCAATGGAAAGATACTTAGATCCATCCTTGTTTTATGTTATAAAGTATCTAAGGTATTAAGCTGAGATCCTTTCAGCTCCTAAATCACAGTTTTATAATTTGTTAAGTTCTAATCAAAGCATATTAAACTTCTGGTAAGCTGAATATCAGCTTCAAAAGAAAGAAATCATTACATTTTTTAACATAAGTTTCAAAGCATTACAGATTAGGCTAAGTGTGTGTGTTTGTTTCATCATCCCCTACAGTAGTTTCCCATCACTCTCAGTAAACTAAGTCCAAATCTGGAACCACAGCTCTCATAATTCTACCTGATCTGGCCCAAATTTACCTAATTTTATTTTCCTTCATATCCATCTGGGATCTACTCTCCTACAGCCCCACAGATGCTTCCTTTTGTTTGAACAGACTAAACTGACTTCTCTCACACCAGGATAGGCTGTTATTCTGTAGTAATGAATTAACTCCAAAAATCTCAAATTCTTAAAACCTGAAGGCTTTGTCTTCTTGGTTCCATCATTTTTATTAAGAGAGCCAAGGGTGAGAGAGGACTCAGTATTTTTTTTTCTTTGTTTGGTTTTTATTTGGTTTATTTGTTTTAGATTAAGGGATTTCTTAAGGTTAGACATTATATTTCTTTATATCCACCTTTTGATCTGGTCTTGCCTTAGGTACCAATAAAACAGCTGTTTATAATGAGAGTTCTCTAAAATTTAACAGATTAGAAGTTTTTCCAGTTTTAAAGGATCCATCATCTGGCCACTGATGACTGACATCTTTATTTTAATTCTTACTTTATATTAGAGTATAGTTGATTAACAATGTTGTATTAGTTTCAGGTATACAGCAGAGTGATTCAGTTATACATATACATGTATCCTATTTCAAATTCTTTTCCGATTTAGGTTATTACAGAGTATTGAGCAGAGTTCCCTGTGCTATACAGTAGGTCCTTGTTAGTTATCTATTTTTTAAATTTTTATTGGAGTGTAGTTGATTTACAATGTTGTGTTAGTTTGGTTATCTATTTTAAATATAGTTGTGTGTACATGTCAATCCCAAACTCCCAATTTATCCCTCACCCCACCTTTCCCTTTTGATGACCATAAGTTTGTTTTCCAAATGTGTGAGTCTTTCTGTTTTGTGAATAAGTGAATTTGTATCATTTTTTTTAGATTCCACATATAAGTGATATCATATGATATTTGTCTTTACTTACTTACTTCACTTATTATGATAATCTCCAGGTTTCTGACTTACTTCACTTATTATGATAATCTCCAGGTGCATTCATGTTGCTGCAAATGGCATTATTTCACTTTTTAATGGCTGAGTAATATTCCATTGTATATATGTACCACATCTTCTTTATCCATTCATCAATCAATGGACATTCAGGTTGCTCCCATGTCTTGGCTATTGTAAACAGTTCTGCAATGAGCACTGGGGTTCATGTATTCTTTTGAACCACGATTTTCTCTGGATATATGCCCAGGAGTGGGATTGCTGGATCATATGGTAGCTCTATTTTTAGTTTCTTAGGAACCTCCATACTGTTCTCCATAGTGGCTGTAACCAATTTACATTCCCACCAACAGTGTAGGATGGTTCCCTCTTCTCCACACCCTCTCCATCATTTGTTACTTCTAGATTTTTTTTTTTTTTTTTTTTCGGTATGCGGGCCTCTCACTGTTGTGGCCTCCCCCGTTGCGGAGCACAGGCTCCGGACGCGCAGGCTCCGGACGCGCAGGCTCAGCGGCCATGGCTCACGGGCCCAGCCGCTCCGCGGCATATGGGATCCTCCCAGACCGGGGCACGAACCCGCATCCCCTGCATCGGCAGGCGGACTCTCAACCACTTGCGCCACCAGGGAGGCCCTAGATTTTTTGATGATGGCCATTCTGACTGGTGTGCGGTGATACCTCATTGTAGTTTTGATTTGCATTTCTCTAATAATTAGCAATGTTGAGCATCTTTTCATGTGCCTCTTAGCCATCTTTATGTCTTCTTTGGAGAAATGTCTAGTTAGGTCTGGTGCCCATTATTTGATTGGATTGTTTGTTTTTTTGATATTGAGCCACATGTGATGTTTGTAAATTTAGGAGATTGATCCCTTGTCGGTAGCATCATTTGCAAATATTTTCTCCCATTCTGTTGGTTGTCTTCTCAGTTTGTTTATGGTTTCCTTTGCTGTACAAAAGCTTTTGAGTTTAATTAGGTCCCATTTATTTATTTTTGTTTTTATTTCCATTACTCTAGGAAACCAACTGAAAAAAAATATTGCTGCAATTGATGTCATAGAGTGTTTTGCCTATATTTTCCTCTAAGAGTTTCATAGTATCCAGTCTTTTTTTTTTTTACATGCAGCTGTTCAGTTTTCCCAGCACCCTTTATTGAAGAGACTGTCTTTTCTCCATTATATAGTCTTGCCTCCTTTGTCATTGATTAATTGACCATAGGGGCAAGGGTATATTTCTGGGCTTTCTACCCTCTTCCATTGATCTATATTTCTGTTTTTGTGTCAGTACCATATTGTTTCGATGACTGTAGCTTTGTAGTATAGTTGGAAGTCAGGGAGTCTGATTCCTCCAGCTCCGTTTTTCTTTCTCAAGATTGCATTTCTCTAATAATTAGCAATGTTGAGGTTATTTGAGGTCTTTGTGTCTCTATACAAATTTTAATGTATTTGGTTCTAGTTCTGTGAAAAAAGCCATGGTAATTTGATAGGGATTATATTGAATCTGTAGATTGCCTTGGGTAGTATAGTCATTTTGACAATATTGATTCTTCCAGTCCAAGAACTTGGTATATCGTTCCATCTGTTTCTAACTTCAATTTCTTTCATCAGTATCTTATAGTTTTCTGAGTACAGGGATTTTGCCTCCTTAGGTAGGTTTATTCCTAGGTATTTTATTCTTTTTGATATGGTGGTGAATGGGATTGTTTCTTTAATTTCTCTTCCTGATTTTTTGTTGTTAATGTATAGAAATGCAACAGATTTCTGTGTATTTATTTGTAGCCTGCAAGTTTACTGAATTCATTGATGAACTCTAGGAGTTTTCCAGTAGCATCTTTAGGATTTTCTATGTATACTCTCATGTCATCTGCAAACAGTGACAGTTTTACTTCTTCTTTTCCAATTTGGATTCCTTTTATTTCTTTTTCTTCTCTGATTGCCATGGCTAAAACTTCCAAAACTATGTTAAATAAAAGTGGCGAGAGTGGACATCCTTGTCTTATTCCTGATCTTAGAGGAAATGCTCTCAGCTTTTCACCATTGAGTATGATGTTAGCTGTACGTTTGTCATATATGGCCTTTATTATGTTGAGGTAGGTTCCCTCTATGCCCACTTTGTGGAAGTTTTTATCATAAATGGGTGTTGAATTTGTCAAAAGCTTTTCTGTATCTATTGAGATGATCATATGGTTTTTATTCTTCAGTCTGTTGATGTGCTCTATAACACTGATTGATTTGTAGATATTGAAAAATCCTTGCATCCTTGTGATAAATCCCACTTGATCTTGGTGTATGATCCTTTTAATGTGTTGTTGGATTCTGTTTGCTAGTATTTTGTTGAGAATTTTTGCATCTATGTTCATCAGTGATATTGGCCTGTAATTTTCTCTTTTTGTGGTATATTTTTCTGGTTTTGGCATCAGGTTGATAGTGGCCTCATAGAATGAGTTTGAGAATGTTCCTTCCTCTGCAATTTTTTGGAATAGTTTGAGAAGGATAGGTGATAACTCTTCCCTAAATGTTTGATAGAATTTGCCTGTGAAGCCATCTGGTCTTGGACTTTTGTTTGTTGGGAGTTTTAAAATCACAGTTTCAACTTCAGTACTTGTGATTGGTCTGTTCATATTATTTATTTCCTCCTGGTTCAGTCTTGGAAGTGTACGTTTCTAAGAATTTGTCCATTTCTTCTAGGATATCCATTTTATTAGCATATAGTTGCTTATAGTAGTCTCTCATGATCCTTTGTATTTCTGAGGTTTCAGTTGTAACTTCTCCTTTTTCCTTTCTAATTTTATAGATGTGAGCCCTCTCCCTCTTTTTCTTGATGAGTCTTGCTAAAGGTTTATCAATTTTATTTATCTTTTCAAAGAACCAACTTTTAGTTTCATAGATCTTTTCTATTGTTTTCTTTTTCTCTATGTCATTTATTTCTGCTCTGATTTTTATGATTTTGTTTCTTCTACTAACTTTGGGGTTTGTTTGTTCTTCTTTCTCTAGTTGCTTTAGGTATAAGGTTAGGTTGTTTGAGATTTTTCTTGTTTCCTGAGGTAAGATTGTATTGTTAGAAACTTCCCTCTTAGAAATGCTTTTGCTGCATCCCATAGATTTTGGATCATCTTGCTTTTGTTTTCATTTGTCCCTAGGTATTTTTTTATTTCCTCTGATTTCTTCAGTGATCCATTGGCTGTTTAGTGGCATATTGTTTAGCCTCCACGTGTTTGTGTTTTTTTTTTTACAGTTTTTTTCTTGTGGTTGATTTCTAATCTTATATCATTATGCTTGGAGAAGATGCTTGATATGATTTCAGTTTTCGTAAATTTACTGAGGCTCTCTTTGCAGCCCAGTATGTGATCTATCCTGGAGAATGTTCCATGTGCACTTGAGAAAAAAAGTGTATTCTGCTGCTTTCAGACAAAATGACCTGTAACTAACAGTTAAGTCCATCTTGTCTAATGTGTCATTTAAGGCCTGTATTTCCTTATTGATTTTCTGTCTGGATGATCTGTCCGTTGATGAAAGTGGGGTGTTAAAGTCCCCCACTATTATTGTGGTACTGCCTTCTCCTTTTATGGCTGTTAGTGTTAGTATTTGCCTTATATATTGAGGTGCTCCTATGTTGGGTGCATATATATTTACAAATGTTATATCTTCTTCTTGGATTGATCCCTTGATCATTATGTAGTGTCCGTCTTTGTCTCTTCTAACAGTCTTTATTTTTTTTATTTTATTTATTTTTTTTTTTTTGTGGTATGCGGGCCTCTCACTCTTGTGGCCTCTCCCGTTGCGGAGCACAGGCTCCGGACACGCAGGCCCAGCGGCCATGGCTCACGGGCCCAGCCGCTCCGCGGCATATGGGATCCTCCCAGACCGGGGCACGAACCCGTATCCCCTGCATCGGCAGGCGGACTCTCAACCACTGCGCCACCAGGGAGGCCCTAACAGTCTTTATTTTAAACTCTATTTTCCCTGATATGAGTATTGCTACTCCAGCTTTGTTTTGATTTCCATTTTCATGGAATACCTTTTTTCATTCCCTCACTTTCAGTCTATATGTGTCCCTAGAGCTGAAGGGGGTCTCTTGTAGGCAGCACATATACGGGTCTTATTTTTGTATCCATTCAGCCAGTCTGTGTCCTTTGGTTGGAGCATTTAATCTGTTTACATTTAATTTAATTATTGATATATATGTTCTTTTTGCCATTTTGTTAATTGTTTGGGGTTTGTTTTTGTAGGTCTTTTTTCTTCCCTTCCTCTTTTATTCTACTCCCCTGTGAGTTGATGACTAACTTCAGTGTTGTGTTTGGATTCCCTTTTCTTTTTGTGTGTGTATCTATTGTAGCTTTTCAGTTTGTGGTTACCATGAGGTTTTGACATAGCAGTCTATATATAAACAAGATTGTTTTAAGTCCCTGGTCTTTTAATTTCAAGTGCATTTCCAATATCCTGCATTTGTGCTCTCCTCTTCTCACAATTGCTGGTTTTGATATCATATTTGTGTTTGGACGATTTCCTGTCTTTATGTTTGCCTTTACTGCTGAGCTTTTCCATTCATAAGTTTCTTGTTTCTAGTTGTGGCCTTTTCTTTTCTTCCTAGAGAAATTCCTTTAGCATTTATTGCACAGCTGGTCTGGTGGTGCTGAATTCTCTTAGCTTTTGCTTGTTTGTAAAGCTTTTGATTTCTCCATTGAATCTGAATGAGAGCCTTGCTGGGTAGAGTATTCTTGGTTGTAGGTTCTTCTCTTTCATCACCTTAAATATATGGTGACACTACCTTATGGCCTGCAGAGTTTCTGATGAGAAATCAGCAGATAACTTTATGGGAGTTCCCTTGTAGGTTATTTGTTGCTTTTCCCATGTTGCTTTTAATGTTTTTTCTTTATCTTTAGTTTTTGTCAGCTTGATTATTATGTGTCTCAATATGTTCCTCCTTGGGTTATCCTGCTGGGACTCTCTGTCCTTCCTGGAGTTGGGTGACTGTTTCCTTCCCCATGTTAGGGAAGTTTTCAGCTATTATCTCTTCAAGTATTTTCTCAGATGCTTACTCTTTCTCTTTTCCTTCTGAAATCCCTATAATGCAAATGCTGGTGCACTGAATGTTGCCCCAGAGGTCTCTTAGACTGTCCTAATTTCTTTTCATTCTTTTTTCTTTATTCCATTCTGCAGCAGTGATTTCCACCATTCTGTCTTCCAGCTTACTTATCCATTCTTCTGCCTCAGTTATTCTGCTATTGGTTCTTTCTAGTATATTTTTCATTTCAATTATTGTATTGTTTATTTCTGCTTGTTTCTTCTTTAGTTATTCAAGGTCTTTGTTAAACATTTCTTGTATCTTCCGATCTGTGCTTCCATTGTTTTTCCGAGATCTTGGATCATCTTAAGTATCAATACTCTGAATTCTTTTTTCAGTAGATTGCCTATCTCCACTTCACTTAGTTGTTCTTCTGGGGTTTTATTTTATTCCTTCGTCTGGGACATATTCCCCTGCTGTCTCATTTTGTCTAACTTTCTGTGATTGCAGTTTTCCATTCCCCAGGCTGCAGGGCTGTAGTTCTCCTTGCTTCTGCTGTCTCTGTCCCCTGGTAGATGAGCAGCTTGTGCAGGCTTCCTGGTGGGAGGGACTGGCACCTGCCTACTGGTGGGTGGAGCTGGGTCTTGTCCCTCTGCTGGGCAGTGCCATGTCAGGGGCTGTGTTTATCAGGCAGCTGTTCAGGAAGACTTCTAGCATCCTGTTTGCTGATGCGTGGGGCTGTGTTCTCACTGTTTTGCCTGTGGCATCCCTACACTGGAGCCTACAGGCTGTTGTGTGGGACCAGGTCTTGGTGAGAAAATGGCGGCCTCCAAGAGGGCTCACGCCAATGAGTACTCACCAGAATTGCCACTGCTGGTGTCCTTGCCATTGCAGTGAGCCTCAGAAGCTCCCCGCCTCCACAGGAGACCCTCCAATACTAGGTGGTAAGTCTGGTCCAGTCTCTTATGAGGTCACCCTTTTTTTTCCCTGGTTCCTGATGTGCATGAGACACTGTGTGCACCCTCCAAGAGTGGAGTTTCTGTTTCGCCCAGTCCTCTGGAATTCCTACGAATAAACACCACTGGGCTTCTAAGCCAGATTCTCTGAAGGCTCCTCCTCCCATTGCCAGGCCCCCAGGCTGGGGAGCCTGATGTGGGGCTCAGAACTTTCACTCCTGTGGGAGAACTTCTGTGATATAATTGTTTTCCAGTTTGTGGGTTGCCCACTTGGCATGTATGAGATTTGATTTCATTGCAATTGCACCCCACCTACCATCTCATTGTAGCTTCTTTGTCTTTGGATGTAGGGTATCTTTTTCGGTAGGTTCCAACATTTTTATGTCAGTGGTTGTTCAGCAGTTAATTGTGGTTTTGGTGTTTCCATAAGAAGGAGAGTACTCAATATCTTGAACATTGTTAACTATTGTTCTGAAGGGGGATAAAAAAAGCACTGTAGATTTTCAAGCCAATTACCACATGCTTCAGCCCAGAAATGACACACATCATTTTCTTTCAAGTCCGTTGGCCAGAATTTGCCATATGACCCACTACAACACAACTGTGCCACAAAAGTACTGTGATGCTATGTGCCCGGAATGGGGAAGAAGCAGAAATATTTAGCAAAAAGCATGAATGACTACCCCAGGAATTTTGCATTTGCTATTAAAATTGCCTGGAATGCTCTTCCCCCCAGAAATTCAGATGCCTCACTCTCTCTTCATTTCAATTTTGCTGAAATCCCTTGAAGGATCATCCCTAAGGTCCCTTCCTAAAACAGTGCTTCCCTCCTCACTCTTTCTCCTTTGTTTTTATCCCTCACTTATCCCTGTCTGAAACTATATCATATTTTGATACTGGTTTTATGCACACAGACACACATATTATTTTTAATATGTAGAATGCTATATTTTCTGTCATGTTCATTGATTCTTTTATATAACCCCAGTGCCTAAAAGAGTATCTGGAACTCAGAAGGAAGTCAATAAATGTTAGTTGAATGAATGAATAAATGAAGGCATATATCAGATTGATAAGTAGCTGTTTAGACTGTCTATCTCTCCATCTATATCTATGTGTTGAAATGTCTGTTTCATATCAGTGTTGCAAGGATGTTAATTTAAAGAGAAAAGTTAGTTTCTGAAGTGTCATAAATTGGATCTTCTTCAATAAGCTTCCTCTACTGTTTTTCTTGGGGCAGGGCAAAGATGAAGTTCAGTCTAACTTAGTTTAAAGATTATCCAAATCTAGGAAATCAAGAGAGCATTTAAATATTAACTGGTTTCTTTTGGATAACTGCTTTGCATTATAGCTCCCCCCCCCACTCCGATTCTCTTTTCCAAGATGGTGTTTGAATATGTGGAGGAGAGAGGTATGACCTATGTAAGGCCGTAGAGGGAAGACGGGGTCCTAAATCTTCCCAGTGTCCTCTGGATCCTCTGTGGCTTCTACTGTAGAATGGATGAACTGGTGTGCTTTCTGTACTAATGTTCCCTGATGTTGATTTAATCCTCTCTAGCAATTTGGGCTTAGTGTGCTAACTCCAGATAGCTGGCTTGCCATCTCCACCCCATGATTGCATGTGTCACTGGAAATGGCTGCATACAACACCTCTCCCTTCAACGTACTGACTTACCAGTTCCCCAGCAGTGCAGGAGTTAATGCTACTAACCTGATGTGTGCAGGCTCTTTATCTATCTGGATGTTTATAACCACCTCCATCCCTTGATATAGGGGTGAGTATATCAAGCACCCTTAAATCTATCCCTTCTAACTCTCTTACTCTCCACACAATCTCTGCTTGGAATAGGGTTGGACCTTCTCTTCCTCAAGACCGTCCTTTCCTCTCCTCCAGGGCCATAAGTCTCATGAGCTAGTGATCATGTTGGAGCATGTATACTTTGGAAGGAATTCTACTATATGTGTCCTCTAGCCATTACTTTTTATTAGGATTCTTTTGATTGGAAGCCACATGAAAATTTAGAGCTAGAGATGAATAGGATTCAATATATCTGTATAACATCAAAAATATGCCATTACTTATAATCCCTATAAAAATTCATTTTCTAAAGGCTTCAGTATGCTCACAAGAATAATTTATATGTAAGGAAAAAATATAACAGACTCGGTTAATGAACCTGAAGTCAGGTAACTTGTGGATTGCATTGTTTTCTAATAGATGACCAAGATGATTCTTCTTTCTTACAGCATTTTCCCCACCCCTGCCCTGATTCCAGTATTATAAATACTGGCTTTTATGTCAGTTACAATGAAGCTAAACTACATTTTATTTTGTATATGTTATGTATGATGTACAAGCCTTTGAATTTATAATAGCTGTGTAAAGCAGTGAGCAGATGGTAAGCTCCATGAGAGCAGGGTCACCATTACAACCACAGCACAACAAAATGGACAAGTTTCTCTAAAAATGAGAGTTTAATTTTTATTTTTATTTTACCCTAACCCTATATATTTTTATATAAATATCTTAAGCACTCTTTAATATCATTCGTTCATCCATTCATTCAATTATTTCAGAAACACATGTTGAGAGCTTGCTATGGACTAGATACTCTTTTAAGTTCTGAGCAATACATAATTGAGTAATACAAAATTTTTGCTCTTAAGAATTTAGTCTCGTTCTGTTCATCATCCTTGTGACTGTTACCATTTTCAATCTTAATTAAACATGCTAATATAATTGCATATTTACTGTCATACAGTGCTCAGAAAGGCATGCCTTGAGTCAGATAAGGCAGGTTCAAAAAGCCTACTTACTAGCTGTTCAATTTTAAGCGTTGGCCTCTTTAAGCCTTAGATCCTCATTTATAAGAAGATAATAGTACATACACCCAGAGTTTCAAAAAGGTAATAATTAAATGAGAAGCATTAACACAGTATTTAGCCCAGAGTAGGGCATAAGGCTTCAATACACATTGGCTTTTATCATCATCATCACTGTCACCATCACCATCACCAAGTCGACATTTCTGCTTACTCTTTTCTTCTTTAAAATTGTTGCCATGTTATTCATTTATCCAGAGTAAGCTTAAGGAGACAAGTGAAGCAGGAAATACCTGTTTCAATTCCCAAAGTGTGTTTTGCCATCCCTGGAGGAACAGACAAGTCTGCATCTACAACCTTGTCATTAATACTTCATTTCACCTTTCAGTGGCATGTTTTGTCTGTTTGTTTTTGTTGTTTAAACAATAAAAATTTATTTTTCACAGTTCTGAAGGCTGAGAAATCCAAGATCAAAGTGCCAGCAGATTGGGTGTCTGGGGAGAGCCCTCTTCCTGGTTTGCAGACAGCCATCTTTAAGTTACGGCTTCACATGGTGGCAAGGGGGTAGTGGTGGTGGCAGGAATATCTTATTTAGGGATGTAAAAATAATTTATAGCTAGAAATTTTAAAATATTGTGGAACCACTTTTTTCAACATCATTGGGTAAAAAGTGAGTTCTGGAGATGCCTCTAAGGCAAAATATGCCCAGATTATAATAAAGAACTAAGTTAACAACAGAATTTAAAAATTTTCACCTAAAAAAAGAAAATTACTGAAAAATGAAAAACTTGCTAAGTTAACATCTGAATTTAGACACTAAAATGTCTGTCTTGTCTAGAAAGGTATTACTAGGCAGTAGCTACACAAAGGTAGCAATTAATGTGACAGCAGTTGAGCGTTAAGACCAAATTAGGGGGAATTATTTACTCTCATTACTACAATTAGAAGTGTACCCAGAAGCTACGATAAAGGGGATTATGGATAAATACACACTACATTTTTTCTTTTTCAGAACTTAAAATTTAATTGTATATTGTGAAATACTGACAGTTTAGTGAAAAGCTGATACTAGCTTGACAATGGAATTATGATTTTTGTTTGTTGGTTTAAACTTTTGCAATTCAGGAAGCAATGTCAAAAACAGTAACATCAGACAAAGGGCCACTTGAGAGAGGCAAAGAATAAAAATATGAATTTAAAAAGAAAAAGAGAAACTTCAAATATTAGACAGGCAACAATGATTATATTCACAATTATAAAAGTAATGATTAGTACTGGATGATCTATTAAAGTAGAAACTCAGCAGGTAAGAATGGGTTGTTGTTTTTTTTTTTAACATCTTTATTGGAGTATAATTGCTTTACAATGGTGTGTAACTTTCTGCTTTATAAGAAAGTGAATCAGCTATACATATAAATATATCCCCATATCTCTTCCCTCTTGTGTCTCCCTCCCTCCCACGCTCCCTACCCCACCCTTCTAGGTCACAAAGCATCGAGCTGATCTCCCTGTGCTGTGAGGCTACTTCCCACTAGCTATCAATTTTATATTTGGTAGTGTATATATGTCCATGCCACTCTCTCAATTTGTCCCAGCTTACCCTTCGCCCGCCCCATGTCCTCAAGTCCATTCTCTAGTACGTCTGCGTCTCTATTCCTATCCTGCCCCTAAGTTCCTCAGAACCTTTTTTTTTTTTTTTAGATACCTTATATATGTGTTAGCATACAGTTTTTGTTTTTCTCTTTCTGACTTACTTCACTCAGTATGATAGACTCTAGGTCCACCTCACTACAAATAACTCAATTTCGTTTCTTTTTATGGCTGAGTAATGTTCCATTGTATATATGTGCCACGTCTTCTTTATCCATTCATCTGTTGATGGACACTTACGTTGCTTCCATGTCCTGGCTATTGTAAATAGAGCTTCAGTGAACATTTTGGTACACGACTCTTTTTGAGTTATGGTTCTCTGAGGGTATTTGCCCAGTAGTGGGATTGTTGGGTCATATGGTAGTTCTATTTTTAGTTTTTTAAGGAACCTCCATACTGTTCTCCATAGTGGCTGTACCAATTTACATTCCCACCAACAGTGCAAGAGGGTTCCCTTTTCTCCACACCCTCTCCAGCATTTACTGTTTCTAGATTTTTTGATGATGGCTATTCTAACTGGTGTGAGGTGATACCTCATTGTAGTTTTGATTTGCATTTCTCTAATGATTAATGATGTTGAGCATTCTTTCATGTGTTTGTTGGCAATCTGTATATCTTCTTTGGAGAAATGTCTATTTAGATCTTCTGCCCATTTTTGGATTGGGTTGTTTGTTTTTTTGATATTGAGCTGCATGTGCTGCTTGTAAATTTGGAGATTAATCTGTTGTCAGTTGCTTCATTTGCAAATATTTTCTCCCATTCTGAGGGTTGTCTTTTCATCTTGTTTATGGTTTTCTTTTCTATGCAAAAGCTTTTAAGAGTCATTAGGTCTCATTTGTTTATTTTTGTTTTTATTTCCATTTCTTTAGGAGGTGGATCAAAAAGGATCTTGCTGTGATTTATGTCATAGAGTGTTCTGCCTATGTTTTCCTCTAAGAGTTTTATAGTGTCTGGCCTTACATTTAGGTCTTTAATCCATTTTGTTTTTGTGTATGGTGTTAGGAAGTGTTCTAATTTCATTCTTTTACATGTAGCTGTCCAGTCTTCCCAGCACCACTTATTGAAGAGGCTGTCTTTTCTCCATTGTATATTCTTGACTCCTTTATCAAAAATAAGGTGACCATATGTGCGTGGGTTTATCTGGGCTTTCTGTCATGTTCCATTGATCTATATTTCTATTTTTGTGCCAGTACCATACTGTCTTGATTACTGTAGCTTTGTAGTATAGTCTGAAGTCAGGGAGCCTGATTCCTCCAGCTCCATTTCTCTTTCTCAAGATTGCTTTGGCTATTTCGGGTCTTTTGTGTTTCCGTACAAATTGTGAAATTTTTTGTTCTAGTTCTGTGGAAAATGCCACTGGTAGTTTGATAGGGATTGCATTGAATCTGTAGATTGCTTTGGGTAGTATAGTCATTTTCACAATGTTGATTCTTCCAGTCAAGAACATGGTATATCTCTCCATCTGTGTCAGCTTTGATTTCTTTCATCAGTATCTGATAGTTTTCTGCATACAGGTCTTTTGTCTCCTTAGATAGGTTTATTCCTAGGTATTTTATTCTTTAGGTTTCAGTGGTAAATGGGAGTGTTTCCTTAATTTCTCTTTCAGATTTTTGATCATTAGTATATAGGAATGCAAGAGATTTCTGTGAATTAATTTTGTATCCTGCTACTTTACCAAATTCATTGATTAGCTCTAGTAGTTTTCTGGGGGCATCTTTAGGATTCTCAATATATAGTATCATGTCATCTGCAAACAGTGACAGGTTTATATCTTCTTTTCCAGTTTGGATTCCATTTCTTTCTTTTTCTTCTCTGATTGCTGTGGCTAAAACATCCAAAACAATGTTCAATTATAGTGGTAAGTGTGGGCAACCTTGTCTTGTTCCTCATCTTAGTGGAAATGGTTTCAGTTTTTCACCATTGAGGACGATGTTGGCTGTGGGTTTGTCATATATGGCCTTTATTATGTTGAGGTAAGTTCCCTCTATGCCTACTTTTTGGAGGGTTTTTATCATAAATCGGTGTTGAATTTTGTTGAAAGCTTTTTCTGCATCTATTGAGATGATCATATGGTTTTTATTCTTCAATTTGTTAATGTGGTGTATCACATTGATTGATTTACGTATGTTGAAGAATCCTTGCATTCCTGGGATAAAAGCCAATTGATCATGGTGTATGATCCTTTTAATGTGCTGTTGGATTCTATTTCCTAGTATTTTGTTGAGAATTTTTGCATATATGTTCATCAGTGATATTGGCCTGTAGTTTTCTTTCTTTGTGACATCTTTGTCTGGTTTTGGTATCAGAGTGATGGTAGCCTCGTAGAATAAGTTTGGGAGTGTTCCTCTCTCTGCTATATTTTGGAAGGGTTTGAGAAGAATAGGTGTTAGCTGTTCTCTAAATGTTTGATAGAATTCGCCTGTGAAGCCATCTGGTCCTGGGCTTTTGTTTGTTGGAAAATTTTTAATCACAGTTTCAATTTCAGTGTTTGTGATTGGTCTGTTTATATTTTCTATTTCTATCTGGTTCAGTCTCAGGAGGTTGTGCTTTTCTAAGAATTTGTCGATTTTTTCCAGGTTGTCCATTTTCTTGGCATATAGTTGCTTGTAATAATCTCTCATGATCCTTTGTATTTTTGCAATGTCCGTTGTTACTTCTCCTTTTTCATTTCTAATTGTATTGATTTGAGTGATCTCCCTTTTTTTTTGATGAGTCTGGCTAATGGATTATCAATTTTGTTTATCTTCTCAAAGAACCAGCTTTTAGTTTTATTGATCTTTGCTATTGTTTCCTTCATTTCTTTTTCATTTATTTCTGATCTGATCTTTATGATTTCTTTCCTTCTGCTAACATTGGGGGGTTTTTGTTCTTCTTTCTCTAATTGCTTTAGGTGTAAGGTTAGGTTTTTTATTTGAGATGCTTCTTGTTTCTTGAGGTAGGATTGTATTTATATACACTTCCTTCTTAGAACTGCTTTTGCTTCATCCCATAAGTTTTGGCCCATCGTGTTTTCATTGTCATTTATTTCTAGGTATTTTTTGATTTCCTCTTTGATATCCTCAGTGATCTCTTGGTTATTAAGTCGTGTATTGTTTAGCCTCCATGTGTTTGTACATTTTACACATTTTTTTCTGTAATTGATATCTAGTCTCATAATGTTGTGGTCAGAAAAGATACTTGATATGATTACAATTTTCTTAAATTTACCAAGGCTTGATTTGTGACCCAAGATATGACCTATCCTGGAGAATGTTCCATGAGCACTTGAGAAGAAAGTGTATTCTGTTGTTTTTGTTTTGTTTTTTGTTTTTGCGATACGCGGGCCTCTCACTGTTGTGGCCTCTCCCGTTGCGGAGCACAGGCTCCAGACATGCAGGCTCAGCGGCCATGGCTCACGGGCCCAGCCGCTCCGCGGTATGTGGGATCTTCCCGGACCGGGGCACGAACCCGTGTCCCCTGCATCGGCAGGTGGACTCTCAACCACTGCACCACCAGGGAAGCCCTATTCTGTTGTTCTTGGATGGAATGTCCTATAAATATCAATTAAGTCCATGTTGTTTAATGTGTCATTCAAAGCTTGTGTTTCCTTATTTATTTTCATTTTGGATCATCTGTCCATTGGTGAAAGTGGGGTGTTAAAGTCCCCTACTATTACTGTGTTATTGTCAATGTCCCCTTTTATGGCCATTACCATTTTCCTTATGTGTTGAGGTGCTCCTATGTTGGGTGCATAAATATTTACAATTGTTATATCTTCCTCTTGAATTGATCCCTTGATCATTTTGTAATGTCCTTCTTTGTCTCTTGTAATAGTCTTTGTTTTAAAGTCTATTTTGCCTAATATGAGAATTGCCACTCCAGCTTTCTTTTCATTTCCATTTGCATGGAATATCTTTTTCCATTCCCTCACTTTCAGTCTGTATGTGTCCCTAGGTCTAAGGTGGGTCTCTTGTAGACAGCATATATATGGGTCTTGTTTTTGTATCCATTTAGCCAGTCTATGTCTTTTGGTTGGAGCATTTAATCCATTTACATTTAAGGTAATTATCAATATGTATATTCCTATTACCATTTCCTTAATTGTTTTGGGTTTCTTATTGTAGGTCTTTTCCTTCTCTTGTGTTTCCTGCCTAGAGAAGTTCCTTTAGCATTTGTTGTAAAGCTCGTTTGTTGGTGCTGAATTCTCTTAGCTTTTGTTTGTCTGTAAAGCTTTTGATTTCTCCATGAAATCTGAATGAGATCCTTGCTTGGTAGAGTAATCTTGGTTGTAGGTTTTTCCCTTTCATTACTTTAAATATGTCCTGCCATTCCTTCTGGCTTGCAGAGTTTCTGCTGAGAGATCAGCTGTTAACCTTATGTGGATTCCCTTGTCTGTTATTTGTTGTTATTCCCTTGCTGCTTTTAATAATTTTTCTTTGTATTTAATTTTTGATAGTTTGATTAATATGTGTCTTTGTGTGTTTCTCCTTATAATTATCCTGTATGGGCCTCTCTGCACTTCCTGGACTTGATTAACTATTTCCTTTCCCATATTAGGGAAGTTCTCAACTATAATCTCTTCAAATATTTTCTCAGTCCCTTTCTCTTCCTCTTCTTCTTCTGGGACCCCTATAATTCGAATGTTAGTGCGTTTAATGTTGTCCCAGAGGACTCTTAGACTGTCCTCAATTCTTTTCATTCTTTCTTCTTTATTCTGCTCTGTGGTAGTTATTTCCACATTTTATCTTCCAGGTCACTTATCCGTTTTTCTGCTTCAGTTATTCTGCTATTGATTCCTTCTAGAGAACTTTTAATTTCACTTATTGTGTTGCTCATTATTGTTTGTTTGCTCTTTAGTTCTTCTAGGTCCTTGTTAAATGTTTCTTGTATTTTCTCCATGCTATTTCCAAGATTTTGGATCATGTTTACTATCATTACTCTGAATTCTTTTTCAGGTAGACTGCCTATTTCCTCTTCATTTGTTTGGTCTGGTGGGTTTTTAACTTGCCCCTTCATCTGCTGTGTGTTTCTCTGCCTTCTCATTTTGCTTACCATACTGTGTTTGGGGTCTCCTTTTCGCCGGCTGCATGTTCATAGTTCCCATTGTTTTTGGTGTCTGTGCCCAGTGGCTAAATTTGGTTCAGTGGGTTCTGTAGGCTTCTTTGTGGAGGGGACTAGTGCCTGTGTTCTGGTGGATGATGCTGGATGTTGTCTTTCTGGTGGGCGGGTCTGCATCCAGTGGTGTGTTTTGGGACGTCTGAGACCTTATTATGATATTAGGCAGCCTTTCTGCTAGTGGGTGGGGTTCTGTTCCTGTCCTGCTAGTTGTTTGGCATAGCGCGTCCAAAACGGTATCTTGCTGGTCATTTAGTGGAGCTGGGTCTTGGCATTGAGATGGAGATCTCTGGGAGATTTTCACCATTTGATATTACCTGGAGCTGGGAGTTCTCTGGAGGACCAATGTCTTGAACTCGGCTCTCCCACCTCACCCTCTCTTCCAGATGGCTCAGAAGAAAAGGGAGAAAAGAAAGAAAGAGAGAGAAAGAAAGAAAGAAAAAGGAAGAAAAGAAAGTCATTAAAATAAAAAATAATTATTAAAACTTTAAAAAAAGTAATAAAAAAGAAAGAAAGAAGAGAGCAACCAAACCAAAAAACAAATCCACCAATGATTACAAGTGCTAAAAGCTATACTAAAAACAAAACCCAAAAAACAGACAGAACCCTAGGACAAATGGTAAAAGCTAAGCTATACACACAAAATCACACACAGAAGCATACACATACACACTCACAAAAATAGAAAAAGGAAAAAAATATATATATATATATATCGTTGCTCCCAAAGTCCACTGCCTCAATTTGGGATGATTTGTTGTCTATTCAGGTATTCCACAGATGCAGGGTACATCAAGTTGATTGTGGAGATTTAATCCACTGCTCCTAAGGCTGCTGGGAAAGATTTCCCTTTCTGTTCTTTGTTCACACAGCTCCCAGGGTTCAGCTTTGGATTTGGCCCCATCTTTGCTTGTAGGTCGCCTGAGGGTGTCTGTTCTTCACTCAGACAGGACGGGGTTAAAGGAGCAGCTGATTAGGGGGCTCTGGCTCACTCAGGCCGGGGGAGGGAGGGGTATGGATGTGGGGCGAGCCTGCAGTGGCAGAGGCTGGCATGACTTTGCAACAGTCTGAGGCACTCTGTGTGTTCTCCCGGGTAATCTGTCCCTGGATCACGGGACTCTGGCAGTGGTGGGCTGCACAGACTCCTGAGAGGGGTGGTGTGGATAGTGACCGGTGCTTGTACACAGGCTTCTTGGTGGCTGCAGCAGCAGCCTTAGCGTCTCATGCCCATCTCTGGGGTCCGCACTGAAAGCTGTGGCTCGCACCTGTCTCTGGAACTCGTTTAGGCGGTGCTCTTAATCCCCTTTCCTTGCGCACCACAAAACAAAGAGGCAAGAAAAAGTCTCTTGCCTCTTCGGCAGCTCCAGAGTTTTCCCCAGACACCCTGCCGGCTAGCTGTGGCGCACTAGCCCCTTCAGGCTGTGTTCACGCCACCAACCCCAGTCCTTCCCCTGGGATCCGACTGAAGCCCGAGCCTCAGCTCCCAGCCCCAACCCACCCCGGTGGGTGAGCAGACAAGCCTTTCGGGCTGGTGAGTGCTGGTCGGCACCGATCCTCTGTGTGGGGATCTTTCCGCTTTGCCCTCTTCACCCCTGTTGCTGCACTCTCCTCCGTGGCTCCGAAGCTTCCTCCCCCACCACCTGCAGTCTCCACCCGAGAAGGGCCTTCCTAGTGTGTGGAAAGTTTCCCTCTTTCACAGCTCCCTCCCAGAGGTGCAGGTCCCTTCCCTATTCTTTTGTCTCTGTTTATTCTTTTTTCTTTTGCCGTACCCAAGTACGTGGGGAGTTTCTTGCCTTTTGGGAGGTCTGAGGTCTTCTGCCAGCGTTCAATAGGTGTTCTGTAGGAGTTGTTCCACATGTAGATGTATTTCTGATGTATTTGTGGGGAGGAAGGTGATCTCCACGTCTTACTCTTCCACCATCTTGAAGGTCTCCCCCCCAGTGGCATGTTTTTAATAAAGCCATCAGTGCTCTTGTGAGGTAAGGTGGTGCTAAAAATTATGTGTGTTATATTGATGTAGAATTGTTACAGACATAATAGGCGGCTGGAAAGCTGAGTTAAAATCCTAGACTTGCCTTTTGAATTTTGGGGCTTTATATCCAGCTGCAACTATTACCAAAACCCTTTTTGAAAACTGATTTTCTCCAAGGTTCAAACACTAGTTGACAAATGCAAGACTCAAGGAATAGGGAACTAGCCTCCATTTGCCTGAATTGAATAACTCTGCAAGGACACAGAAATGGCACAACCAAAACTTTTCTCACTGGCTACACCTCCATTTCCCAGGCATAATTTACTTTTATCAAACCATCATAATCATAACTGTAAAGTGGAATGAATAGAGAGTAGCATCTTACTATATACACTCTTGAATGATTACTAAAAACAATCATGATTTCACATACATTTCATGAATTGTCAAACTTTTTAAGAACTTTAACTTTTCAATTATTTTGAGAGCTCATCTAAAGCTGCACTATCAATTCAACTTTATATACTTCCATTTTTACTTCTGTATTGTTAGTGTATATTCATAAATGGTATTATATGTTTGGACAGAGAGAGCCTCAGAATGGTATCATAGTATTGTCTGCAGAACGCCAAGAGGTGGGGCCCTGTGTAATATTCCTGATTGTCACTATTTTGCCAAATCTCTGAGGGACTGTAGTGTGGTGCTTAAGAGCCCACAGACCCTCATCTTTTACTTAAGTGACATTTTGGCACATTACTTAACCTCTAAAAGTCTCTGTTTCCTCATGATTCAACAGAAATTATTGTACCTACATCATAGTTTAGTTGTATTGAATGAACTAATGAATATCTCATGTTTAACTTGGTGAATTTCAAGTGTTCAGTTTTCTCATCTGTAAAATGAGAGCATTAGATTATTAGTTCTAAGATCTCTTCTAGGAGTAACATCTAATGAGCTATTTTATTCCTCTTGTCGTCTCCCTATTCTCATGAGCAAGGGCTCTGTGTTGTCTCCAAGGGTTGTAACTGGTTTTCAAGTTCTTCTTCAAGCGACTTCAAACATTTATTATTTGGTAATTAAAGAATAACTAGGTTTTAGTTTTCTTTTCACCCTCCTCCCTCAACCAGGTATGGGGAATGACTGACAGTTGTTTAACTTAATTGAAAGACAATTTCTGAGCATTATATTTCTCTTTCTTTGACTTTTGGCTGAAGTGGGCCTACCAGGAAGCTACCTATAATTAGTCCTCCTGAGAATTTAGCATTTGATCAACTTCAATTTTCCAACGAAATAAAGCTATGAATGTCCTTAAAAAGAAACTTAAAAGTAAATGGTCAAAGCATCACTGGACTTCTAATAGGATGACTGTGTATTTTAAAAGTTACACTGGCAGGCTTCCCTGGTGGTGCAGTGGTTGAGAGTCCACCTGCTGATGCAGGGGACACGGGTTCGTGCCCCAGTCCGGGAAGATCCCACATGCCACGGAGCAGCTGGGCCCGTGAGCCATGGCCGCTGAGCCTGCATATCCGGAGCCTGTGCTCTGCAACAGGAGAGGCCACAACAGTGAGAGAGGCCCATGTACGGCAAAAAAAAAAAAAAAAAAAAAAAAAAAAAAAATGTCACTGGCGATTCTAAAATGTTTTACCTCTATCTTGTTCATTAATTCATAAAAGAGACTCTGCCTTTTCCAAAATAGCGTTGACTTGGGAAATTTCACTAGAAAGTTGGATACCACAATGATCTTCCAACTAAAAAATGCTTTGGAAATGCGTTTCTTTTTGTTTATATTTGGCTTTGCAATGAAGCAGTAATAAAAAAATAACAAGGCACTAGGTATTATGTAAATAGGTCCCTTAGCTAGAATGATTGGAGGAAAAAGTAAGCTCGAATAACATTAAAGCCAAATTATCCTTGAAATCTATGTCACTATGAAAAATGCATGTAGCTCAAAAGTAACCAAATCATCAACAAAATTTGCAAAACTATATAAATATATGAATTTATGTTATAGAAGATGATAATTTAAAATGACTTTTGCTCTGAGTTTCCAAACACATACTTCATGTCAGAGAAAATGGCTAGAATTAGTAAAAGGAGCCTTACAAACACTGTTAAGTCTCAAGTGGCCAGCCTAAGGCTGAGAAGCACAGTGTGGGCTGAATTTATTACTAGATATGTGTTTTCTACATAGGCATTGGCAGAGCAGGTTTTCATAACTTCCTATCATTTTTTGCATTTAGCCCACGGGGAAGATGGTAAATATCATTGATTAATCACATAAAAAACAAACAGGGGTGCCCTTGTTCATATTGCCACTTCAGCAAATGGAGATGTAAGGAGGGATAAAGAGGCTTCGTGAGACTCATGGTGATTTTAATTGAGAGTCACTGGCTGACCAAAAGTGAGAGCTTTTGTGACCAACTGTGTGAGCAGTTGGATGAAATTTGGAAGCAAGCTGAAAGAAATCACTAAGAAATTAACCTTGAAATGGGGAAGTCAAGTTTAATTAAAGTATAGAACCTTTGTTCTTAACCAGAAGCGATTTTGTCCCTCAGAGTACTTTTGGTTTTCAGGACTCATAGGGGACAAGGGATGGGGCTGCTATTGGTGTCTAGTGGTTACAGACCAGAGGTGCTGCCAAACAGCTTTTAATGCACAAAATGCCCCACCCCCATAGTAAGTAACTCTCCAGCCCCAAATATTAAAAGCGCTACTGTGATAAAACCCTGCTGTAGACCCTTGTGGTATGAACTAAATGGGATGAATATGATGGCATATGGGAAAGAAAGAACTGTACTTACTAATTAAGGAATTTTAAGCCATATAAGAATTTATAGATTATACACTAACTTTCTTTGGATTTTTTTGAATTGAAGTATAGTTGATTTACAATACTGTGTTAGTTTCAGGTATACAGCAAAGTGATTCAGTTTTATATCTATCTACATATATATATATACATATATACACATATATTTTTTAGATTATTTTCCATTATAGCTTATTGCAAGTTATTGAATATAGTTCCCAGTGCTATACAGTAAATCCTTGTTGCTTAAGTATTTTATGTATAGTAGTTTGTATCTGTCATTCCCATACTCCTAATTTATCCCTCCCCTGTCCCTTTCCCCTTTGGTAACCATAGTTTGTTTTCTATGTCTGTGAGTCTGTTTCTGTTTTGTATATTGACTCATTTGTATTATTTTTAATTCTATTTTTATTGGGGTATAGTTGATTTACAATGTTGGGTTAGTTTCAGATGTACAGTAAAGTGAATCAGTTATACATGTACATATATCCACTTTTTTAAAGATTCCTTACCCATATAG
This sequence comes from Mesoplodon densirostris, assembly GCF_025265405.1. NCBI lineage: Eukaryota > Metazoa > Chordata > Mammalia > Artiodactyla > Ziphiidae > Mesoplodon > Mesoplodon densirostris. Next base: position 92,140,636 of record NC_082663.1, read on the forward strand.
GTCATTACAGAGCACTGAGTAGAGTTCATGTGCTATACAGTAGGTCCTTATTAGTTATCTATTTTGTATATAGTAATGTGTATATGTCAATCCCAATCTCCCAATTTTTCGCCCTCCCATTTTCCCCCCAGTAACCATAAGTTTGTTTTTTACATCTGTGACCCTAATTTGTTTTGTATATAGGTTCATTTGTGTCATTTTTTTTTAGATTCCACATATACGTGCTATCATACAATATTTGTCTTTCTCTGTCTGACTTACTTCACTCAGTATGACAATCTCTAGGTCCATCCATGTTGCTGCAAATGACATTTTTCATTCTTTTTTATGGCTGAGTAATATTCCATTGTATACATACCACATCTTCTTTATCCACTCTTCTGTTGGTGGACATTTAGTCTGCTTCCATGTCTTGGCTATTGTAAATAGTGCTGTAATGAATATTGGGGTGCATGTATCTTTTCGAATTATGGTTTTCTCCAGATATATGCCCAGGAGTGGGATGGCTGGATCATATGGTAACTCTATTTTTAGTTTTTTAAGGAACCTCCATACTGTTCTCCATAGTGGTTGTACCAATTTGCCTTCCCACCAACAGTGTAGGAGGGTTCTCTTTTCTCCACACCCTCTCCAGCATTTATTGTTTGTAGACTTTTTGATGATGGCCATTCTGATTGGTGTGAGGTGATATCTCATTGTAGTTTTGATTTGCATTTTTCTAATAATTAGCAATGTTGAGCATCTTTTCATGTGCCTCTTGGCCATCTGTATGTCTTCTTTGGGGAAATGTCTAGCTAGGTCTTCTGCTCATTTTTTGATTGGGTTGTTAGTTTTTTTTGATATTGAGCTGTATGAGATGTTTGTATATTTTGGAAAGTAAGCCCTTGCAGGTCGCATCATTTGCAAATATTTTCTCCCAGTCTATAGGTTGTCTTTTCATTTTGTTTATTGCTTCCTTTGCTGTGCAAAAGCTGTTAAGTTTAATTAGGTCCCACTTGTTTATTTCTGCTTTTATTTCTTTTGCCTTGGGAGACTGATCTAGGAAAACATTGCTATGATTTATGTCCAAGAATGTTTTGCCTATCTTCTCCTCTAGGAGTTTTTATGGTGTCACGTCTTAAATTTAGGACTTTAAACCTAAAGTTATTTTTGTACGTGGTATGAGGGAGTGTTCTAATTTTACTGATTTACATGTAGCTGTCCAGCTTTCTCAACAGCACTTGTTGAAGAAACTGTCTTTTCTCCATTTGTATATTCTTGCCTCCTATGTCATAGATTAATTGACCATAGGGGTGAGTGGGTTTATTTCTGGGCTCTCTATTCCATTGGTGTGTGTGTGTGTGTGTGTGTGTGTATAATATATATATTATATATATAATGTATATCTATATAAATGTGTGTATATATATATAGTTTTGTGCCAGTACCAGACTGTTTTGATTACTGTAGCTTTGTAGTATAGCCTGAAGTCTTTAAGGATTATGCGTCTAGCTTTGTTCTTTTTCCTCAGGATTGCTTTGGCAATTCTGGGTCTTTTGTGATTCCATATAATTTTAGGATTATTTGTTCTTGTTCTGCAGAAGATGTCATGGGTATTTTGATAGGGATTGCATTAAATTTGTAGACTGCTTTGGGTAGCAAACAATATTAATTGTTCCCATCCAAGAGCATGGAATATCCTTCAATTTCTTTGAATCATGTTTACTTTCCTTAATGGATGTTTTGTAGTTTTCAGCATATAGATCTTTCACCTCCTGGGTTAAGATTAATCCTAGGTATTTTTTTAACGTAATTTTAAACAGGATTGTTTTTTTTAATTTCTCTTTCTGATATTTCATTGTTAATGTAAAGAAATGCAACAGATTTCTGTATATTCATCTTGTATCCTGCTACCTTGCTGAATTCATTTATTAGTTCTAATAGCTTTTATGTGAAGACTTTAGGGTTCTCTGTATAGAGTAACAGGTCATCTGCAAATAGTGAAAAATTTACATCTTTCCTTCCAATTTGGATACTTGTTATTTCTTTTTCTTTTCTGATTGATGTGGCTAGGACTTCCAATACTATGTTGAATAGAAGTGGTGAGAGTGGGCATCTTTATCTTGTTCATGAATTTAGTGGGAAGGATTTCAGCTATTCACTGTTGAGTATTATGTTTGCTGTGTGTTTGTCATAAAAGGTTTTTATTATGTTGAGATGTGTTCCCTCTATTCCCATTTTGGTGAGAATTTTTATCATGAATGGATGTTGAATTTTGTCAAATGCTTTTTCTGCATCTCTTGATTATGAGGTTTTTTGTCTTTCATTTTGTTAATGTGTTGTATCACATTGATTGATTTGTGTACATTGAACCATCCTTGTGACCCTGAAATGAATCCAATGTAATCATGGTTAATGATATATTGTTGGATTCAGTTTGCTTATATTTTGTTGATAATTTTGCATCTATATTCATCAAAGATGTTGTCTTGTAATTTTCTTTTTTGTACTGTATTTTTCTGGTTTTGGTATTAGGGTGATGGTGGCTTCATAGAATGACTTTGGGAGTGTTCCTTTTTCTTCAATCTTTTGGAATAGTTTCAGAAGGATAGGTAGAAATTATTCTTTGTATGTTTGGTAGAATTCCCCAGTGAAGCCATACAGTCCTGGATTATGTTTGCAGAAATAAAAAATTTATTACAGATTCTATTTCACTTCTAATGATCAGTCTGTTTAAATTATCTATTTCTTCTTGACTCAATTTTGGCAGGCTGTATGTTTCTAGAAACTTGTCCTTTTAGGTTGTCCAATTTGGTGGTGTGTAACTGTTCATAGTATTCTCTTAGGATTTTTTGTATTTCTCTGGTGTCAGTTTTTATTTCTCCTTTCATTTCTTAATTTATTTATTGGGCCCTCTCTCTTTTCTTCTTGGTGAGCCTGGCTAGAGCTTTACCAATTTTGTTTATATTTTCAAAAACCAGCTCTTGGTTTTATTGATCTTTTCTATTTTTTTGATCTCTTATTTATTTCTTCTCTGATCTTCATTATTTTCTTCCTTCTGTTTTATTTGGTTTTCGTTTGCTCCTCTTTTTCTCATTCTTTTAGGTGGTAGGTTAAATTGTTAATTTGAGATTTTTCTTATTTTTTGTTAATTTATATTAAGCACTTATTTATTTTTAATGGAAGTATAGTCGATTTACAATGTTGTGTTAATTTCATGTGTACAGCAATGTGATTCAGTTTTTTATACACACATATATTCTTTTTCAGATTCTTTTCCCTTATAGGTTATTACAAAATTTTGAATATAGTTCCCTGTGCTATACAGTAGGTCCTTGTTGATTATCTGTTTTATATATAGAAGTAATTTCTTCTTTTTGTTTTTCCTTTTGTGCTTTGATGGTTTTCTTTTGTACTATGCTTGAGTTCTTTTTGGTTTGTGTGAATCTGTTGTATATTTTTGATTTGTGGTTACCCATGATCTCAAGTATGTCAAGCCTTAACTATATCTGCTTGCTTTAAACTGATAGTCACACAAGTTCAAACACATTGTAAAAGCTCTACATTTTTATACTCCCCTCCCCCATATTTTGTGATTTTTTGATGTACCGTTTTACATCTTCATGCTTATTCTTTTGTTGTTAATTGTAGTTATAAATGCTTTTACAATTTTTGTTTTTAGATCTTTTTATTGGCCTATTTAAGTGATCTTTAATCCTTTCCTATTGTGATTTTCTCTTTCCTATAGATTCTTGCTGCTTTTCTATTTAGAGAAGAACTTTCAGTATTTGTCTTAGGGTAGGTTTAGTATTGCTGAATTACTTGGTTTTTGCTTTTTCTGAGTAGTTCTTTATCTCTCCTTCTATTCTAAATGATAATCTTGCTGGATAGAGTATCCTAGGTTGCAAGTTTTTCCCTTTCAGGATTTTGAATATATCTTGCCACTCCCTTCTAGCCTTCAAATTTTCTGCAGAGAAATCAGCTGATAGCCTTATGGGGGTTTGCTTGTAACTGACTCTGTTTTTCTCTTGCTGCCTTTAAAATCATCTCTTTAACTTTTGCCATTTTAGTTACAATATATCTTGGTGTGGGTCTGTTTGGGTTCATCTTGTTTGGGACCCTCTGTGCTTCCTGTACCCGGATATTTGTTTCCTTTCTTTAGGTGTCAGACTTTCAGCCATAATGTCTTCAAATACATTTTCTATCCCCTTTTCTCTCTCTTCTCCTTCTGAAATCGCTATTATGTGTAGGTTGGCATGTTTTATATTATCCCTTAGATCATGTATGTTGCTTTCTTTTTTCATTTTTTTTCCTGTGTGCTGTTGTGATTAGGTGATTTCCATTATTCCGTCTTCCAGATCACTTATTCTTTCTTCTGTGTCATTTAGTCTGCTATTCATTGCTTCTAGATTGGTTTTTATCTCAGCAATTGAATTGTCTAATTTTGATTGGTTCCTCTTTATAGTTTCTAGTTCCATGTTACAGTGATCTGCATTTCTATCAATAATCTTAATTCCTTTAGCATTTTTAGTGCCTCCTTTTTGAATTCAGGGTCTAGTAGATTGGTGAGGTCAGTTTCATTATTTGTTCTTTCAGGAGATTTCTCTTGTTCTTTTAATAGGGAGTAGTTCCTCTGCTTCTTCACTTGACTTCAGTTTCTCTGTCTCTATGAATTTAGGAGAAACATTTATCTACTGTGGTCTTGAAGGGATGGTTTATGTGGGAGCATCCTTGTGTAGATTGTGTGAGTCCAATATTTTTGGTTTGAAGGCTGGTTTTTGTATGGATACCAGCCACATCTTTCCTCAGTGTGCTGGCCATTATCCCCTTCATAGGGGATGTGGTTGGTGTTGGGTGTCCAGATCTGGCACTGGAAGTGGGGTAGGGCTTCCTCTGCTCCATGCCTGTTACTGCCCTGTTGTGGGTGAGGTCTGCTCCCCAGTTACTGAAGTAGAAGCACTAAGGGTTCAATCAGGCTCTGTTGCCCTTGAGAGCATACCGTGCCATGCACTGAAGCACAAGGCCTATATAGTCACAGTGAACATTTGTGCCGCCTTTGCAGGTGTCCACAGTTCCACCCAAAGCAGCCCAAGGTTGCGTCCCTCTCTCCATTGTGTTTATCCCAGACCTAGTGCTAGGCTGTGGCTACAAGAATTGAGGTGGCTGTGCTGCTGTCTGGGACCTGGGCTTGCTCTGTGGCAGACCTCTCCCAGAATCTGTCCACCCCAGATTTGGCTCCAAGCTTCAGTGTGGAGTGGGCAGAGCTGGAGTGCTCCCACTGGGGAACAAACAGCTGCATACTCCTGCCCATGGCCTGTCCATGCAAGACTCAGCACCCAGAAGCTGTGTTTCTGTGGTGTCCCCTGGTGCATATGCCAGCAATGTCTGCTGTGGCTTACCCCCTGCTGTGTGTGCACTGACCGTGGTCTCCATGCTTCCCTGAGGACTACACCCCAGGCCCTCCGGTCTGTCTCCATGCACCTAGATTTAGTCTTCTCCCTGGGCCTGTCTGCCTGAGATTCAGAGCTTAGCTGCTTCGTGTACTTTTGTGCCACCAGTGCATATGCTGACAATGTCTACCCCATTCAGTCAGTTGCCCCCATGTGTGTGCTGAATATGGTCTCCACAGTTTGGCCAGGATCATACCCTGGCACCCAGGTCTGACTCTGCACAGCTAGACTGACTCTCTGCCCTGATCTTGTGCCAGGCTACAATGTGGAGCAAGTGGGGCTGGGGTTTTGCCCCTTTGGATTGGGAAGTGCAGCAAGGCACCAGTCTCTCTCTGCCCTGCATGCGCATACTCCTTGAGAATAGTCTAGGCTTCTCCAGCCCCTCTATCTGTCCCAGCAGATTTCTCTTCAGGCAAAGATGCTCCCCAGGTCGAGGGTCTACCTGTGTGGACCTTCTCTCCCTTAGAGATCCCTCCCAGGGGGCACCAGTCTCGTCCTGCTCCCTTTTTATTTTTTTCTGTTCTACCTGGTTTCATGGAGATCTGTATTGCATCTTTGGTTGTATAGGAGTTCTTCTGCCAGTTTCCAGGTGGTGTTCTGTGAGAATTGTTCCACATGTAGATGTATTTTTTATGTGTTTGTGGGTGGAGGTGAGCCCCACATCCTCCTACTCCAACATCCTGATTCCTGTCCCCTTTGGATTTTTTTGATAATTAAAAAAAAAATTAGAACAGTCATTCAAAATCAACTAGTAGGCAGTTACAGTCATATGTCCCAGAGAGGATTTTTACATGTAAGAGCAGAAGAATCAATTACTTGAATTGTAATTGCTAAACATTACCATAGGGTTTCTGAAATTGTTGCTGTGAGTGACTTTTTAAATTACCTATTACCCCTACATACCCCTTTCTCTCAAACACCCACTCATTAATGTCAAAATTATTTGTTTTGGATATTTTCTTCCCTAAACTTTTTTTTTGTCATGCTCCACAAACCTTGTAAATCTTTTGATTTTCCTTTTTTAAATGCACTTAAAGTAATCCTTATATTTATGTTTCTGTTACTCAGAATTTACTACTTGTCTTTTCTCTCTCCTCCCCTAATATATGTCTTTTAATTTCTAATACCCTAGTGAAACTAGCAAAAATTCCTATAAATATTTCATTTTCAATAAGCTAAAAGGTCTATGAAGTAGTCTGTATGATAAAGAAATTGTTTTGGTGGTTGCTAAGAGAAATCCTTTAGAGAATTTATAATAAATGAATGTAGAAAGACCTAGACTTGTCCTTTTAAAATAAAAGTCAGCAAAGAGCATAGAGTAGCATAGAAACAAGGTTTAGATAGAAAGAAATTCTGACCTGAGATAGGTTAACACTTCCAAATAGTAGACTCACTTAATGATGAATAAGAGCTGTAGGAGCTGTAAAGGGTAAATAAACATGGAGTACGTGTCTCATTCTCCTTCTTCTTTCTCACTTAAAGTGGGAAGACTAGAAAAATAAATGACTAAGGCTGAACAACATGAGAGGAGCTGAAAAAAATCCATCTGGTGTCCAACCCACCCTAAGACTCATAGAACCCTTTGTTAATGTTGAGGCAGAAATAATATTAAGAGTAAATTACAAAGAGTACCAGTTGAATTTGTGTTAAAGTAAGTACTTAGCAGAATAATTAAGGTTTAGTTAAAAAGATAAAATGTAGTAAAAGTTTCATTTTAAGCCATTTACATTAACTTAAAAGGGAAAGCTTACAGAAAAAGCAGAAAAGAGGACCGAAAATGCAGAAGAAAAAAAGGAATAATTTTATTGCTTGGCCTAATAGGTTCTAGGCATTGAGCTACACACTTTTCCAGTTATTTAACTAGTGTCCTTCAGCTCCAAACCCACCCTTCTTCTCTCTGCTCTGTGATGTTGGGGACAGGCACACTCCAGGAAGAGTTCTAGGATGGTGAAGAAGAAGGAGCTTGATTCCTCTTGTTGTCTTGCTCTTGGCACCCTGGTTTCAGCAAGAGACAATTTGTTCCAGTGTCCTTTTTTTTTTTTTTTCTGTGCTCTCAAAACTACCTACCATGCCCCATCAGAGGTACCAGCAAGAGCTGGGCAGTGCTTCCCCTCAGAGGGCTGAGTCCCACTGTGTGTGGTGCTTCCTCCATGATTCTAGATTCTGATTATCCAACCCTCATCTCTCTGATCCTCTGGCCCTAGAGGTGGTAGTAGTCTCCTATTTCTGTATTATTTTTATGTTCCCTTTTCATTTTCTTAGTTCTCTAACACCTTTTAAAACAATTCTTTATGTTAAATTCTCTCTGTTAAAATGACTGGCATGTTTCTGTTTTTCTGATTAGCTTCTGACTGATACCACTCTTTACATAAATGGTAATTTTTTTTATAAGTGAGTAACTGAAGCTCAAATAGGTTCAGTAACATGCTCAGTGTTTCATAGCTGCCAGGAGGCACAGCTAGACAGTGAACCCAGAGCTACAAGCTCCCGTCTTTGCTGATATCCCAGGACACAGGAGGAAATCCATGAGATGTGTGTTGCCAAATTTTAAGAATTTTAAAGAATAACCTAAGAATTTAAAAAATTTAGAGAATAATTTAAGAATAAAGGTATTTACCTATCTATCTAGTTAATTATTCAGAATCCTTATGCCTTTATTCATATATAATCTTGAATTTATATATTCTTCATATATTTATTGCAAGTGAATATGTATGTGTGTGTGTGTGTGTGTGTGTGTGTGTGTATATTCTTTTTTAGCTCCTTTCCAAATCTCCACGACTATGATAGAAAAAGGATTATTTCTTTTAAAAAAGATGTGAATCCATAAAGAGAACAGATAAAAGCCCATCAGAAATACTAAGAAAACTGTGGAAGTTAGAAAGCAGGTGAACAACTAGGAACAGACTAAGCAGAATAGGAAAAAAAAAAAAAAAAAAACCACCTAAGTCTGCAGTTTAGAAGCTTTAAAGCAGACTAGTCCTTGCCTCAGAACACCAGAATAGTTCTGATATTGCAGACATTGGATTTCTAAAAGGTGGTTGTGATACAGCAGGATTTTTAAAAATTATAAGTAGCAGTTAGATCTCCAGAGTCCTTTACCCACAACTTACAGACCAGTGATTCCATCTCTTTACAACCCATAAGAAAGATTATTACTTTAAAAGGCAGTTAGGGTTTGGTAACGCTGAGTAGTGTGGATAGACGGATGGTAGAAAATTGAGACCTCATTGCATAGAAGTGAGGGAATTAAAGGGGGATAGTAAATAGTTGATGGAGGAAGAATTTGGATGGGATCAGATTCAGAGAAAAGGGGCTGGCTGGCCTTCTAGGGGAGAGAGTTCTTTTCACATGTGAGGAAAGCAAAGATTGATGAAAGTATTTGGAAAGGTGCATTGGGGAATATTATTTCTGAGAACTTACATATTCTCTGCATGAGAAGACAAGGATGGGTCAAAAGGTTTGGGAGCAGCAACATAAATTTGAATCAGCTCTGTAGGGAATCAAAACAGGAACACCCTTCCCTGCTTCCATTTTTCTACCATACGTTATTGTTATCTTAAAGAATGATATTGTAAATTCACATAATATAGGTCACAAACTTGTGGCCCACATGTCAAATTTAACCCAAAAGTATGTGATTTTTTTTTAAATCGATTGCCAACATTTTGAAATTTAGCAACTTTTATTTTTAAAATGATTGAGGGCATCTTCTTAAAAGACTAGATGATCCTACAGCACTGGACACACTGCATAGTGGAATGGTGGGAAGTTTCTTTAGATGGCGTAGGTATTCTATAGCCCTCTCACTAATTTATGTGAACTTTTTTACCTGGAAGCCATTTGAATTTGACATCCTGATAAAGTATCTGTCTCTTGAGTATCTGACTTGGCATAGATTGACTATGAAATGTAAATCCAAAGTGGGGGCCTTACCTCTTTTATTAGTATAATAGTTATTATAGGAGTATCAGTTGATGTTCATTCCATTTTCAAGAAATAGTTCTTATTTGTGACTCATTAATAATTTGCAATTCATTTTCATCTAACTGTCCAATGAAAATCAATACTCTGAGAATCATTAAGTATGTGTACGATCACAAGATAATAGTCAATTAGTTCTAGCCACGTTCTTGAAAACATTTATCTAGTAAAATACTTCACTCAAATGTGACTAAGTGCTAACTGTTAATTTGGGACTAAGATATGACTATTAAAGAATCTGAACCAGGGTAAACTCCTTTCTAAGAAATGGCTTACAGTTAATTAAGGATTTTTTTCCTAGCCTGTAGCTATCTTGGTCTCTTTCATGCAATGGATTTCTGGCATATGGACCTCAGTTTTGTGGGCTCATTTTCTTTTCTAATGAAATTACTTCAGTCCTAGGAGGAAGCTCATAGAGTTTGGTTTGCTTGCGTAGTTTCTCTTCTCTTCATAATTTCTTGGAAGCAATTTTTTCCCTCTAACTCTTTATCTTTCCGTTCTTCCACCTCATATATTGCGTCTTCCTTTTGTTGCATCTTTAGCTCTTCCTGCCAGTGTTACAGAGAGAAAGTGTCATTTATATATGATTTTTCATGAAAAAAATATATGAGTTTAGCTTCTCAAAATGCAGATTCTTATATCCAATTATTCTCTTAGTTTTTCTCACAGATATTCTTCATGAATTTATACTCTACCATACTGGAAAAATATAAAAGCCATCTGTTAGAAAGTGTATAACACCCACAAAAAACAGAATTCTCTCTTAGCATTTTTAATAGTAATAAACCTGGGGCCTCCCTGGTGGCGCAAGTGGTTGAGAGTCCGCCTGCCGATGCAGGGGATACGGGTTCGTGCCCCGGTCTGGGAGGATCCCATATGCCGCGGAGCGGCTGGGCCCGTGAGCCATGGCCGCTGAGCCTGCGCGTCCGGAGCCTGCGCGTCCGGAGCCTGTGCTCCGCAACGGGGGAGGCCACAACAGTGAGAGGCCCGCATACCGCAAAAAAAAAAAAAAAAAAAAAAAAAAAATAGTAATAAACCAACAATCCAAAAAAAGAGGTAATACGGTTTACATTTATATACAACAAAGGAATTTCCTTTCATCATTAATATTGGTATTTACATGATAGCATGGAATCCTAAAATGAAAAATCAAGCCAAAGCAAAATAAAAACCAAATTAAAGTGAAAGGCATAGTGATATTATTTATTACTTGTGAGATTGAAAATGAAATTAATGGGCAAAGACTGATTTTGCAATAGACCAGTAAAAATACTTCTAAGGAATTCTTCTCAATTGACCACGTTATTTCATGACAATAATACCATTCTCTGGAGGCAGGAGTACTAGGAATAAGTAGTTGGAAGTAATGATGTTAAATCAACCAAATAATCATTTTTTTCCCCTTCTAATATCTTTAATGAGGGATGTGGCAAAAAGAGGTGGTAATCACCTCATCAGGCCAGGTACAAAGTTCAGGGCAGAATGACCCCTAGCATGAAATGTTAAAAATTCCTAAAGACACAGCCTATATTGATCATTTTGTCACCCTCAGCCCATGCACACTCACAAACGACAAGACTATGCTTAACAGCCTATCAATTAATTTAAAATTACTGTATACCAGTGCTGGGAATTATGACTGTGATTTTTCATCTGGGATATACAGATATTCATAAGCAAAACCAAACCTCAGAATCCACAACTCATCACTCAGCTTTCCAAAGGCAATAAATATTTTTTAAATGTCAACACACTCAGATTAAATATTAAACAAAAAATCATATCTACTTTTAAAATTTCCAGTTAAACTTTAAAGACATAATAGGAAAGTTTCCTGCACTTATCTTGAGACTGTTTCTACACACAGTTATTACTCATATAAGTGTCATTTCTCAGAAGCCATTTTTACATGAAATATCCAGAAAATTGAGGCAAAACATCCAGAACATTCCAGCATAGGCTAAAATTTAGGCCTTGGTTTAGTCTAAAATTCTATGATACCCATCTGTGACATACAATTTTTTCTCATATTATAAACTACGTAATATCAATTGTTTGAAAAAACCACCAATTTTATAACATAAAAGTAATAGTTGGTAATAATGATAGTACCTATAAACAAAGACATCTAAAAATTTACCCTTTATGAGAGATCTCAGTGTACTTTACGACTTTGATCTTTACCTTGTGAAAAATCAACAGAGGATTAATTCTTAAGAACTCTCAGTAAAATAGAATTCTTTGGTTTCCTGAACAGCATGTATAAAAGCAGTAATGGGGTACCATATTGCAAACCACAAGGAGGCAGCTCTTCCTCTTTTAGTTCCTTGTTAGAATTTGGCTTGGCTGGAATGCACCATAACAGTATAATCCTTCTTTTTGTTAGCCCAAGAAAAATGTAAACTTCTTTTTCCCATTTTTTTCCCTGTTGACTATGACAAATTCAATTTGGATAAATCATTGTCTTTACTTTTATTTCCCATTATTATCATCAATTGTGGCAACTAGGAGGATGCAGATATGCTTGAAGTTGATGGGAAATAGAAGCACCATACTGCTTTATTCAGCCCATTCACTTAGGATTCATTCATCACGCTATAGAGTACCAGCAGTGTAAAAGGTACAGTACCTTAATGTCTGCTGAACAATTAGGTATCTGCCCTATTCCTTGCATATCAGGGACACTTGATAAAATTCAACAGGTACAGTTAAAACTGTAGCTGTGTGTTTTTGTTTCTTGTCAGTTCTACAGATTCCACCTTCCCTCCCCCATTTAGGTTAGTAATTATAAGCCAAGAAATTGAGCAACTATGAAAAATTGACAAGTAGATTTGAAGTCCAGGGATCTGGTTTTATATATAGACTCAGTCATTTACTAACTTTAAAACCTGGGACAATTAACTGAATTGTAAAGCTACATTCTTCTTACTGGTAAATGTTTTACAGAGTTGTTGTAAGGATTAAATTAACTAATGTAAGAGCATTTTGTAAAGTGTGAGATATAACTACAAAGCACTATAGTTATAGCTATGTCAAAGGAAATAGTATATAGATGAATACTTTTTATTTTTATTTTTATTTATTTATTTATTTATTTATTTATTTTCTTTTTGCAGTATGTGGGCCCCTCACTGTCGTGGCCTCTCCCGTTGCGGAGCACAGGCTCCGGACGCGCAGGTCCAGCGGCCATGGCTCACGGGCCCAGCCGCTCCGCGGCATATGGGATCCTCCCAGACCGGGGCACGAACCCGTATCCCCTGCATCGGCAGGCAGACTCTTAACCACTGCGCCACCAGGTAGGCCCTATTTTTATTTTTAATGTTTTTTTACTTTTTATTTTTGGTGGTACGCGGGCCTCTCACTGCTGTGGCCTCTCCCGCCGTGGAGCACAGGCTCCGGATGCGCAGGCCCAGCGGCCATGGCTCACGGGCCCAGCCGCTCCGTGGCATGTGGGATCCTCCCGGACTGGGGCACGAACCCGTGTCTCCTGCATCGGCAGGCGGACTCTCAACCACTGCGCCACCAGGGAAGCCCAGATGAATACTTTTTAAAATGTGATATCCAGAGAAATTTTCATAAACCTTCCCAAATCAATACTACTAAACTGCTAAGTATTTGATTAGGCTAGCCACAGATCAAACAATTTGGATCCTATCCATTCTCAAACATATTTGCAGAAAGGATTCCTTAACCTGTCTGTATAAAGATTGATGGCAGTGATTGCTTAGATACTGCTTATACCCTTGGAAGGAGGAAAAGACGATGTTTTTTAGGAGGCATTTCCTAGCCTTTTCTCTGTCACTCAAAACACTGTCCTCTGTCTCTTTAGGCCAATGTGTTTAATCACAAAATGATCAAGGTCTTTTGAAACTTTCAAGGGTAAAGAATGATAAGGCAAAGATTTTTGTTCTGTTATTAAAACTACACTATGTATGTGTGTGTATATATACATTGGCAACCTGTTATCTTTTGTAATATATTCCAGATAAGTTAGTTGAAGTGAATGGTAAAATTATAGTTGTTGCAATTTATGAACCATTAGGAAATTTTTATAATGCCCTGTACATATGATATACTGGTTTAGCATAAATGTTATTAGTGAATAAAATAACAATACTATAGTTCTCATTTTGTGATTCCAGGCTATCTTTCAGTTTCCAAACCCCAATACTTGTGGCCACTGCTAGGGTGGCTAAAATATTGACTATGTGATAAATAACTATTTAATGGGATCAATAAATGAAATAATCACTTATTCTTTCTCAAAATATCACTAATTAAAAGGAATGTAAACCATGGGAATATAAATACAATCTGAGGAATAATACTGAACTGGTGATAAAAATAATTTAAACACATTCTATATGCTATTGAATCTATATTGTATTCAAAGAAAGAACAAAAATAAGTACTCTCTCTCCTATTCCAACTCTACTCCTAAAAAGAAGTAGTCATAAAATGATTTGGCAAGAAATCTTTGATTAAATATAGCTCAATGGGGCTTCCCTGGTGGTGCAGTGGTTGAGAGTCCGCCTGCCAATGCAGGGGACACGGGTTCGTGCCCCGGTCCAGGAGGATCCCACATGCTGCAGAGCGGCTGGGCCCATTAGCCATGGCCGCTGAGCCTGTGCATCCGGAGCCTGTGCTCCGCAATGGGAGAGGCCACAACAGTGAGAGGCCCACGTACCGCCAAAAAAAAAAAAAGCTCAGTGGATTAAAATATGTTAAGTAAATGGCCTTGTATTGTCACTGCTTATTTAACTGATACCAAGAACAGAATGATTAAAGTCTTTCTAATATTTCAGGGGTAAAGAATGGTCACTGAAAATTGAGTCAAAAGATTTTTATTCTGTTGTTAAAACTACACTACAGAAGAAATCAGTGTTCAGTATTCAGTATCAGATTCCTGTCACAAAAAAATCAGAACTAATTCAGGAAACAGGATAAGGCTAGTATTTTGTAAATGATAGAAAGCCAAATTTTCTGTAACCCAATGAAGGCCCTGAGGTATATAGATAGTACAGTGAGATATAATTCAGTTTAGCAAATCTCAGTCATGGTTCTACTTTTGAGTTCCATGTATTAATGTTTCCATCTCAGAACTACAATTTCTGACTCAAAATGCCTTTAAAGAACAAAGGTTTTGCTGCTAGTTTAAGAAAGTCAATCTCACGTGATGGTCAGTGATTCTTGCCAACTCTTTGTCTGCCTTGGTAAAAAAATCTGGATATGGAAACAAGGGGATTTCTGGCATAGAAGAATGTTCTCTTCAAAATAGCACAAGAACAAATCCAATATTAGGTATAGTCTTCCTCCCCGGAATATGTAGATTTACAAATCCTCATTATTAAGAATTTTTTTTTTTTTTTGCGGTATGCGGGCCTCCCACCGTTGTGGCCTTTCCCGTTGCGGAGCACAGGCTCCGGACGCACAGGCCCAGCGGCCATGGCTCACGGGCCCAGCCGCTCCGTGGCACGTGGGATTCTCCCGGACCGGGGCACGAACCTGCATCCCCTGCATCGGCAGGCAGACTCTCAACCACTGCGCCACCAGGGAAGCCCTATTAAGAATTTTGATTCTATATTGTTAACATAGAAAGCCACTCTGTGTAGACTACTACATATTAGGTTTTAGTTTCTGTAAGCCATTTGGGTTCTTAAAACTGACATTTCTGAGGGTAGGGCATGACATATAGAATGAGAACTAGAAAATAATAAAAAGGCAATCTTCTGCTAGGAGATGTAAATACTACAGCTGGTCAGTAGCAAATGCGAGGCTAGAGTATGAAAGGCTTAAGGGAGCCTGAAGTAGACTATGCCCAACAGGGAGATGAAAGTGCCTGTCACTGTACACAGCCCCATGACCCTGGAAGTTCTGGTGGAATTCTAAGCCTAAGAATTTGATGTAAAATATACTAAAAAAGAAAAAAAAATGATGTGACTTCAATACTTCTCTCAAATAAGGGTGGAACTGTGGCAGACAGTTTAGCAACAGCTCAATGGAAGTGTTGGCAGTACAAAGCTGGGTCCTAAACTAGTGGAAATTTAGTATTAAACCATCCACATAATAATTACATTATTAAATTTATTATGAAGAAATTGTGAGCTCACCACCCCTTTCTCCAATGTCCTTCTCCTCCTCCTCTCTCTTGCTGCAGGGCTAGTTAATGCCTACTTTTTCTTCAGCTTCTCAGTTCAAGCCCATTACCATAGCTCTCAATCCGCCATGGGCCTTTCCTTCATCATACTTATTTCAATCATAACTTTACATTTATCTGTGAACCTGTATGAATTTTTTTTTCCTGACTAGAAATATGAGCTATATGATTGTGGAGAGTTTGTTTGCTTATCATTGACTCCACAGTGACCTACACAGTGCCACTAGACACTGAATGAATGTGTGTATGTTTGGTAAATTACTGAATGAATAAATGAAAGTTGTGATGTTTTAATCCCCTTTATATTCCAGGCCATCAATGAGAGTCTACCACACAACACTCTTATGTCAGCAGAGCAGTGTCCAGTAGAGCAAGAAGACGACAGTCTCAAGAGGTAGGTCATTAGAGTGGAGCTAATAGCATGGATCCAAAGGAAAATAACTCAAGTGACAGGTGACCAGGGAAAATATATGGAGCCCTCTCCTAACCCATAAGATTCACAAGTATTGTGGGGCAGAAGGGCAGTGAGCTTCCCACTGCATGGAGAATAGGGCCCCTAGCCATTCTTTGAAATATTAAAATGATTCTAGAATGCTGGGGAGTTAGGGGGCATCTGCGGCTGAGACTTGGGTTAACTATATTCATTCAACAAAATCTGGGCACTTCTGATATTCAAAGAATTGTGCTAAATGCTGTGAAAACAAATGAGACAGAACTTTTAAATTAGTTAAAGGTTAAAGGTGTTGAAGCAAGTTGCCTCAGATTCCTTCTTGAATTATAAAAGTTTAAAGACATGCATAACAATATACATAATGTTAGAAAGCCTTTAAAATGGGAAGATTAGATGGCTATGCTTGTGCACCTGATTTCTAGTTATCTCAGTTGAATAGTTTGTACTGGAAAAGAAAAATGTATAAATAACTATAGTACAACATGAGACATAAGACAGGTAAGTATTCAATGATATAAACAGAAAAATGTAGTAAAATGGTTAAAAAACAGGTTCTGGACTCAGATCTCTAAGCAAATTTTCATCCTGCCACTTAGTATTATTTATCACTCTGTTCCTTGGTGTCTCCAATTTTAATACAAGAAAAATAATAGTACCTTCCTTGTTATGTATTTATAAAAATTAAAAAGGGATAAGACATAAATACCTTTGATGGAGCAAATACTAAACAAGTTTCAGCTAATGGAAGACAAAACAATTAAGATGAGGCTTAAATGAGATGTACAATTTTTATGTTTGGAATTAAATGGGAAGTAGAGAAAAATCTTCCCAGAAACATGGTATATTACAATCCTCGGTGTGCCATAACAAATTACCACAAACTGGTAGTCTTAAAACCCAGAAATCCATTTTCTTACAGTTCTAGAGGCCAGAAGTCCTAAATCAAGGTGTTGGCAGGGTTGGTTCCTCTGAAGGCTCTGGAGAATGCATTCCAGGCTTCTCTTAGCTTCTAGTAGCTGTTGGAAATCCTTAGCATTCTTTGGCTTGTAGATACATCACTCCCATCTTTGTCTCTGTCTCCAAATGGCCTTCTCCTTCCATGTCTCTATGTCTGATGCTTTTCTGTCTCTTACAAGGACACAAGGACACTGTGGATTTAGGGCCCATGTGACCAAGACAGCCTTAAGCTTGACTAAGCTTAGACAGGCTTCTTCCTGACTCTAGGCACCTGATCTCCCTTGTCTTAGAGCTTTTACTGTAGAAAACTTGCAATTGTAAATTATTTCTCTTCTCCCAGCCTTTCGCCAGTTTTATTATCCAGGAACACTTTTCTCAAGGACCTGGGAGCCATCCCTTTAAAATAAAATCATCAAGAAAGATAGTGCTCCTATCTTCCAGTCTCTGTGGGAGAGTAGGAATCTTACTTAGGTGGCAATTAGCAAACACAATGACCTAATCACATTGACCAACCTCTCCTCTAACATCTTCCAATACATTTCCACTAGGTCACCTCAGCATCAAAAAACCTCCTGTCTTTTGTTTCAGGGGAGTTAAGTTCAATCTCTCTCCCTTATTGTAAGACTTGAGTGAAGTTTTCTTTGCCTGTTTAATTTGTCTGGTGCAATTTCTCTTTGATACACCCTAATTCAAGATGATCTCATCTTGAAATCCTTATCTTAGCTACCCAGATAAGGTCACATTGACAAGTATAGGGGCCTAGCACTTTGACACATCTTTTGGAGGACACAGTTCAACCCACTATAGATGACAAAGCAGGAACAAAAACTCAGACAAAGGAAACAAAGCATTATTTGGGGAGAAACACACAGACTGAAAAGGATGGAACCTAGAATACATTTAAGGGAAGAGTAGGTGACTCATTTATTCACTCATTCATTCATTTGCTCAAACATTTATTGCAGGAGGAATGTTATAAGGACTGAGAAGAGAAAAAAATTTAACTTAGATACTGCAGTCCAGAAATTCAAAGTTCACATGGGAGGGAGACATGTAAAGAGACATTTATAGTACACTGGAAAATTTGCTGTAAAACAGGGTTCTCTGGTGGACAAACATGGGAGATGACATAATTTAACTTAGCCCGAGAATAAGAGAAAATTTACTGAATGAGTTATGCATAGTTTTGTCCCAATAAAATGATTACGGACTGAAGAAAAGACATTTAGGACATGTTCATTTTTTTTTAATATACCAAGGATAAGAAATATACAGAGATACTTACAAAAAGAGAAAAAAGCTCACACAAAAAAACCAAAACAAGGGATAATACTGTTCTTTATAGAGTTATGGTTTTTCAAGTCCCCAAGCTCTTCTGAGGATGTAAAATATGGAGTGAACATCCCTTTAGAAGGTATTCCCCAGGAACATGTGAATAACCATGTCTCATGCCTCTTTAATCCTGCATCTCCCCCTCTGACCTAATCAATTCAGCAGGTTCTGGACTCAGATCTCTAAGCAAATCTTCATCCTGCCACTTAGTATTAGTTATCACTCTGTTCCTCTGTTTGCTTTTATCTCAGGCAGACTATAATAATCTTTGGAATTACCCAATGAGGGGAAGATACTGTATTATTTAAACAAACCACAGAATTATATCCTTGTTTAGCAATTGAATGACTTTGATCCCTTATCCCACTTTTCTTTGAGAGAAACTGAACATGCACAGACTCATTGGTTGGCATTTTCTCTAGTATACTTCATTTTCATTTTTGAGGTCCAGCATGGATGTATGATTCTCAAAAATGTCATGGATATAGGACCTTTCACTGATTCTAAACTTAACTTATTCCAAATAATTGTAATTGAGTATGATGTTAGCTGTGGGCTTATCATTTATATTCTTTGTTATCTTGAAGTATACACCTTCTATACCCAATTTGTTGAGAGTTTTTATCATGAAAATGTGAAAATTTGAATTTTGTCAAATGCTTTTTCTGCATCTAGTGAGATAATCATATGGTTTCTGTCTTTCATTCTATCAATGTGGTATATATCACATTTATTGATTTACATATGTTGAATCATCCTTGCATTCAAGAGGTAAATCCCACATGATCATGGTGTATGATCCTTCTAATGTGTCCATTTTTTAAATTTTTTATTTATTTTTAAATAAAAAAATTATTGCAGTGTATTTCATGTACATTATATAAGTAACAGGTGTACAATACAGTGATTTACAACTTTAAAGGTTATACTGCATTTATAGTTATTGTCAATATTGGCTCTATTTCCTCTTTTGGAATCCTTGTAACTTACTTTATACATAATAGTTTATACCTCTTTGTTCACTACCCCTATCTTGCCCCTTCCTCTTCTCTCTCCCTACTGGTAACCACTAGTTCATTATATCTGTGAGTCTCTTTCTGCTTTGTTATATTCACTAGTTTGTTGTATTTTTTAGATTTCACATATAAGTGATATCATAAAGTTTTTTCTGTATGACTAATTTCACTTAGCATAAGATCCTTCAAGTCAATCCATGTAGCAAATGGCAAATTTTCATTCTTTTTCATGACTGAGTAGTAGTCCATTGTACATATATACCACATCTTTATCTATTAATCTGCTGATGAACACTTAAGTTGCTTCCATATCTTGGCAATTGTAAATAATGCTGCAGTGAACACTGGGATGTATGTTTGTTTGTTTTTTAATTAGTGCTTCGAGTTTTTGTTTGTTGTTTTCTGTTTTCTTGGATATACACACAGGAGTGGAATTGCTACGTCATATGGTAGTTCTGTTTTTAGTTTTTTGAGAAACCTCCATACTGTTTTCCACAGTGGCTGCACCAGTTTACATTCCAAATAACAGTGTAAAACAGGTCCCTTTTCTCTACATCCTTGCCAATGTTTGTTATATGTGTTCTTTTTGAAGAAAGCCATTCTGACAAGTGTGAGGTGATAGCTCATTGTGATCTTGACTTGCATTTTCCATATGATTAATGATGTAGAGTAGCTTTTCATGTGCCTGTTGGCCATCTGCATGTCCTTTTTGGAAAAATGTCTATTCAGATCTCCTTTCCATTTTAAAAATCAAGTTGTTTGTTTTTTTGATGTTGAGTTGTATGAGGTGTTTATATATTTTGGAGGTTAACCCCTTATTGGTCATACCATTTACAGATATTTTCTCCCATTCAGTAGGATGCCTTTCTGTTTTGTTGGCGGTTGCCTTTTTTTGTGCAAAAGCTCAAGTTTAAATAGGTCACATTTGTTTATTTCCTGTGCTTTAAGAGAAGGATCCCCCCCAAAATGTCAAAAACAGTTCAGCCTATGTATTGCTCTAGGAGTTTTATGGGTTTTGGTCTTACATGTAGGTCTTTACTTTTATTTACATTTAGGTCTTTAATCCATTTTGAGTTTATTTTTGTGTATGGTGTTAGAGAATGTTCTAATTTCATTCTTTTACATGTAGCTGTCCATTTGTCCCAGCACCACTTTTTAAAGAGACTGTTTTATCTCCATTGTATATCCATGTCTCTTTGTCATAGATTAATTTACCATAAGTGTGTGAGCATTTCTGGGCTTTCTATTCTGTTCCATTAATGTATGTGTCTGCTTTTGTGCCAGTACCATACTGATTTGCTTTCTGAAGCTTTGGAGTATAGACTGAAGTCAGAGAGCATGATTCTTCCAGCTCTGTTCTTCTTTTCTCAAGATTGTTTCACCTATTCAGGGTCTTTTAAAATCATTTGTTTTAGTTCTGTGAAAAATGCCCTTGGTATTTTGGTAGGGATTGAACTGAATCTGTACACTGCCTTGGGTAGTTTGGCCCTTGTAACAATATTAATTCTTATAATCAAAGAATGCAGTTTATCTTTCCATCTCTTTTGTGTTGTCTTCAATTTCTTTCAGCAGTGTCTTACAGTTTTCTGAGTACAGGTCTTTTACCTCCTTAGGTAGATTTATGTCTAGGTATTTTATTATTTTTGATGTGATGGTAAATGGGTTGGTTTCATTAATTTCTCTTTCTGATAGTCTGTTAGTGTATATTAATACAAGAGATTTATGTGCATTAATTTTGTATCCTGCAAACTTTACCAAATTCATTGATGAGCTCTAGTAGTTTTCTGGTGGCAACTTTAGGATTTTTTATGTGTAGTATCATGTCACCTGCAAACAGTGACAGTTTTACTTTTGCTTTCCAATGTGGATTCCTTTTATTTCTTTTTTGTTCTCTAATTACTGTGGCTAGGACTTCCAATACTGTGTTGAATACAAGTGACAAGAGTGGGCAACCTTGTCTTGTTCTTGATCTTAGAGGAAATGCTTTCAGCTTTTCACCATTGAGTATGATGTTACCTATGGGTTTGTCATATATAGCCTTTATTATGTTGAGGTATGCTTCATCTATGCACACTATCTGTAGAATTTTTTAAATAAATGGATTTTGAAATTTGGCAGAAGTTTTTCCTGCATCTATTGAGATGATCATACTGTTTCTATTCTTCAGTTTATTAACGTGGTGTGCCACACTGATTGATTTGCAGATATTAAAAAATTCTGGCATCCCTGGGATAAGTCCCTTGTGATCATGGTGTCTGATCCTTTTTCTTTTCTCACACATACACACTGTATTTTATTTTTACAAGAGATAAATAAACTGACACCAAGCATTGTAAATGGATGACCACAATGAAAGCAACAATGATTGCAATTAACAAACACAAAACACACTCATACTATGTCATAATATTGACATTCAGTCCAGTAATCCTCCACTGTAACAGCTCCTTTATTTTGTAGTGAAAATTGATTTGTATATTTTTTGCCTCTGAGTCCTTGTGGGATTTTAAAAATTATTATTCAAACAGAAAGTCACAAAAATTATAATCATCCTCATCAGTTCACTCACTCCCATGTAATTAATTTTTTTTTTTCATCTTGATCTTTTGTTAGCACTTTTATGAATTCATCAGTTTTCCATTAGAGTTCTGAAAATGCTTATTCATTCAGTTCAGCAGTATAGTCAGTTACCAGAAACCTGTACTTGTCAGAGTCTTTTCCATGAATTCCTTGAAGATGAAACCCTTTTATAGGAACAGTTTTGCAAAAGCATCAGAGTACACCCAGAACTGTCTGTAAATGACAAAAGACTTAAAAATGACCATGGTTAAAGATATGATGAAAGTTCATAATAATGCAATTGACAAGGAAATTTAGTTATTTCTGAGATATACATTTTAAAGTAATAACTAGAATTATGACTTATAACATTATACCAGAATATATAAGATTTTTAGAAATTTCATGTAATGTCTGAAACATTTATATTAACATATTTCCATACAAATAACCCAAAGACAGTTTAGTATTAGTTGTTTTTTATGTTTTTTTTTATACTGCAGGTTCTTATTAGTCATCAATTTAATACACATCAGTGTATACACGGCAATTCCAATTGCCCAATTCAACACACCACCATCCCCACCGCACTGCGGTTTTCCCCTCTTGGTGTCCACACATTTGTTCTCTACATCTGTGTCTCAATTTCTGCCCTGCAAACTACTTCATTTGTACCATTTTTCTAGGTTCCACATATATGCACTAATATACGATATTTGTTTTTCTCTTTCTAACTTACTTCACTATGTATGACAGCCTCTAGGTCCATCCACGTCTCAACAAATGACTCAATTTCGTTCCTTTTTATGGCGGAATAATATTCCATTGTATATATGTACCACATCTTCTTTATCCATTCGTCTGTCGATGGGCATTTAGGTTGCTTCTATGACCTGGCTATTGTAAATAGTGCTGCAATGAACATTGGGGTGCATGTGTCTTTTTGAATTATGGTTTTCTCTGGGTATATGCCCAGTAGTGGGATTGCTGGATCATATGGTAATTCTATTTTTAGTTTTTTTAGGAACCTCCATACTGTTCCCCATAGTGGCTGTATCAATTTACATTCCCACCAACAATGCAAGAGGATTCCTTTTTCTCCACATCCTCTCCAGCATTTGTTGTTTGTAGATTTTCTGATGATGCC
Organism: Mesoplodon densirostris; assembly: GCF_025265405.1. Taxonomy (NCBI): domain Eukaryota; kingdom Metazoa; phylum Chordata; class Mammalia; order Artiodactyla; family Ziphiidae; genus Mesoplodon; species Mesoplodon densirostris. The sequence goes on from NC_082663.1 coordinate 92,163,668, forward strand.
CATTCTAACTGGTGTGAGGTGATACTCATTGTAGTTTTGATTTGCATTTCTCTAATAATTAGTGATGCTGAGCAGCTTTTCATGTGCTTCTTGGCCATCTGTATGTCTTCTTTGGAGAAATGTCTATTTAGGTCTTCTGCCCATTTTTGGATTGGGTTGTTTGTTTCTTTAATATTGAGCTGCAGGAGCTGTTTATATATTTTGGAGATTAATCCTTTTTCCATTAATTCATTTGCAAATATTTTCTCACATTTTGAGGGTTGTCTTTTATTCTTGATTATGGTTTACTTTGCCGTGCAAAAGCTTTGAAGTCTCATTAGGTCCCATTTGTTTATTTTTGTTTTTATTTCCATTATTCTAGGAGGTGGATCAAAAAAGATCTTGCTGTGATTTATGTCATAGAGTGTTCTTCCTATGTTTTCCTCTAAGAGTTTTATAGTGTCTGGTATTGCATTTCAGTCTCGAAACCATTTTGAGTTTATTTTTGTGTATGATGTTATGGAGTGTTCTAATTTCATTCTTTTACAAGTAGCTGTCCACCCAGCACCACTTACTGAAGAGACTGTCTTTTCTCCATTGTATATCTTTGCCTCCTTTGTCAGATTAGTTGACCATAGGTTCATGGGTTTATCTCTGGGCTTTCTATCTTGTTCCATTGATCATTGTTTCTGTTTTTGTGCCAGTACCATATTGTCTTGATTACTGTAGCTTTGTAGTATAGTCTGAAGTCAGGGAGTCTGATTCCCTCAGCTCCGTTTTTCCCCCTCAAGACTGCTTTGGCTATTTGGGGTCTCTTGTGTCTCCATACAAATTTTAAGATGATTTGTTCTAGTTCCATAAAAAATGCCATTCATAATTTGATAGGGATTGTATTGAATCTGTAGATTGTTTTGGGTAGTATAGTCATTTTCACAATATTGATTCTTCCAATCCAAGAACATGGTATATCTCTCCATCTGTTGGTATCATCTTTAATTTCTTTCATCAGTGTTTTCTGCATACAGGTTTTGGCTCCCTAGGTAGGTTTATTCCTAGGTATTTTATATTTTTTGTTGCAATGGTAAATGGGATTGTTTCCTTAATTTCTCTTTCAGATTTTTCATCATTAATATATAGGAATGCAAAAGATTTCTGTGCATTAATTTTGTATCCTGCAACTTTACCAAATTCATTGATTAGCTCTACTAGTTTTCTGGTGGCATTTTTAGGATTCTCTATGTATAGTATCATGTCATCTGCAAACAGTGACAGTTTTATTTTTGCTTTCCAATTTGTATTCCTTTTATTTCTTTTTCTTCTCCGATTGCTGTGGCTAGGACTTCCAAAACTATGCTGAATAATAGTGGTAACAGTGGACATCCTTGTCTCATTCCTGATCTTAGAGGAAATGCTTTCAGTTTTTCAACATTGAGAATGATGTTTGCTGTAGGTTTGTCATATATGGCCTTTATTATGTTGAGGTAGGTTCCCTCTGTGCCCACTTTCTGGACAGTTTTTATCATAAATGGGTGTTGAATTTTGTCAAAAGCTTTTTCTGCATCTATTGAGATGATCATATGGTTTTACGTCTTTAATTTGTTAATATGGTATATCACACTGATTGATTTGCATGTACTGAAGAATCCTTGCATCCCTGTGATAAATCCCACTTGATCATGGAGTATGATCCTATTAATGTGTTGTTGGATTCTGTTTGCTAGTATTTTGTTGAAGATTTTTGCATCTATATTCATCAGTGATATTGGTCTGTAATTTTCTCTTTTTGTAGTATCGTTGTCTGGTATTGGTATCAGGGTGATGGTGGCCTCATAGAATGAGTTTGGGAGTGTTCCTTCCTCCGCAATTTTTTGGAAGAGTTTGAGAAGCATGGGTGTTAGCTCTTCTCTAAATGTTTGATAGAATTCACCTGTGAAGCCATCTGGTCCTGGACTTTTGTTTGTTGGAAGATTTTTAATCACAGTTTCAATTTCATTACTTGTGATTGGTCTGTTCATATTTTCTGTTTCTTCCTGCTTCAGTCTTCAAAGGTTATACCTTTCTAAGAATTTGTCCATTCATTCCAGGTTGTCCATTTTATTGGCATAGAGTTGCTTGTAGTAGTCTGTTTGGATGCTTTGTATTTCTGTGGTGTCTGTTTTAAGTTCTCCTTTTTCATTTCTAATTTTATTGATTTGAGTCCTCTTCCTCTTTTTCTTGATGAGTCTGGCTAATGGTTTATCAATTTTGTTTATCTTCTCAAAGAACCAGCTTTTAGTTTTATTGATCTTTGCTACTGTTTTCTGTTTCTATTTCATTTATTTCTGCTCTGATCTTTATGATTTCTTTCCTTCTGCTAACTTTGGGTTTTGTTTGTTCTTCTTTCTCTAGTTCCTTTAGGTGTAAGGTTAGATTGTTTACTTGAGATATTTCTTGTGTCTTGAGGTAGGCTTGTATAGCTATAAACTTCCCTCTTAGAAATGCATCTCATAGGTTTTGGATCATGTTTTCATTGTCATTTGTCTCTAGGTATTTTTTGATTTCCTCTTTGATTGCTTCAGTTGTTTAGTAATGTATTGTTTAGCCTCCATGTGTTTGTGTTTTTTATGTTTTTTTCCCTGTAATTCATTTCTAATCTCTTAGCGTTGTGGTCAGAAAAGATACTTGATATGATTTCAATTTTCTTAAATTTTCTGAGGTTTGCTTTGTGCACCAAGATGTGATCTATCCTGGAGAATGTTCTGGGTGCACTTGAGAAGAAAGTGTAATATGCTGGTTTTGGATGAAATGTCCTATAAATATCAGTTAAATCTATCTGGTCTGTTGTGTCATTTAAAGCTTCTGTTTCCTTATTTATTTTCTTTTTGGATGATCTGTCCATTGGTGTAAGTGAGGTGTTAAAGTCTCCCACTATTATGGTGTTACTGTTGATTTCCTCTTTTATAGCTGTTAGCAATTGCCTTATGTATTGAGGTGCTCCTATGTTGAGGGCATATATATTTTAAATTGTTATATCTTCTTTTTGATTGATTCCTTGATCATTATAGTGTCCTTTCTTGTCTCTTGTAACATTCTTTATTTTAAAGTCTATTTTATCTGATTTGACTATAGCTACTCCAGCTTTCTTTTGATTTCCTTTTGCATGGAATATCTTTTTCCATCCCCTCACTTTCAGTCTGTATGTGTCCCTAGGTCAGAAGTGTGTCTCTTGTAGACAGCATATATATGGGTCTTGTTTTTGTATCCATTCAGCAAGTCTGTGTCTTTTGGTTGGAGCATTTAATCCATTCACGTTTAAGGTAGTTATCGATAATGTACGTTCCTATACCATTTTCTTAATTGTTTTGGGTTTGTTTTTGTAGGTCCTTTTCTTCTCTTGTGTTTCCCACTTAGAGAAATTCCTTTAGCATTTGTTGTAGAACTGGTTTGGTGGTGCTGAATTCTCTTAGCTTTTGCTTGTCTGTAAAGCTTTAGATTGCTCCATCAAATTGAATGAGATCCTTGCCGATCCTTGCCGGGTACAGTAATCTTGGTTGCAGGTTCTTCCCTTTCATCACTTTAAGTATATCATGCCACTCACTTCTGGCTTGTAGACTTTCTGCTGAGAAATCAGTGTTAACCTTATAGGAGTTCCCTTGTATGTTATTTGTCATTTTTCTCTTGCTGCTTTCAATAATTTTTCTTTGTCTTTAATTTTTGCCAATTTGATTACTATGTGTCTCGGTGTGTTTCTCCTTAGGTTTATCCTGTATCGGACTCTCTGAACTTCCTGGACTTGGGTGGCTATTTCCTTTCCCATGTTAGGGAAGTTTTCTACTATAATCTCTTCAAATATTTTCTCGGGTCCTTTCTCTCTCTCTTCTCCTTCTGGGACCCCTGTAATGCAAATGTTGTTGCGTTTAATGTTGTCCCAGAGGTCTCTTAGGCTGTCTTCTTTTCTTTTCATTCTTTTTTCTTTATTGTGTTCTGCAGCACTGAATTCCACCATTCTGTCTTCCAGGTCACTTATCTGTTCTTCTGCTTCAGTTATTCTGCTATTGATTCTTTCTAGAGTAGTTTTCATTTCAGTTATTGTATTGTTCATCTGTTTGTTTTTTCTTTAATTCTTCTAGGTCTTTGTTAAACATTTCTTGCATCTTCTCATTCTTTGCCTCCATTGTTTTTCTGAGGTCCTGGATCATCTTCACTATCATTATTCTGAATTCTTTTTCTGGAAGGTTGCCTATCTCCACTTCATTTTGTTGTTTCTCTGGGGTTTTATCTTGTTCCTTCATCTGGTACATAGCCCTCTGCCTTTTCATCTTGTCTATCTTTCTGTGAATGTGGTTTTTGTTCCACAGGCTGCAGGATTGTAGTTCTTCTTGCTTCTTCTGTCTGCCCTCTGGTGGATGGGCTGTCTAAGAGGCTTGTATAAGTTTCCTGATGGGACGTACTGGTGGTGGGCAGAGCTCAGTAAAACTTTAATCTGCTTGATTGCTGATGGGTGGGGCTGGGTTCCCTCCCTGTTGGTTGTTTGGCCTGAGGCAACCCAATACTGGAGCCTACCTGGGCTCTTTCGCAGGGCTAATGACAGACTCTGGGAGGGTTCACGCCAAGGTGTACTCCCCAGAACTTCTGTTGCCTGTGTCCTTGTCCCACGATGAGCCACAGCACCACCCCCCCATCTCTGCAAGAGACCCCCCAACACTAGCAGGTAGGTCTGGTTCCATCCCCCTGGGGTCATTGCTCCTTCCCCTGGGTCCCCATGCACACACTACATTGTGTGTGCCCTCCAAGAGTGGAGTCTGTTTCCCCCAGTCCTGTCGAAGTCCTGCAATCAGTTCCCGCTAGGCTTCAAAGTCTGATTCTCTAGGAATTCCTCCTCCCATTGCTGGAACCCCAGGTTGGGAAGCCTGAGTGGGGCTCAGAACCTTCAGTCCAGTGGGTAGACTTCTGTTGTATAAGTGTTCTCCAGTCTGTGAGTCACCCACCCAACAGTTATGGGAGTTGATTTTACTATGATTGCGCCCCTCCTACTGTCTCACTATGGCTTCTCCTTTGTCTTTGGATGTGGGGTATCTTTTTTGGTGAGTTCCAGTGTCTTCCTGTCAATGATTGTCCAGCAGCTAGTTGTGATTCTGGTATTCTTGCAAGAGGGAGTGAGAGCACGTCCTTCTCCGCCATCTTGGTTCCTCCCTGATCCTTTTAATGTATTGTTCAGTTTGCTAATATTTGGTTGAGGTGGTTTGTGTCTATATTTACCAGCGATACTGGCCTGTAATTTTCTTTTTTTGTGATATCTTTATCTAGTTTTGGTTTCAGGGTGATATTGGCCTCATAGAAAGCTTGGGAGTATTCCTTCCTCTGCAATTATTTTTCGAATAATTTGAGAGGATAGGTGTTAATTCTTCTCTACATATTTCGTAGAATTCATCTGTGAAGACATCTGGTCCTGGACTTTTGTTTTTGGGGAGTTTCTAAATTACTGATTCAATTTCATTACAGGTAATTGGTCTGTTCACATTTTTCTATTTATTCTTGTTCAATCTTAGAAGATTGTACATTTCTAAGAATTTGTCCATTTCTTCTAGGTTGTCCATTTTATTGGCATATAGCTGTTCATAGTAATCTCTTATGATCTTTTGTCATTTGTGCTATCAGTTATAACTTCTTTTTCCTTCCTCATTTTATTGATTTGGGCCCACTCCCTGTTTTTCTTGATGAGCCTGGTTAAAGGTTTATCAATTTTGTTTATCTTTTCAAAGAACCAGTTTTTAGCTTCATTGATATTCTCTTGTTTTTTAGTTGCTGTTTCACTTATTTCTTCTCCAATCTTTATGATTTCTTTCCTTCTACTACTTTGGGCTTTGTACTTCTTCTGTACTTCCTTTAGGTATAAAGTTAGGTTGTTTATTTGAGATTTTTCTTGTTTCCTAAGCGAGCTTGTTTTGCTATAAACTTTCCTCTTAGAATTTCTTTTGCTGCAAGCCACAGGCTTTCGATCATCATGTTTTCATTTTCATTTGTCTCTAGGTATTTTCTGATTTCCTTTTTGATATCTGCAGTGATCCATTGCTTGTTTAGTAGCATATTGTTTAGCTTCCATGTGTTTGTGTTTTTTACAATTTCTTTTTCTTGTAGTTGATTTTTATAATAGATCTCTATTGGAATATAATTGCTTTACAATACTGTGTTAGTTTCTTTTGTACACCAAAGTGAGTCAGACATATTCATACATAGGTCCCCATATCCCCTCCCTCTTGAGCCTCCCTCCCATCCTCCCTATTCCACCTTTCTAGGTCATTGCAAAGCACCAAGCTGATCTCCCTGTGCTATGCTGCTGCTTCCCACTAGCTAACTATTTTACATTCGGTAGTGTATATATGCCAATGCTACTCTCACTTCGCCTCAGCTTTCCCCTCCCACCCTGTGTCCTCAAGTCCATTCTCAATGTCTACATTTTTATTCCTGCCCTGCACAAGTACCTTTTTTTTTAGATTCCATATATATGCATTAACATACGGTTTTTTTCTCTTTCTGACTTACTTCAATCTGTATGACAGACTCTAGGTCCATCCACCTCACTGCAAATAAATCAATTTCATTTCTTTTCATGGCTGAGTAATATTCCATTGTTTATATATGCCACATCTTCTTGATCCATTCATCTGTCAGTGGACATTTAGGTTGGTTGCATGTCTTGGCTATTGTAAATACTGCTGCAATGAACATTGTGGTATATGTCTCTTTTTGAATTATGGTATTTTTCAGGGTATTTGCCCAGTAGTGGGATTGCTGGGTCATATGGTAATTCTATTTTCAGTTTTTTTAAGGAATCTCCATACTGTTTTCCATAGTGGTTGTATCAATTTACATTCCCACCAACAGTGCAGGAGGGTTCCATTTTCACCACACCCTTTCCAGCATTTATTGTTTCTAGCTTTTTTGATAACTGCCATTCTGACCAGCATGAGGTGATACCTCACTGTAGTTTTGATTTGCATTTCTCTAATAATTAGTGATGTTGAGCATCATTTCATGTGCTTCTTGGCCACCTGTATGTCTTCCTTGGTGAAATGTCTATTTAGGTCTTCTGCCCATTTTTTAACTGGATTGTTTGTTTTTTTGATATTGAGCTCAATGAGCTATTTGTATATTTTGGAGATTAATCCTTTGTCTGTTGTTTCATTTGCAAATATTTTCTCCCATTGTGCGGGTTGCCTTTTCGTTTTGTTTATGGCTTCCTTTGCTGTGCAAAAGCTTTGAAGTTTCATTAAGTCCCATTAGTTTATTTTTGTTTTTATTTCCATTACTCTAGGAGGTGGGTCAAAAAAGATCTTGCTGTGGTTTATGTCAAAGAGTGTTTTTCCTATGTTGTCCTGTAAGAGTTTTATAGTGTCTGGTCTTACATTTAGGTCTTTAATCCATTTGGAGTTTATGTTTGTTCATGGTGTTACATAGTGTTCTAATTTTATTCTTTTACACATAGCTGTCCAGTTTTCCCAGCACCACTTATTGAACAGGCTGCCTTTTCTCCACTGTGTGTTGTTGCCTCCTTTTTTGTAAATTAGGTGACCTTATGTGCATGGGTTTATCTCTGGTCATTCTATCCTGTACCACTGATCTATATTTGTTTCTGTGGCAGCACCATACTGTCTTGAATACTGTAGCTTTGTGGTATAGTTTGAAGTCAGGGAGCCTGAAAACTCCATTTTTCCTTCTCAAGATTGCCTTGGCTATTCAGGGTCTTTTATGTTTCCATATGAGTTTCAAATTTTTTTGCTCTAATTCTGTGAAGAATGCCATTGGTAGTTTGATAGGGATTGCATTGAGTCTGTAGATTGCTTTGGGTAGTATAGTCATTTTCACAATTTTTTTATTTTTTTATTTTTTTTTTATTTTTTATTTTTGCGGTATGCAGGCCTCTCACTGCTGTGGCCTCCCCCGTTGCGGAGCACAGGCTCCGGACGCGCAGGCTCCGGACGCGCAGGCTCAGCGGCCATGGCTCACGGGCCCAGCCGCTCCGCGGCATATGGGATCCTCCCAGACCGGGGCACGAACCCGTATCCCCTGCATCGGCAGGCGGACTCTCAACCACTTGCGCCACCAGGGAGGCCCTCATTTTCACAATTTTGATTCTTCCAAGGACACGGTATATCTCTCTATCTGTTTATGTCATCTTTGATTTCTTTCATCAGTGTTTTATAGTTTTCTGAGTACAAGTCTTTTGCCTCCTTAGGCAGGTTTATTCCTAGGTATTTTATTCTTTTTGTTGCAGTGGTAAATGTGAGTGTTTCCTTAATTCCTCTTTCTGACCTTTTGTCGTTGGTGTGTAGGAATGCCAGAGATTTCTGTGCATTGTGTATCCTGAAACCTTACCAAATTCATTGATTAGTTCTAGTAGTTTACTTGTGGCATCTTTAGAATTTTCTATGCATAGTATCATGTCATCTGCAAACAGTGACAGTTTTACTTCTCCTTTTCCAATTTGTATCCCTTTTTTTTTTCTTTTTCTTCTCTGATTGCCATGGCTAGGACTTCCAAAACTATAAGAGTGGCAAGAGTAGACATCCTTGTCTTGTTACTGATCTTAGTGGAAATACTTTCTGTTTTTCACCATTGAGAATGATGTTTGCTGTGGGTTTGTCATTTATGGCCTTTATTATATTCAGGTAGGTTCCCTCTATGCCCATTTCCAGGAGAGTTTTTATCACAAATTGGTTTTGAATTCTGTCAAAAGCTTTTTCTGCATTGAGATGATCATATGGTTTTTATTCCTTAATTTGTTAATGTGGTGTATCACACTGATTCATTTGCATATACTGAAGAATCCTTGCATCCCTGGGATAAATCCCACTTGATCATGGTGTATGATCCTTTTAATATTTTGTTGGATTCTGTTTGCTAGCATTTTGTTGAGGATTTTTGCATCTATGTTCATCAGTGATATTGGTCTATAATTTTCTTTTTTTCTGATATCTTTGTCTTGTTTTGGTATCAGGGTGATGGTGGCTTTGTAGAATGAATTTTGGAGTGTTCCTTCCTTTGCAATTTTTGGGAAGAGCTTGAGAAGGATCAATGTTAGCTCTTCTCTAAATGTTTGATAGAATTCGCCTGTGAAGCCATCTGGTCCTGGACTTTTATTTGTTGGAAGATTTTGAATTACAGTTTCAATTTCATTACTTGTGATAGGTCTGTTTATATTTTCTAATTCTTCCTGGTTCAGTCTTGGAAAGTTGTACCATTCCAAGAATTTGTTCATTTGTTTGTGGTTGTCCATTTTTTTGGCATATAATTATTTGTAGTAATCTCTTATAATCCTTTGTATTTCTTCAGTGTCAGTTGTGGTTTCTCCTTTTTCATTTCTAATTTTATTGATTTGCATCCTCTTTTTTCTTGATGAGTCTGGCTAAGGATTTATCAATTTTGTTTATCTTCTCAAAGAACCAGCTTTTAGATTTATTGATGTTTGCTATTGTTTTCTTTGTTTCTATTTCATTTATTTCTGCTCTGACTGATCTTTATGATTTCTTTCCTTCTACTTACTTTGGGTTTTTTTTTTTTCCTTCTTTCACTAGTTGTTTTAAATGTAAGGTTAGATTGTTTGAGATTTTTCTTGTTTCTTGAGGTGAGATTCAGTTGTTATAATTTTCCCCCTTAGAACTGCTTTTGCTGCATCCCATAGGTTTTGGGTCATCATGTTTTCATTGTCATTTGTTTTTATGTATTTTTTTATTTCTTCTTTGATTTCTTCAGTGATCTCTTGGTTATTTAGTAGCACACTGTTTACCCTCCATATATTTGTGTTTTTTACAGTTTTTTTCCTGTAATTGATTTCCAATTTCATAGCATTGTGGTCAGAAAAGATGCTTGATATGATTTCAATTGTCTTAAAATTTCTGAGGCTTGATTTGTGACCCAAGATGTGATCTATCCTGGAGAATGTTCCATGTGCACTTAAGAAGAAAGTGTACCCTGCCACTTTAGGGTGGAATGTTCTATAAATATCAATTAAATCTATCTGGTCTATTGTATCATTTAAAGCTTGTGTTTCCTTATTTATTTTCTGTTTGGATGATCTGTCCATTGGTGTAAGTGGGCTGTTTAAGTCCCCTACTATTATTGTGTTGCTGTCAATTTCTCCTTTCATGGTTATTAGCATTTGCCTTATGTATTGAGGTACTCCTATGTTGGGTGCATAAGTATTTACAATTGTTATATCTTCTTCTTGGATTGATCCCTTGATTATTATGTAGTGTCCCTCCTTATCTCTTGTAACAGTTTTTATTTTAAAGTCTATTTTATCTGATACAAGTATTGCCACTCCAGCTTTCTTTTGATTTCCATTTGCATGGAATATCTTTTTCCATCCCCTCACTTTCAGTCTCTGTGTTTCCCTAGGTCTGAAATGGGTCTCTTGTAGACAGTATATATATGGGTCTTGTTTTTGTATCCAGTCAGCCAGTCTGTGTCTTTTGGTTGGGGCATTTAATCCATTTACATTCAAGGTTATTATCAATATGTATGTTCCTATTACCATTTTCCTAATTGTTTTGGATTTGGTTTTGTGGGTCTTTTCCTTCTCTTGTGTTTCCCCCCTAGAGAAGTTTCTTTAGCATTTGTTGTAAAGCTGGTTTTGTGGTGTTGAATTCTCTTATCTTTTGCTTGTCTGAAAAGCTTTTGGTTTCTCTCTTGAACCTGAATGAGATCCTTGCTGGGTAGAGTAACCTTGGTTGTAGGTTTTTCTGTTTCATCATTTTAAGTATCCTGCCACTCCCTTCTAGCCTGCAGAGTTTCTGCTGAAAAATCAGCTGATAACATACAAAGGAATCCCCATAAGGTTATTTTTTGTTTTTTCCTTGCTGCTTTTAATATTTTTTTTGAATTTAATTTTTGTTAGTTTGATTAGTATGTGACTTGGTGTGTTTTTCCTAGGGTTTATCCTGTTTGGGACTCTCTGTGCTTCCTTTACTTGGGTGACTATTTCCTTTCCCATGTTAGGGAAGTTTTTGAGTTTAATTTCTTCAAATATTTTCTCAGACCTGTTCTTTTTCTCTTCTTCTGGGACCCCCATAATTCGAATGTTGGTGCGTTTAGTGTTGTTCCAGAGGTCTCTGAGATTGCCTTCAATTCTTTTCATTCTTTTTTCTTTATTCTGCTCCTTGTCAGTTATTTCCACCATTTTGTTTTCTAGCCCACTTATTCATTTTTCTGCCTCAGTTATTCTGTTATTGATTCCTTCTAGTGTATTTTTCAGTTCAGTTTTTGTGTTGTTCACGTCTGTTTGTTTGTTCTTTAGTTCTTCTAGATCTTTGTTAATCATTTCTTGTATTTTCTCAATCCGTGCCTCCCTTCTATTTCCAAGATTCTGGATCATATTTACTGTCATTACTCTGAATTCTTTTTCAGGTAGATTGCCTATTTCCTCTTCACTTATTTGTTCTTGTAGGTTTTTACCTTGCTCTTTCATCTGTGACATATTTTTTTGCTGTCTCTTTCTTTTTGTTTTTTAATGAGTGGGATTGTGTTCCTGTCTTACTGGTTGTTTGGCCTGAGGCTTCCAACAATGTAGTTTGTAGGCTGTGGGGTAGAGCTGGGTCTTGGTGCTGAGAAGAGGACCTCCATGAGACCTCACTTCGATGAATATTCCCTGGATTCTGCATTTCTCTGTTAGTCCAGTGGTTCGGAATTGGAGCTTCCTTAATCTGGCTTCCAAATCTGTGGGTTCCACAGCCTCAGATTCCTTGTAGTTGATTTTTAGTCTCATAGCATTGTGATAGAAGAAGATACTTGATATTATTTCAATTTTCCTAAATTTACTAAGTCTTCTTTTGTGGCCCAGCATGTGATCTATCCTGGAGAATGTTCTTTGTGCACTTGAAAAGAATGTGTATTCTGCAGTTTTCGGATGGAATGATCTATATATATCAGTTAAGAAGTCTACATGGACTAATGTGTCCTTTAAGGCCTGTGTTTCCTTATTGATTTTCTGTCTGGATGATCTATCCATTAATGTCAGTGGGGTGTCACAGTTCCCTACTATTATTGTGTTAATGTTGATTATTCCCTTTATGTCCATTAATTTTTGCTTTATGTATTTAGGTGCTCCTATGTTGGGGTGCATATATATTTACAATGGTTATACCTTCTTCTAGTTCTATAACATAGTGTTTGGAAAAGTTACACTGTATGATTTCAGTCCTCTTAAATTTGCTAAGTTTTTTTCTGTGGCCCAACATCTGATCCATCCTGGAGAAGGTTCTATGTGCACTTGAGAAAAATGTGTATTCTGCTGCTATTGGGTGGAATGTTATATATATATATATATATATATATATATATATATATATATATATATATATCCATTAAGTCCATTTGGTATAAATTATAATAAGTTCAATGTTTCTTTTTATGTTTCTGCCAGAATGTTCTATCCATTGTTGAAAGTGAGGTATTGAAATTGCCTATTATTGTGTTGTCATTTTTTCCCTTCAGATCTTTTAGTATTTGCTTAATATATTTTGGTGCTCCAATGTTGGATGCATATATATTTACAATAGTTTTATCCTCTTAATGAATTGACCCCTTGGTTGTTATATAATGACTTTCTTTGATTCTTGTTACAGTTTTTGACTTAAAATCTATTTTTTCAAATGCAAATGTAGCTATTGTTGTTCTCTTTTATATTTCATTTACATGGAATATCTGTTTCTATCCCTTTATTTTGAGTTTCTATATGCCCTTAGAACTGAAGTAAGTCTCTTCTAGGCAGCATATAGTTGGGTCTTTTTTTTTAGTCCACTCAACTACTCTAATCTTTTGATAGAAGAATTTAGTATATTTTTGCATTTAAAGCAAGTATTGTTAGGTAGGTATGTACTAATTCCATCTTTTGTTGTTCTTGGCTGTTTTGTACTTCCTTTGTTCTTTTCCTCCTCTCTTGCTGTCTTCCTTTGTGAATCGATGCTATTCTGTATTGGTATGCTTTGCTTCACTTCTCTTTATATTTATATTTTGGGTATCTACTGTAGGTTTTTGCTTTGTTGTTATATTAATGATACATTTTATTCAAGCATCATGATAACAGCTTAGTTAAGTTGATAACCTAACTTTGATTGCATACAAAATTAGATTTATCCATTAATACTTTGGTAGCAATTTTCCCCATTCCATTTTAATCCCGTATTCTTAAGAAACATGGTTCATTCTGGAAACTAAACATATCCTTAGAATGACATTTAATAATAACTTTCACATTCAGAACCCCACCTGGTCATATTTAATCTGTTATACATCTTTAAAACAGGAGGTTTAAAAATAATTTTCTGGGCACATGAATGGAAAATTTTTATCTCAATTAAATAATGTTAATTTTCCATTTGGGAAGGGTGATTTATTCAGGGAGCAAATTATACCTGAGTATGCTTAGACCATTATTTTTATTTTTTTTCACCATAATTAGCTTGCCCAAATAACAGAACCTCAAGATCACAGCTTCCTATAAGGGATAAGATTTAAAACACAGATATTTACAAGAAAGTTGTCCAAAGTTTAAAAAAAAAAAAGCTAACATCAAATCAATCTCCTTGGCTACTTTTAAAAAGTAGGTTAGTAGAGAAATAGTTTGTTCTCAACTTGACTACTACCATTACTTGGTCCCACATAAAAAGTATCTGGAACCTATTTAATCGCTATTGTTTTGTAGTTCCTTCATTTTAAAATATCCTATGGATACTGTCTGCTCAGGGACAATTAAAAAATTGTTCTGCTCTCACCCCTCCAACATCTTCAGCCTGGGCAGTGATCCCATTTCTTCCAGGCATGAAGAACTGCCAGTCAAGGAAGTCTCTAGGGTCCTCAGGCTTCTGCCATTCCTAATGATCCCAGGTGTCTCAGACACCAGCTTTTTCAGTTTCAGTCTCATTTTTCCTTGTCAGCCAGACTATTGATCGAGTGGTTCCCATATACAGTGCATGCTGGAAAGTTTCACATGTCACGTTCACATTGAATAGAGCTTACAGAGCAACTAAGGAACTCAAAGTCATGGATTTTTGAATTTTAATTTCTTTTCAGTCCATTGAGTTAAAATGGACATGTTCACTGAAACAATTCTCCCTGCATTTCCAGATACAATATTTTGCAGCCCTGAGCCAAGGATGGTCCTCTGCTACCCTAGCATTGTGGGTTCATCTTCTATTTCAATTTGTCTATAATCTCCTAAATCAATTTAGTCACTAAAGTCTGGAGTCTTTTTATTAATCTAATTTTAGACACTTAATCTGTGTGGCTATCACAATAGGATTGTGATGTGATTGACTGAAAGATGCCAAAAGACATAGTAAAAGAAGGTTAAGTTTCTTTAAGGACAGCTTATTGAAACTTATGGGGATGGTTTCACAAGACAGGAGAAAACATAACATACCCCAAGACAGAGGTATGGTTCCAGAAAAAACAAACCTGGAAGGATGAGTATGAATTAGTGTTGTGTTAGTGAGAATAAGGGTTCCTAAAACTTAACTGAGTACATGTATCAAAGAGCCCTTTCAGGGACACAGGTTGGATGGAGAGCAAGTGATAAATTTAACATGTTCAAAACTGAAGTTAAGTGTTTTCTTACACCAATTGGAAATTGCTAGACCTGCTGCATCACTGTCACTCCTGGTCACTGTTCTCTGTTGGGGCCAGTGTTTTCTGAACTCGCTGTTGTTTCCTTTTCTTGATTTATTCCTTCATTTGGGGAAGACTCTTAAGAACACATGATGAATAGAAGGTAAATAATATGAAAATGTCTTTATTCTACCCTCACATTTAATAAATTGAGGCAGGGATATATTCATATGTTTTTGTTATCTGAACTCTACCCAAATTGAATAAAAGCATAGAGTTAGATAGATTTTTATATGAACTCTTATTATCTATTTTCCAAAAGTTATAAACCACATAAATTTAGATACCAATAGATACTTATTATTCTAGAGTGGATATTATTGTACCTCAGTGCACTGAGGCAATTGCTCCACTGCCTTCTTGTTTCTGATGCTGGATTTGTGGCAGCTGATGCCATCCAGATTCCCAGGCATTTGTGTAGCCTGTTTATTCTCTCTGGAACTGTATTATTTGTTTATTGCTAATTTTCTCAGTAGACAAATGCTGAAATCACAATTAACAAAACAAATGCTTATTTCTTGCTTACATAAAATCTGATATAGTTCATTAGGAGTTCTCCATCTGGTGACCCAGGAATTCAGGCTCTTTCCTTCCTGTAATGCCACCATCTCAACATGTGGCTTTCAAGTTCACTTTGACAGAGGAAGAAAAACTTGGGAGGGAAGACTCTAGTTTTTAATTGCTTTGGCTCAGAAGTGTCATGTCACTTCTGCTCATGGTACTTGCCAAAAAAAAAAATCCATGATTCTAACCCAGGGTTTCTAAACTTTGACCATATTGACATTTGGACTAGATATTACTTTGCTGTTAACATTGCCAGGGCTCCTGGGAGGCAAAATCAGTCCTGGTTAAAACCACTACTCATCTAACTGCAAGAAAGTCTTCTGGAAAAAAAAAAAAAAAGAAACACATGAAACGTCTTAGGATTGCTAACAGTTTTCTTCACAGGAAGTTTTAAGCTTCCTTTTTCCTTAGCTTTTCAATTTTCACAAAGAAGTGTGTGGTAGACAGATTTCCAAGATGGCCCCCAGTAGTCCCACCTCCTAGTACTCATGCCCTGTGTATTTCTCTCTTCTTGAATATGTGCTGGCCCAGTGACTTGCTTCTAACAAACAGAATATGACAAAGGTAATACTCCCATGATTAGATGTGACTTCTGCCTAGTTGGCAAACTCTCTTTTGCCTTCTTGGCATTTATGCTTTGACAAATCATGTTGCCATATTGGAGACATCTACAAGGCAAGTGACTAAGGATGCTCTATGTCCAGAAGCCTGCAAGTTGTTGAGATTATAGTCTAATAACCCACAAGGAATTAAATCCTAATTTGTGAGTAATCTTGGAAGCAGTCTTCCCTGGTTTGCCTTCACATGAGACACTAGTCTTGGCCAACACTTTGATTGCAGCCTTGTGAGAGACTCTGAAGCAGTGAGCCCAGCTAAGTTATGTCTGGATTCCAGACTCAATGAAACTATGAGATAATAAATATATGGGGTTTTTTTTAGTTGCTATATTTTTTAGTCACTTATTACAGTGCAATGGATAACGAATACAAAATGCCTTATGGTAGGTCTTTTCAAATTTATTTTTTTAGCACTACTTGGGGGCCTTAAATATATAAATGTGTGTTTAATTCTTCAAATTAAATAATTCCCCCTTTGTCTTCTTTTTATCCCCTTCATGCTCAGAATTCCCTATATTCAAATGTTAGACCTCCAGAACTGTGTCTCTGATTTTATCTTCTTGTTCCCATTTTTCTTCTCTTTGTCTTTATTATACTTACCAGAGATCCCTTAAACTTTAACTTCAAAACCTTCTGTTGAGTTTTTAGCTTCCATTATTATGTTTTTAATTTCTGAGAATTTTTTCTCATACTATTCTCTTCTATAGCTTCCCTTTTTCATGGATGAAAAAATTTTCATTTATTTCTCAAGATAATTATTATAGGGTTTTTTTTTAACTTCTAACCTTCTGCCCTGTTTCAGTATTCTTTGAGTGACTTTACATTTTATTTATTTCAGTCCCTGTCTATTATATCGGAGTCTTTTTTCAAATATTTGGTTTATCTTATATCCCTATTCATATTTTAATAGCTTTATTGAAGTATAATTAGCAAATAATAAGCTGCATATGTTTAAAATAAATAATTTGATACACTATGACATATATATTATGCCCATGGAAATACCATGATTTTCAAGAAAATTAACATAACCATCATTTCCCAAATTTTTCTCATGTCCCTTTTCTCAGTTATTCATGATGAAAAGCAAAATAGTAAAATGGCAAAGGGAAGCTATGGGTGGATTATTGGGGCTTATTGATTAATGGCCCTCATCATGGAGTGATTAGGTAGTGATTATATTAGTTATCTGTTACTGAATAACAAATTGCCCCTAAATAAGCAGCTTAAAACAACAAACATTCATCATTTCAGTTTTTTTAGGTCAGGAATTTGGGCCTGGCCTTTGGATCAGGGTCTCTCAAAAGGCTGATGATCAAGATGTTGGCAGAGGCTGCAAACATCTCAAAGCTCAAATGGGGGAGGATCCACTTTCAAGCTTATTCATGTGATGGTTGGTGAACCTCATTCCTTGCTGCTGCTGGTTTCTTGCCACTCAAAACTCTTATTGGGACAACATGACAGATGATTTCCCTCAGAGTTATTGAGTGAGAGTCTCTAAGACAGAAACCACTGTCTTTTGTAGCCCAATCTTGGAAATGGCGTCTCCTCACTTCTGTCATATTCTATTCTTTAGAAGTGAATCAAAAGTCCAGTCCATACTAAAAAAAAAAAAAGTAGGCACACTCATGGGCTCTAATGGTGGCTGCTGCATCTGCATATAGAGAACTGGTTGCCACTGCGGCTGCCCAGAATTGTGGAAGTTGTGTCTGCCCCTCAATGGCCAGGTGGGAAGCCAAAGGTAAATTTTCAGATTCCACGCACATGAATGTGGTATCTTTGGAGGGCTACTATTCTGCCTATCAATCACACTGGGTGACTTTGGATTAAAGTCATTATAAGGAGAAATACCAAGAGGCAGGAGACAAGATGCACAGAAGGACTTGAGCTAACCTCCTCTCAGGAAAACACCAAAATCACAACTAACTAACTTCTGAAGAACCACTGGCAAAAAAGACTTGAAACTACCAAAAAAGATATTCTACACCCAAAGAAAAGAAGCAGCAATGAGGTGGAGAATTCTGAGCTCCACATCAGGCTCCCCAGCCTGGTGATCTAGCATTGGGAAGAGGAGCCGCCAGAGCATTTGGATTTGAAGGCCAGCAGGCCTTGAGTGCAGGAGCTCCACAGGACTGGGTGAAACAAAGACTCCACTCTTGGAGAGTGCACAAAATGTTTCACATACACTGGGACCCAGGGCAAAGCAGTGACTCTAAGGAGGCTGGGCTGAACTGACCTGAGGGTCTTGGAGGGTCTCCTGGGGATGCAGAAGTCAGCTGTGACTCACTGTGAAGGCAAGGATAATAGTGGCAGAAGCCCCAGGAAATATTCACCAGTGTAAGTTCTCCTGGAGGTCACCATTTTGGCACCAGGACCTGGCCCCAACCAAAAGCTTGCAAGCTCCAGTGCTGGGATGCCTCAGGCCAAACAACCAACATAGTGAAAACACAGCCCCACCCATCAGCATACAGGCTGCCTAAAGTCGTCCTGACCCCACAGCCACTTAAAAACACACCACTTGACACAGCCCTGCCCAACAGAGGAACAAGATGCAACTCCACCAACCAGAGGCAGGCACCAGTCCTTCCCACCAGGTAAGCCTGCACAAACCTCTGGAGCAACCTCATGCACCAGGGGGTAGACACCAGAAGCAAGAAGAACTACAATCTTGCAGCCTGCAGAAAGGAGACCACAAACACAGAAAGTTAGACAAAGTGAGAAGGCAGAGAAATATGTTCCAGATGAAGGAAAAAGTTGTTCTTCTGGGGTTTTATCTAAGTGAAGTGGAGATAGGCAATCTACATGAAAAAGAATTCAGAGTAATGATACTAAAGATGATCCAAGATCTCGGAAAAAGAATGGAGGCAAAGACCAAGAGGTTACAAGAAATGTTTAACAAAGACCTAGAAGCTTTAAAGAACAAACAGAGATGAACAATACAATAACAGAAATGAAAAATACACTAGAAGAAATCAATAGCAGAATAAATGAGGCAGAAGAATGAATACGTTAGCTGGAAAATAGATTGATGGAAATCACTGCTGTGGGACAGAATAAAGAATAAAAAGAAATGAGGATGGTCTCTGGGACATTAAACTCAACACTTGCATTATAGAGATGAGAAAGAGCCTAAGAAAATATTTGAAGAGATAACAGATGAAAATTTCCCTAACATGGGAAAGGAAACACACATTCAAGCCCAGGACATGCAAGAGTTCCATACAGGATAAACCTAAGGAGGAACACACCGAGACACATATTAATCAAACTGACAAAGAAAAAATATTAAAAGTAACAATGGCACAGCAACAGGTAACATACAAGGGAATCGCCATAAGGTCATCAGCTGATTTTTCAGCAAAACTCTGCAGGCCAGAAAGGAGTGGCACAATATATTTCAAGTGATGAATGGGAAAAAACTACAATCAAGAATACTCTTACCAAGCAAGGCTCTCACTCACATTTGATGGAGAAATCAAAAGCTTTCCAGACAAGCAAAAGCTAAGAGAATTCAGCATCATCCAATACAATAAATGCTAAAGGAACTTTACAATAAATGTTAAAGGAACTTGCCTAGGCAGAAGGGAAAAAGACACAACTAGAAACAAAATTATGAATGCTAAAGGCAAACATAAAGTAAAGGTAGGAAGTCATCCACACACAAATATGATATCAAAACCTGCAATCGTGAGAAGAGGAGAATACAAATGCAGGATATTGGAAATGTATTGGAAATTAAGAGATGAGCAACTTAAAACATTATATATATACATGACTGGTATATCAAAACCTTATGGGAACTGCAAATGAAAAATCTACAACAGGTATACTCACAAAAAAGAAAAAGCAATCCAAACACAACACTACAGTCATCAAAACATGAGAAGAGAAAAAAAGGAAGGGAAGAAAAAAGACCTGCAAAACACAAGCTCAAAACAATTAACAAAATGGCAAGAAGAACACAGATATTGATAATCACCTAAAATGTGAAAGGATTAAATGCTCCAACCAAATGACACTGACTGGTTGAATGGATACAAAAACAAGTCCCCTATATATGCTGTCTAGAAGACACCCACTTCAGATGTAGGGACACAAACAGACTGAAAGTGAGAGGATGGAAAAAGTTATTCCATGAAAGTGGAAATCAAAAGAAAGCTGAAGTAGCAATACTCATATCAGACAAAACAGACTTTAAAATAAAGCATGTTAAAACAGACAAAGAAGGACACTACCTAATGATCAAGGGATCAATCTGAGAAGAAGATATAACATTTGTAAATATATATGCATCCAACATAGGAGCACCTCAAAATATAAAGCAAATGCTAATAGCCATAAAGGAAGAAGTCAACAGTAAGACAATAATAGTGGGGGACTTTAATAACCCACTTACATCAATGAACAGATCATCCAGACAGAAAATCAATAAGGAAACACAGCCCTTAAATGACACATTAGGCCAAATGGACTTATTTGAGATTTATAAAACATTCCAGCTGAAAGCAGCAGAATACACTTTCTTCTCAGGTGTACATGGAACATTCTCCAGGATAGATCACATCTGGGGCCACAAAGCAAACCTTGGTAAATTTAAGAAAACTGAAATGATATCAAGCATCTTATTCAACCACAACACCATGAGATTAGAAATAAACTACAAGAAAAAAAGTTGTAAAAAACACAAACACATGGAAGCTAAACAATATGTTACCAAACAACCAGTGGGTCACTGAAGAAATCAAAGAGGAAATCAAAAAATACCTAGTGACAAATGACAACAAAAACACAATGATCCAAAACCTATGGGATGCAGCAAAAGCAGTTCTAAGAGGGCAGTTTATAGCAATACAATCTTACCTCAGGAAACGAGAAAAATTTCAAATAAACAACCTAAACTTACACCTAAAGCAGCTAGAGATGCAAGAACAAACAAAACCAAAGTTAGTAGAAGGAAAGCAATCATAAAGGTCAGAGCAGAAATAAATGAAATAGAGATAAAGAAAACAATAGATCAATGAAACTAAAAGTTGGTTCTTTGAAAAGATAAAATTGATAAACCTTTAGCCAGACTCATCAAAATAAAGGGAGGGAGAGGCCTCAAATCAATAAAATTAGAAATGAAAAAGGAAAGTTACAATGGACACCACAGAAATAGAAAGGATCATAAGATACTACTAAAAGCAACTATATGCCAATAAAAGGGATAACCTAGAGGAAATGGACAAATTCTTAGAAAGGTACAAGCTTCCAAGACAGAATGAGGAAAAAATAGAAAATATGAACAGACCAATCACAAGTACTGAAGTTGCAACTGTGATTTAAAAATTTCCAACAAACAAAAGTGCAGGATCAGATGGCTTCACAGGTGAATTCTATCAAACATTTAGAGAAGAGTTAATCCCTATCCTTCTGAAACTATTCCAAAAAATTACAGAAGAAGGAACAATCCCAAACTCATTCTATGAGGATACCATCACCCTGATACCAAAACCAAAGACATCACAAAAGAGAAAATTACAGGCCAATGTCACCAATTAACATGGACACAAAAATCCTCAGCAAAACACAAGCAAACTGAATCCAACAACACATTAAAAGGATCATACAGGGCTTCCCTGGTGGCGCAGTGGTTGAGAGTCCGCCTGCCGATGCAGGGGACACGGGTTCGTGCCCCGGTCCGGGAAGATCCCACGTGCCGCAGAGTGGCTGGGCCCGTGAGCCATGGCCGCTGAGCCTGCGCGTCCGGAGCCTGTGCTCCGCAACGGGAGAGACCACAACAGTGAGAGGCCTGCGTACCGGGAAAAAAAAAAAAAAAAAAAAGGACCATACACCATGATCAAGTGGGATATATCTCAGGGATGCAAGGATTTTTCAATAGCTGCATATCAATCAGTGTGATACACCACATTAACAAACTGAATAAAAACAATATGATCATCTCAACAGATGCAGAAAAAGCTTTTGACAAAATTCAACACCCATTTATGATAAAAACTCTATAGAAAGTAGGCATAGAGGGAACCTACCTCAACATAATAAAGGCCACATGACAAACCCACAGCTAACATTATACTCCACAGTGAAAGATGAAGTATTTCCTCTAAGATTAGGAACAAGACAAGGATGTCCACTGTTGCCATTTTCATTCAACAAATTTTGGAAGTCCTAGTCATGCCAATCAGAGAAGAAAAAGAAATAATAGCAATCCAAATTGGAAAAGAAGTAAAACTGTTACTGTTTGCAGATTATATGATACTATACATAGAAAACAATAAAAAAGCAACCAGAAAACTACTGTAGCTCATCAATGAAATCGGTAAAGTTGTAGGATACAAAATTAATACACAGAAATTTCTTGCATTCCTATACACATAATGAAATATCAGAAAGAGAAATTAAGGAAACAATCTCATTTGCCATCTCATCAAAAAGAATAAAATTCTTAGGAATAAACCTATCTAAGGAGGCAAAAGACCTGTGCTCTGAATACTAAAAGATGCTGATGAAAGAAGTCAAAGATGACAAAAACAGATGGAACGATATACCATGTTCCTGGATTAGAAGAATCAATATTGTTAAAATGTATATATTTCCCAAGGCAATCTACAGATTCAATGCAATCCCTATCAAATTACCAATGGCATTTTTCATAGAACTAGAATAAAACAATTTTAAATTTCTATGCAAACACAAAAGACCCTGAATAGCCAAAGTAACCCTGAGAAAGAAAAACAGAGCAGGAAGAATCAGGCTCCCTGACTTCAGACTATAATACAAAGCTACAGTAATCAAGACAATATGGTACTGTCACAAAAAAGAAATATAGATCAATGGAACAGAAAAGAAAGCCCAGAAATAAGGTCATACACCTATGGTCAATTAATCTACAACAAAGGAGGCCAGAATATACGATGGAGAAAAGACAGTCTCTTCAATAAATGCTGCTGGGAAAATTGGACAGCTACGTGTTAAATTGGACAGCTATATTAAAACATTCTCTAACACTATACAAAAAAGTAAAATAAAAATGGATTAAAGACCTAAATGTAAGGCCAGATACCATAAAACTCTTAGAGGAAAACATATGCAGAACACACTTTGATGTAAATCACAGCAACATCTTTTTGAATCTACATTGTAGAGTAATGAAAATAAAAACAAAAATAAACAAATGGACCTAATTAGACTTAAAAGCTTTTGTACCACAAAGGAAACTATAAAAATGAAAAGACAATGCACAGAATTGGAGAAAATATTTGCAAATGAAGCAACCGACAAGGCATTAATCTCCAAAATATACAAACAGCTTATGCAGCTCTGTATCAAAACAAACAAACAAACAAAAAAACAACCCAATCAAAAAATGGGCAGAAGATCTACACAGACATTTCTTTAAAGAAGATATACAGATGGCCAAGAGGCACATGAAAAGATGCTCAACATCACTAATTATTAGAGAAATGCAAATCAAAACTACAATGAGGTATCACATTACCCTGGTCAGAATGGCCACCATGAATATGTCTACAAACAATAAATGCTGGAGAGGGTGTGGAGAAAAGGATCCCTCCTACACTGTTGGTGGGAATGTAAATTGATACTATGGAGAACAGTATGGAAGTTCCTTAAAGAACTAAAAATAGAACTACCATGTGATCGAGCAATCCTACTCCTGGGCATATATCTGGAGAAAACCAGAATTTGAAAAGATACATGCACCCCAGTGTTCACTGCATCACTACTTAGAATAGCCAAGACATGGAAGCCACCTAAATGTGCATCAACAGATGAGTGGATAAAGAAGATGTGGTATACACACACACACACACACACACACACACACACACACACACACAATGGAATATTACTTAGCCAAAAAAATGATGAAATAATGCCATTTGCAGCAACATGGTTGGACCTAGAGATTATCATACTAAGTGAAGTAAGTCAGAAAAGGACAAATATCATATGATATCACTTATATGTGGAATCTAAAAAAATGATACATATCAACTGATTTACAAAACAGAAACAGACTCAAAGACTTAAAAAACAAACTTATGGTTACAAAAAGGGAAAGTTGGTAGGGAGGGATAAATTAGGAGGTTGGGATTAACATATATAATTTACTATATATAAAATAGATAATCACAAGGACCTACTGTATAGCTACTGTATAGTTCAAGGAACTCTACTCAATACTCTGTAGTAACCTAGATGGGAAAAGAATATGAAAAAGAATGGATATGTGTATATATATAACTGAATCACTTTGCTGTACACCTGAAACTAACACATTGTAAATCAACTACAAAATAAAATAAAAACTAAATTAAAAACAAAAAAGGGAGTACGCAAGGGCATAAATATCAAGAAGCAGGGATAATTGGAGGCCTTTTTAGGGGTTGCCTAGCACAGAAGTGAAGCCATTTTCTTGGGGACCCCCCAAATATCAGTATCTATAGGCCTTTTCTTTAATACTAGACAGGGACATTGTCCAATCTCCTACCTGAGGTGTGTCACTCTGGCTCCCAGGGAGAGGAAGGAAACAGGGAAAGTGGAAACAAAAGAGATGAAAAATAGGGGCTCCGAATTTGACTGTTCTATATGAAGACATTACCTTCATTCATTACAACATCCTTGCAGTCTTTGAAGTCTTTTAAGCAGTGAAATAGTATGATCAAAATTCTGTTTCAAAAGCATTACTCTGACAGTTGTGCAGATTGAACAAGAAATACTTAATGATGTGGGACCATTTCAAGAGGTATTGAAACAGAACAGTGGCAGAGAATATGAACAATTGGAAGAGTTGTCTTACCAGAGGAGCAACTGATTGCCATAGCAACAATACAGATCTGGGGTGGGCTAAGGGGAAATATAAGATGTCATATTTTTTCCTGTCTTTTCTGCTCCCGAATGACTCAACTTTCTGGTTAGAGAACATAATAATATAGGACTTTAGGCTTGAGGCTAAACTACTGAGAATGCCTAAATATTAAGATTCCACCAGTGTTATTCCAGTAGTTCTCAACTATGGTTTCTTAACATGCTGGCATGTTTCCATAACTGTGAGGTATATTACAAGTAATTTGTTATTAATAATAGCTAAGGACCAAATTCTGGAAATTAGTCATATTTTTAAAATACACTAATGTTAGGTTTGCAGTATCCATATAATAACACTCCCATTCTTATCCATTATAATATGTTCTTGATTGGGATCTGATCAGGGGAGCATGCTGAAAAGTGGAGTATAACCCAGAATCTATATTTACTATGAGGCAATCTTTAGTGACACAGAAGTCACTGGAACTGGATTTCAAAATGGAATTGAGGACCCACCAGTACTCTTCAAACAGAAATGGGGGAAATGTTCTCATGAAAGTAGACAGTTCTCATTCTATAATGATTTGCTCCCAAGGTCTTTACCAGCCATCAATACAAGTACTGGTTTTTGCAGCACTTAGAGAGCCACTTTCCCCCTCCCCTCATCAGCTCTTCCATACACACAGTTAGCTCCTGTAGGTCCTAAAAAGTAATTTAAAAATTGATGGGCAGGATTATATTGTATTCTACAAAGGTTACTCACCACAAATAAAATTCTGTTGGGGGCAGGGGGAGAAGAATCTTGCAGATTTAGGAAGGGCCCTGTTTCCCAAACAGACTGAGGATAATAGCACGGTTTAGAGATCTGAGATCCAGGTAGAATGGATAGGAAAATAATTTCCTCACATTCCAGCATAGCCACATTAGATCAAAGCCTATTGGAGACTGGGAACCATGCTAGGCACTCTGGTTATCAGTGTGCCACCAAGCTGTAGATCTTAGTAAGGGCTTCCACTTGCATGCAAATGTATAAAGAGGGACACAAGGACAATCTGTAAATCTTGTCTGTTGGGAAACACCAGTCCTATACAGAACTCTCTTTAAGCCCCATTCTATACTTTATACTTTCTATAAAGTACTTAAATTAATAGATTAATAATGGAGGTAACTCAAAGTTTGGTAGTGCATTTAACCAAAAGAGAGAACAAGAATGAGTAATAGAAGCTCAATATCAAAAAAACAAACAACCCAATCAAAAAATGGGCAGAGATGGGCTTCCCTGGTGGTGCAGTGGTTGAGAGTTCGCCTGCCAATGCAGGGGACATGGGTTCGTGCCCCGGTCCAGGAAGATTCCACATGCCACGGAGTGGCTGGGCCCGTGAGCCATGGCCACTGAGCCTGCGTGTCCGGAGCCTGTGCTCCACAACAGGAGAGGCCATAACAGTGAGAGGCCCGCGTACCACAAAAAAAAAAAAAAAAAAAAAAAAAGGCAGAGGACCTAAACAGACATTTCTCCAAAGAAGATATACAGATGGCCAAGAGGCACATGAAAAGATGCTCAACATCACTAATTATTAGAGAAATGCAAATCAAAACTACAATGAGGTATCACCCCACACCAATCAGGATGGCCATCATTAAAAAATTCTACAAACAATAAATGCTAGAGAGGGTGTGGAGAAAAGGGAACCCTCTTGCACTGTGGGTGGGAATGTAAATTGATACAGCCACTATGGAGAACAGTATGGAGGTTCCTTAAAAAACTAAAAATAGAACTACCATATGACCCAGAAATCCTACTCCTGGGCATATACCCAGAGAAAACCATAATTCAAAAAGACACATGCACCCCAGTGTTCATTACAACACTATTTACAATAGCTAGGACATGGAAGCAACATAAATTATCCATCAACAGAGGAATGGATAAAGAAGATGTGGTACATATATACAATGGAATATTACTCAGCCATAAAAAGGAATGAAATTGGGTCATTTGTAGAGATATGAATGGACCTAGAGACTGTCATACAGACTGAAGTAAGTCAGAAAGAGAAAAACAAATATCGTATGTTAATGTATACATATGGAATCTAGAAAAATGGTACAGATGATCTTATGTGGAAAGCAGAAATAGAGACACAGACATAGAGAACAAATGTATGGACACCAAGGGGGGAAAGAGGTGGGTAGGATGAATTGGGATATTGGGATTGACATATATACACTCTTGATACTATGTATAAAATAGATAACTAATGAGAACCTACTGTATAGCTCAGGAAACTCTACTTAATGCTCTGTGGTGACCTAAATGGGAAGGAAATCCCAAAAAAGAGGGGATATAAGTATATGTATAGCTGATTCACTTTGCTGTACAGTAGAAACTAACACAACATTGTAAAACAAGTATACTCCAATAGAAACTAATTTTTAAAAAAGAATGAGTAATAGTATTGAGAAAAAGCCATTAGACTCTAAACTCTTTGAGGACAATGATCTGTTATGCAGTTCCAGAAACTAACATCTAGTCAAGGACTAGCAGTGAACATTGAATCAAATCAAACACAAATTTCAGTCTAAATAATTATTTTAAAGTTTATTTAAAAGTTGGAGAGTTAACAGTTCAATATGATGCAGGAGTAGGACATGGAGCTCACCTTCTCTCATAAAAACATTAAAAATACATCTGAAAGTGGAACAATTCACACAGAACTTCTACTGAATGCCGGCAGAAGACTTCTGAAAGGGCAAGAAAACCTCCACGTAACTGGGTAGGACAAAAGGAAAAAGAAAAAGAAAGGAATCAGGATGGGTCCCGTGCCCCAGGGAGGGAATGGTAAAGAAGGAAAGGCTCCCACACCCAAGGAAGCCCCCTCACCAGTGGGGAGATCAGCCTGGATGGAGGGGGAGCTTTGGAACTTAGGAGGAGAGGGCAGCAACTGGTTTGTAGATGGCAAAATGGACAGTAACCTTCACAGAAGGTTGGGACTGCCCCCCTGTGCTCACCAGCCTGAGATGTTCCTCCACTGGTGCAAGTTCAGGCTGGGTGCTGAAGCTCAGGCTTCAGAGGTCAGACCTAGGGAGAAAACCGGGGTTGGCTGCACAGAGACAGGCTGAAGAGGTTGGATTCTGGCAACTGAGGGTGTACTCGGAAGAAGCCTAGGCCCACCAGAGAGGCAAGGTGCTATTATTGGGGGGCACAGGAAAAGAGGGGTGGGAGCATCATAAGAGCTGATTTCTGTGTGAGTGCTCTCATGCAACAGGACACTGCCTAAAGGAGCTGCGGGGGCAAACACAAGTCTCTGCAGCTGCCGCCACTGCTACAAGACCCATGAGCAGGCACCAAGCACTACCCCCACTGTCCCGGAGGTGTGAAGGCTGCAGCCACCCTAGGAGATCCGAGAGCAGGTGCTAAGCTCTGCCCCCGCTATTCCAGGAGTGCACTGGCTGCAGTCACTGCTACAAGACCTGCAAGCAGGTGCCAAGTGCTGCTCCCGCCATCCCAGGAGCACACAAGGGCTGTCACACCTGCACACCCCATATCAAGGGAATAATGGCCAGCACAAACTGAGGAAAGAGGCAGAAAGCATTCAAACTAAAAGCAGCCCCTGGATTCTGGACAAGATGGCAGAGGGACTTAAGCTCACCTCCTCATGAAAACACCAAAATCACAACTAACTGCTGAACAACCATTGAAAAAAAAGACTGGAACCTAACAAAAAGATGGTATATTTAAAGACAAAGAAGAAACCACAATGAGACGGTAGGAGGGTTGCTTTTGCAACATAATCAAATCCCATATCCACTGAGTGGTCGATCCACAAACTGGAAAACAATTTTATCACAGAGGTTCTCCCACAAGAGTGAGAGTTTTGAACCCCATGTCAGGCTCCCCAGCCTGAGGGTCTAGCATGGGGAAGAGGACCCCTGCCCCCATCAGAGCATTTGGCTTTGAAGGCCAGCAGGTCTTGAATGCAGGAGCTCCACAGGACTGGGGAAAACAGAGACTCCACTCTTGGAGAGTGCACACAAGGTTTCACATACATTGGGACCCAGGGCAAATCAGCAACTCCATAGGAGCAAGGTCTGGACCTACCTGTGGGTCTTGGAGGGTCTCCTGGGAGGCAAGGGTTGGCTGTAGCTCATTGGAGGAGCAAGGACACTGGTGGCAGAGGCCCCAGGTAATATTGATCAACATGAGCTCTCATGGAGGTCACCATTTGGCACCAAGACCTGGCCCTACCCAACAGCATGCAGGCTCCAATGCTGAGATACCTCAGGGCAAAGAATCAACAGGGTGGAAACACAGCCCCACCCATCAGCAGACAGGCTGCCTAAAGTCTTCCTGACCCCACAGCCCCCTATAAAAATACCACTTGACATGGCCCTGCCACACAGAGGGACAAGATGCAACTCCACCAACGGGGGCAGGCACCAGTCCCTCCCACCAGGAAGCCTGCACTAGCCCCAGGACCAACCTTACCCACAAGGGGGCAAACACCAGAAGCAACAGGAGCTACAATCCTGCAGACTGTGGAAAGGAGACCACAAACACAGAAATGTAGACAAAATGACAGCACAGAAATATGTTCCAGATGAAGGAAAAAGATTAAACCCCAGAAAAACAACTAAGTGAAGTGGAGATAGGCAATCTACCTGAAAAGAATTTAGAGTAATGATAGTAAAGATAATCCAAGATCTCAGAAAAAAATGGAGGCACAGACTGAGAAGATACAATAATTGTTTAACAAAGACCTGTAAGCTATAAAGAACAGAGATAAACAGTACAATAACTGAAATGAAAAATACACTAGAAGGAATCAATAGCAGAATAAATGACGCAGAAGAACGAATAAGTGAGCTGGAAGACAGAGTGCTGAAATCACTGCCATGGAACAGAAAAAAGAAATAACAATGAAAAGAAATGAGGACAGTCTTGGAGACCTCTGGGACAACATTAAACACACCAACATTCAAATTATAGGGGTCCCAGAAAAAGAAGAGGACCTGAGAAAATACTTGAAGAGATATATGCTGAAAACTTCCTTAACATGGAAAAGGAAACACTCATTCAAGTCCAGGAAGCACAGAGAGTCCCACACAGGATAAACTGAAGGAGGAACACTCCAAGACACATATTAATCAAACTGACAAAAATTAAAGACAAAGAAAAAATATTAAAAGCAACAAGGGCAAAGCAACACATGACATACAAGGGAATCCCCATAAGGTTATCAGTTGATTTTTTAGCAGAAACTCTGCAGGCCAGAAGGGAATGGCACAATATATTTCAAATGATGAAAGGGAAAAACCTACAACCAAGAATTCTCTTACGCAGCAAGGCACTCATTCAGATTTGGTGGAGGTATCAAAAGCTTTACAGAAAACAAAAGCTAAGAGAATTCAGCACCATCCAACCAGGTCTACAACAAATCATAAAGGAACTTCTCTAGGGAGAAAAAAAAAAGGCCACAACTAGAAACAAGAAAATTATGAATGGGAAAGCTCACCAGTAAAGGCAAACATAAAGGTAGGAAATCATCCACACACAAATATGATATCAAAACCAGAAATTATGATTTACAAATGCAGGATATTGGGAATGCATTTGGAATTAAGAGGAGAGCAACTTAATCTTGTATTTATATAGACTGCTATATCAAAACCTCATGGGAATGGCAAACCAAAAATCTGCAACAGATACAGAAAAAAGAAAAAACAATCCAAACACAGCACTAAATATAGTCATCAAGTCACAAGAGAAGTGAACAAAAGAGGAAGGGAAGAGAAAACACCTACAAAAACAAATCCAAAACAACAAAATTGCAATAAGAACATACATATTGATAATTACCTTAAATGTAAATGGATTAACTCCTCCAACCAAAAGAAATACACTGGCTGAAAGGATACAGAAAAAAGACCAATATAATGCTTTCTACAAGAGATCCACTTCAGATCTAGAGACACATACAGACTGAAAGTGAGGGAATGGAAAAAGGTATTCCATGGAAATGGAAATCAAAAAGCTGGAGTAGCAATACTCATATCAGTCAAAATGATTTTAAAATGAACAATGTTATGAGACAAAGAAGGATACTATATAATGATCAAGGGATCAATTTAAGAAAAAATATAACAATTATAAATATACATGCACCCAACACAGGAGCACCTCAATATATAAGGCAAATGCTAACAGTTATAAAAGGAGAAATCAACAGTAAGACAATAATAGTGGGGGACTTTAACAACCCACTTATATCAATAGATCATCCAGACAGAAAATCAATAAGGAAACATAGGCCTTAAATGACACATTAGACCAAATGGATTTATTTGATATTTTGAAACATTCCATCTGAAACCAGCATAATACACTTCCTTTTCAGGTGTACATGGAACATTCTCCAGGATAGATCACATCTGGGGCCAAAAACAAGCCTCAGTAAATTTAAGAAAATTGAAATGATATCAAGCATCTTTTCTGACCATAACGCTATGACATTAGAAATCAACTACAAGAAAAAAAAACTGTAAAAAACACAAACACGTGGAAGCTAAACAATATGTTACTAGACAACCAATGGATCACTAAAGAAATCAAAGATGAAATTAAAAAATACCTAGAGACAAAAGACAACAAAAACACAATGACCCAAAACCTATGGGATGCAGCAAAAGCAGTTCTAAGAGGGAAGTTTATAGCAATACAATCTTACCTCAGGAAATAAGAAAAATCTCAAATAAACAACCTATCCTTACACCTAAAGCAACTAGAGAAAGAATACAAACAAAACCCAAAGTTAGTAGAAAGAAAGTAATCATAAATTTCAGAGCATAAATAAATGAAATAGAGATGAAGAAAACAATAGAATAGATCAATGTAACTAAAAGCTGGTTCTTGAAAAAGATAAACAAAACTGATAAACCTCTAGCCAGACTCATCAAGAAAAAAAGGGAGAGGGCTCAAATCAATAAAATGATTAGAACTGAAAAAGGAGACATTACAGTGGACACCACAGAAATACAAGGGATCATCAGAGACTACTACAAGCAACTATATGCCAAAAGAATGGACAACCTAGAAATGGACAAATTCTTAGAAAGATACAAACTTCCAAGACTGAATCAGGAAGAAATTAAAAAATATGAACAGAACAATCAGAAGTACTGAAATTCAAACAATGACTTAAGACTTCCAACAAAGAAAAGTCCAGGGCCAGATGCCTTCAGAGATGAATTCTACCAAACATTTAGAGAAGAGCTAACACTTATCCTTCTGAAACTCTTCCGAAAGATTGCAGAGGAAGGAACACTCCCAAGCTCATTCTATGAGGCCACCATCACCCTCACACCAAAACCAGACAAAGATACCACACAAAAAAAGAAAATTACAGTCCAATATCACTGATGAACATAGATGCAAAAAATACTCAACAAGATACTAACAAACTGAATCCAACAGTACATTAAAAAAAATCATACACCATGATCAAGTGGGATTTATCTCAGGGATGCAAGGATTCTTCATTATCTACAAATCAATCAGTGTGGTATGCCACATTAACAAACTGAAGAATAAAAACCATATGATCACCTCAATAGATGCAGAAAATGCTTTGGATAAAATTCAACACCCAGTTACAGTAATAACTCTCCAAAAAGTAGGCATAGAGGAAACTTACCTCAACATAATAAAGATCACATATGACAAACCCACAGCTAATATCATTCTCAATGGTGAAAAGCTGAAAGCTTTTCCTCTAAGATCAGGAACAAGACAAGGATATCAACTTTCACCACTTTTATGCAACATAGTTTTGG
Organism: Mesoplodon densirostris; assembly: GCF_025265405.1. Taxonomy (NCBI): domain Eukaryota; kingdom Metazoa; phylum Chordata; class Mammalia; order Artiodactyla; family Ziphiidae; genus Mesoplodon; species Mesoplodon densirostris. Next base: position 92,196,130 of record NC_082663.1, read on the forward strand.
ATGTCCTAGCTACGGCAATCAGAGAAGAAAAAGAAATAAAAGGAATCCAAATTGGAAAAGAAGTAAAACTGTCACTGTTTTCAGATGACATGATATTATACATAGAAAATATTAAAGAAGCTACCAGAAAACTACTAGATCTCATCCATGAATTCGGTAAAGTTACAGGATACAAAATTAATACACAGAAATCTCTTGCATTCCTATACACTAACAATGAAAGATCAGAAACAGAAATTAAGGAAACAATCCCATTTACCACTGCATCAAAAAGAATAAAATGCCTAAGGAGGCAAAAGCCCTGTACTCTGAAAACCATAACATGCTGATGAAAGAAATCAAAGATGACATGAACAGATGGAGAGATATACCGTGTTCTTGGATTGGAAGAATCAATACTGTCAAAATGACTATACTTCCAAAGGCAATCTACAGATTCAATGCAATCCCTATCAAATTACCAACGGCATTTTTCACAGAACTAGAATAAAATATTTTACAATTTGTATGGAAACACAAAAGATGCCAAATAGCCAAAGCAATCCTGGGGGGAAAAAAGCGGACCTGAAGGAATCAGGCTCCCTGACTTCAGAAACTAGATTTTCAGAATTCTAGATTTATCTGTTTTTGGAGCTAGAGTTGCCTTATGATGTCATTTTCTCCTCTGCTTCCTTAGTACCCTGTATCTGTCAACCTATAATTCATATTTTTTGTTTGTGCATCTACCTCTTCCTTTAAACTCAAAATTCCTTGAGAGCAAGGAATACTCCCCTTTATCTCCAGAACACAGCATATTTTCCTGAAGCTAAAGACACCCTGAAAATATGCCTTTTAGATGTTGCTTTTATTTATAAATCCTGCTATTTTATGATGTGTTTCAATAGCCCTAAAACTTTGATGGTTCCTCATAGTTTAAAAAGGAAAGCTGGGGGGGTTGCAAGGGTGACCATTATCTGGTCATAGCAATCATATTTTACCTCATCTTTCACTTTTTCCTCATTCAGTGCCTAAATCTTCTAATCACTATTTTCAAAATTTCCCATAATTCTCTGCTTCTATGAATTTGTTTATACTGTTCTTTTCACATAGAATTTTTTTCCCATGTTCAAAATCTATTTCCTCCCTAAGGCCTAACTTAAGTGACTTCCTATCAATTAAACATCTCCTAATTTTTTCCAGCATGAAGTTTTCTTTCCCTTCTAGGAACTCTTATATCCCTTTACCTTCCTTATAGTGTTTATTATTAATACTTAATAAGTATTTATGAACAGCATTTATTGCACATTTGGTATTTTAAAAGCCCAATAATGTAATATATTTCCAAGTATGAGATCTTTTTTGAAATACAGTGAGATATATAATCATTATCTCTTTATAGTTCAGCAGTCTACTTAAGAGAAAATTTGTTTACAAGTAAGTGCTAAAATACTGAGAGAAGTTCCAACTGCTATTTTTGTTGAATCTGGCTAAATAGCACAGCATGTTCTAGCAAAGTAAACTACCACAGACCCTTTTCCTTCTCTTGTGCTTCCTGCCTAGAGAAGTTTAGCATTTGTTGTAAAGCTGGTTTGGTGGTGCTGAATTCTCTTAGCTTTTGCTTGTCTGTAAAGGTTTTAATTCCTCTGTTGAATCTGAATGAGATCCTTGCTGGGTAGAGTAATATTGGTTGTATAGGTTTTTCTCTTTCATCACTTTAAATATGTCCTGCCACTCCCTTCTGGTTTGCAGAGTTTCTGCTGAAAGATCAGCTGTTAACCTTATGGGGATTCCCTTGTATGTTATTTGTTATTTTTCCCTTGCTGCTTTTAATATTTTTTCTTTGTGTTTAATTTTTGACAGTTTGATTAATATGTGTCTTGGCATGTTTCTCCTTAGATTTATCCTGTATGGGACTCTGTGTGCTTCCTGGACTTGATTGACTATTTCCTTTCCCATATTAGGGAAGTTTTCAACTATAATCTCTTCAAGTATTTTCTCAGTCCCTTTCTTTTCCTCTTCTTCTTCTGGGACCCCTATAATTCAAATGTTAGTGTGTTTAATGTGGTCCCAGAGGACTCTTAGACTGTCCTCAATTCTTTTCACTCTTTTTTCTTTGCTCTGCGGTAGTTATTTCCACTATTTTATCTTCCAGGTGACTTATCCATTCTTCTGCCTCAGTTATTCTGCTATTGATTCCTTCTAGAGAATTTTTAATTTCATTTATTGTGTTGTTCATCACTATTTGTTTGCTCTTTAGTTCTTCTAGGTCCTTGTTAAACGTTTCTTGTATTTTCTCCATTCTATTTCCAAGATTTTGGATCATCTTTACTATCATTACTCTGAATTCTTTTTCAGGTAGACTGCCTATTTCCTCTTCATTTGTTTGGTCTGGTGGGTTTTTACCTTGCTCCTTCATTACTGTGTGTTTCTCTGTCTTCTCATTTTGCTTAACTTACTGTGTTTGGGGTCTCCTTTTCTCTGGCAGCAGGTTCGTAGTTCCTGTTGTTTTTGGTGTCTGCCCCCAGTGGCTAAGGCTGGTTCAGTGGGTTGTGTAGGCTTCCCGGTGGAGGGGACTGGTGCCTGTGTTCTGGAGGATGAGGCTGGATCTTGTCTTTCTGGTGGGCCGGACCACGTCCGGTGGTGTGTTTTGGGGTGTCTGTGACCTTATTATGATTTTAGGCCACCTCTGTGCTAATGGGTGGGGTTGTGCTCCTGTCTTGCTAGTTGTTTGGCATAGGGTGTCCAGCACTGTAGCTTGCTGGTCATTGAGTGGAGCTGGGTCTTAGCATTGAGATGGAGATCTCTGGGCGAGATCTTTTGCCATTTGATATTACGTGGAGCAGGGAGGTCTCTGGTGGACCAATGTCCTGAACTCAGTTCTCCCACCTCAGAGGCACAGGCCTGATACTCAGCTGGAGCACCAAGTCCCTGTCATCCAAATGGCTCAGAAGAAAAGGGAGAAAAGATGAAAGAAAAAAAAAAAATAAAATTATTAAAATAAAAACTATATAAAAATAAAAAATTTAAAAGTAATAAAAATAAGAAAAAAAAAGAAAGAAAAGAATAACCAAAACCAAAAAACAAATCCACCAATGATAACAAGTGCTAAAAGCTATACTAAAACAACAACAAAACAAACGGACAGACAGAACCCTAGGACAGATGGTAAAAGCAAAGCTATACAGACAAAATCACACAAAGAAGCATACACATACACACTCACAAAAAGAGAAAAAGGAAAAAAATATATATATCATTGCTTCCAAAGTCCACCACCTCAATTTTGGGATGATTCATTTTCTATTCAGGTATTCCACAGATGCAGGGTACATCAAGTTAATTGTGGAGATTTAATCCGCTGCTCCTGAGGCTGCTGGAAGAGATTTCCCTTTCTCTTCTTTGTTTGCACAGCTCCTGGGGTTCAGCTTTGGATTTGACCCCCACCTCTGCGTGTAGGTCGCCTGAGTGCGTCTGTTCTTCGCTCAGACAGGAAGGGGTTAAAGGAGCGGCTGATTGGGGCCTCTGGCTCACTGAGGCCAGGGGAGGGAGGGGTAACGGATGCGGGGCAAGCCTGCGGCAGCAGAGGCCAGCATGACATTGCAACAGCCTGAGGTGCGCCATGCGTTCTCCTGGGGAAGTTGTCCCTGGATCACGGAACCCTGGACTGGTGGCGGGCTGCACAGGCTCCCAGGAGGGGAGGTGTGGATAGTGACCTGTGCTTGCACACAGGCTTCTTGGTGGCTTCAGCAGCAGGCTTAGGGTTTCATGCCGTCTCTGGGGTCTGCACTGATAGCCGCGGCTCATGCCCGTCTCTGGAGCTCATTTAGGTGGTGCTCTGAATCCCCTGTCCTCATGCACCCTGAAACAATGGTTTCCTTGCCTCTTAGGCAGGTCCAGACTTTTTCCCAGACTCTCGCCCAGCTAGCTACCACAGACCCTTATTTCAGTTTAGATTGCTTTTTTTTTCCACATCTCACTTCTAAAGTAAAGCTGGCTACAGAATCTTGGCTTTAAGAAATAACCTGGTATGACCTTTACAATTGTAGTAAAATAACAATTGTCTATCTTGCCACAAAAATATTTCATATAATCAAAATAAATACAATGAAATGTTACATTTTATTGTATGTACAAATACAATAAAATGAACTGATATTTGGCAATCACTTCAGATGGTAAAAAAAAGTAATTATTAGACATTAGGTGGGACAAAATGTATTTTGCATCACAGACAACTGATGCAATTTTTGACTATTTGTTTGGTTAAACTCTTCCAGCTTCCTAGTTTCACCTCAGTGCCCCTCTCAATTTTGAACAGTACAACACAGAGTATACTTTTATTTGAAGAACCCATCCAGATTGCTTATATTTCCTTGGTATTGATTTTGCAGTATCTGAAGCACAGGTAGTTGTTGGTTCTGTGTGCACACAGAAAAAAACCTTGAATTGATTTAAAATAAACCAGGTCAGTGTAGATCAATTTAGGCCATGACAACCCACGAGATGTAAATTAGGATTCTCCTACTGAGACTGAAAATAGATTCCATCAAATCTTCTCTGAGAAGATTCTGCAACTGTATCTTAAAAGGGACAGCTATAAAAATCTCAAGATTCCTGTAGTATTTTGAGTAAGAGGAAATGGAAGAAAGGGCAGGAGATAAAATGCTATTTCAACAAAGGAATTTCCCAGTACATAGCCTAGTGTTTTTATTTTCTGTATTAATCAGTTTTGGAGGAAAGACAACATTGGAAGAACAAATTAAAAAGCAATCTACTAATGACTTTATGCCAACTACACTTGTCAACCATAATTTCTCCTGCAAAAGTAATAAAGGGCAGTGATCATTTTCAAACAGAATGGAAAGTATTGTACCTGAATTCATTCATATACTCTTTTCAATGTGTGAGGTGCTTAACAGACAGCTTTTTAGTGAAACACCTGGAAAACCAAAAAGTAATAGCTAATCCATGAAGCCACTGTGCCAAAAACTGGAGCAGACTTTGAGGGTCACATTGCTATCACAAAGTGATTGCTTCATTGATGTCATGAGAAAATGCTATGCCTTATCAACAATTTCATCTTAGAAAGAGAATGTGGAAAATAACTTTACAACTTCTTTTGATCCAGTTTCCTGCAGCACAGTGAGCTGTTCCCTATAATTTCTTACCAAAGAGAAGTGGATTCCCCATTCTGAGGACCTCAGGAATAAGGTACCTGACTTTGTATCTCTACTGTATAACTTTAGAAATATTAGATTGTAAGGAGCAATTTCAGGGCAAATTCATTGGCAGAATGCTTTCAGTTTGGGTGGGACTAAAGATTACCCAGAGTAAGGATATTAGCCCTGGCTTTGCCACTAACTAGCTGAATGTCAGGAAACTGGGGCTTCAGTTTCCTCATCTGAGCCTCTCATCTGAGCCTCTATTTCCTTGTCTGAACTCACTAAGCATTGGTTTCCTTATCTGAGCTATTCATCATAGTCAGCCTGCTCAATTCTTTTATCATTTCACTTTATAACAACCAAGGCTCAGTTTTAATTCCATAAGCCAAGAAATAAAGGCTAATGTTATAAAACATAAACACCTTAGGCAGTGTGACATAGACTTCAGAACAAGGAATATTACCAGGGTTAAAAATAACATTACAAAATGATTTAAAAAATCGATTCACTAAGAATAAAAAACAATCCTGAATGTGTGTGGAGCTAAAAACTGTACTTGAAAATACATGTAGCAGAAAATAATGGAACTGAAAAGAGAAATAGACAAATCCATAATTTGGACTTGAAGTATCCATAATAATTGGATACTTCAACAATTATCTTTCAGCAATTATTATAACAAGTAGACAGAAAATCAATAAGGATATCAAAGCCTGCAACAGCACTATCAACCAACTTTATATAATTAACATATTTAAAATAATAAAAATCATAAAAAATTTATTCTAAGACTATTTAAAAAAACCTTAAATTAGAAAACAGTAACAAAGATATCTGGAAAGTCTCCAAATACTTGGAATTAAACTATACACTTCTAAATAACCCATGAGTCAAAGAGGAAGTCACATGGGAAAATAGAAAATATTTTAAATTGAAAACAAAACAAAAAAATGTGTAGAATGCAGTTAAAGCAGTGCTTAGAGGGAAATGTATAACATTAAATGTATACATCAGAAAGCAAAAAATGTCTCAAATTGATGAGCTAAGCTTTCACTTTAAGAAACTGATAAGAGAAAAGCATATTAAACCCTAAGAGGTAAAAGAAAGTAAAATAAGTATAGGCACAATAATCAATGAAATTGAAAGTGTAAATAACATAAGAGTAAATGGAAACCAAATGTGTGTTCTTTGCAAAGATCAATAAAAATGATAAACCTCGAATCAGACTCACCAAACAAAAACTAAAACAAAAAAATGGAAGATACAAATTGGTAACATCAGAATGAAAAGGGAAACATCATTATGGATCCTACAACATTAAATAGATAATAATAAAGTATTACAAACAATTTAATGCCCATAAATCCAACAGGTTAGATGCAACAGGCAAATTCTCTGAAGGTAAAAACTATCAAAGTTCACTCAAGAAGAAATAAGTATAATATGACTACTCTAATAAATATAAAGGAATTGAATTCATAGTTAAATTTCTTCCAAGAAAGAAAATACCAAGCCCAATGAATTTTTTTTTTTTTTTTGCTGTACGCGGGCCTCTCACTGCTGTGGCCTCTCCCGTTGTGGAGCACAGGCTCCAGACACACAGGCTCCGCGGCCATGGCTCGCGGGCCCAGCCGCTCCGCGGCATGTGGGATCTTCCGGGATCGGGGCACGAACCCGTGTCCCCTGCATCGGCAGGCGGACTCTCAACCACTGCGCCACCAGGGAAGCCCAAGCCCAATGAATTTGATAATTAATTCTGCCAAACCTTTAAGGAAGAAATAATGCCAGTTCTATAGAAACTCTTCATGAAAGTAACCTTTTGCAATTCATATTACAATGTTATGGCACTGAGCCTGGATATGACCCCCCAACTTATGTGGGATGCTTTTATTTCCTGACACCCCCAGTGCCACTGAACCCATGGAAGTCCCTACCATGCTCAGCCTCACTCACTTCTGTTCATTTCTTTTGAGGTTTTGATTTATGAATATGCTTTTCTTGATTTTTTTTGTATGACTATAAATTTTGTATTTTGAAAACTATTTTTATATCCCTCCTATACGTTTGGAGCAGTTAGGAGAGATGGTATGCTCTGGATCTTAAAACATAACCTTATTGTACTGGCTTGGTTAGAAGTCTTGTATATAAAAGATTCTAAATAAACATTTGCTAAACTGACTTGCATAAAGTTACATCTAATGTGAAACACTACAGTTATATTCTACTGAGTTATTTTTTCCCCTTACTTTCAGTCTTATGTTTTGCAACAAATCAAAATGAATCTCTCTGTGAGAGTAATAAGAATTAATTTGGGGGATGATCTTCAGGCATCTTTGAGTAGACAGAACCACTTGATGGCATTTGCAGAAATTGATCTAGGCACGTTTCTTTTCCAGTCTTGTTATTTTGTTTACATACTTCCCTGTAGCAAACATAGATATTAAAGGCCATGCTTTATGCTGTGGCCTTGGAAATATCAACTTTCTCCTACTCTCAACTGTATCAGTAGCATTTCTTGCCTCCTGATGCTAGGCAAAGTAGAACTCTCTTTAGACTACATAGCCAACTCTTATTGGCACTAAAGCTTTTTTTTTTTTTTTTTTTGTGGTACGCGGGCCTCTCACTGTTGTGGCCTCTCCCATTGCGGAGCACAGGCTCCGGACGCGCAGGCTCAGCGGCCATGGCTCACGGGCCCAGCCGCTCCGCGGCATGTGGGATCCTCCCAGACCGGGGCACGAACCCGCGTCCCCTGCACCGGCAGGCGGACTCTCAACCACTGCGCTACCAGGGAAGCCCGGCACTAAAGCTTTTTATTCTCTGATCCATTAGCAGGTTGATGTCTCTTAAGGTCAAAAGGTGCAAAAAACTTTGAAATACATAGCACTGAGTTTGATCTTAAAAATATAAAATCAAAGGATTTTAAAATCTTAGGAATAAGTCCTGCTTTTTATCTAATGTTAGTGAATTAAAAATATTACCAGCTCATACCTACTGGCCATTGATATTAAAAATAAGTAGCTATGAAATTGGACTCCCAAGTATTTTTCAAAGTACTTGCCTTGGTAAGATACCAAGAGCCCTTGTTTTCTTAATGGTTTCTAAAGACAATTTTCCACTAAAAGAAACCAAGTTTCCTTGAATAAATAGCTGACTTCAGAATTGGGGCAGGAAAGATCTAAGATGAGAGCATTTTGTTCCAGAAAGTATGGAAGCATTTTTTTAAAATTGGGATGTATCAAAATGATATAGGAGCCTAACTGAAAGAGCTCCCATTGGCAATACATGGGACCAAGTAAGTAATGAGAATAACAGATTAAAACTGAAAAAAAATTATTTTGAAAAAAAATAATAAATGAAATCATAGTGATACAAATAAGTAAATGAAAAATTAAATAAATAAATAAGTAAACAAGGTTGGAGGGAAGACCATTTTGGAAGAATGCTGATTCATAAATGCAGTAGAAATGATAGAGGTAGAAAATCACAAATTTGCAACCATGGTAGTTAGGCAAGAAATATCAATGGATACTAAAACTAGTGGGTAAAGGTTTCATAGGAAACAAGACATTTACATAGTATCAAAATGTTTTCCCATAAATTAAATAATTACTAATGGAATGTAGAGTAACTCTCTGGTAGAGAAATCTATTAGACACTCCCCTAGCCAGGAGATGAAAATTAAAATCACCAATAATCGAATAAATTAATATCATCCTTGATGTGATACAGTGAGAAGGACACATCACTTCTGTACTATTCTTGCTGAAGATAAATAACCTGAAGCTAATCATGAGTAGAAATTAAACTCAGGTTGAGTTTGGTTTTTCCACAATGTAATTTCCTGTAGTCTGTAAAAAAGTTAAGATAAAGAAACAAAGAATGGTTCCAGACTAAATGAGACAAAAAAGACATGACAATCAAATGCAGCATGTGATCCTGGACTGGATCCTGGACCTAGGGGAAAAATAGCTATAAAAGAATTATCAGGACAATTGGAAAAATCTGAATATGAACTACAAATTATGAAATAGGGTTATATCAGTTTCAATTTCCTGATTTTGATAATTGTTCTATGTTTACATAAGAGAATGTTCTTGTTTCAGGAAATACACTGAAGCATTTAGGGATAAAGGGCCATGATGTCAGAAATGCACTCTCAAATGCATTTAGTTTAGTAAAAATGTATATGTATGTGCAACATACATACATCATATGAGTGCTCATGTATGTGAATAGATTGATGGATAGGTAAATAGATAGGGACTGAATGATAAAGTAAATACAGCAAAATGCTAATAATTTGTGATTCTGGGAAAAGGGTATATGGGTGCCCTTTGTACTACTCTTGCAGATCTTCTTATATTTGAAATTGTATCAAAACAAAAAGTTAACCCCCAAAATACTTGCATTAGGATGCTAAACATTTATTCCAAAAATGTTACAAATAAATCATTACTTTTGCTCAAATCATTTTTTAAAATACTTTAAAATTTTATCTTTAAGGTTACTTTGCCACTTCACACACACAAACACACACACATACACGCTACTCTGCATATCATAATTGAATGTTTATTAGATATCTTAAACCTTGTATGTCCCAAGCATACTATTTTTGCCCATTTACTCCTATCTTTTCCCTTGATCTCATTCCAAACCATTCTTATTTTAGTTAAATGACAAAATTCTTCCTGTTGCTGAGGTCAAACACATGCAGCTTATTCCTATGACCTTTCTTCCCCACCTTTTCTGCATCCCCAGTTCTTTAGTGTGTACTGTTAGTCCTACCTTCAAAACTCTCTAACTCCACTATTCTTTCCCTACTCCACTGCTGCATTTCACCTTCTCTACAGACCTTCCCTCCCACCTGATCTCCCTGCTTCTGTGTTCTCCAGTCACTCTGGCCTTGCTTCTGCCCCTACACAGCCCAGGCTGATCAGTCCTCATCTGAGGGCCTGTGTGCTTGCTATCAGAAATAGTCATTCTCCAGGGACTCACATGGCTGTCTCTTTTCATCATCCAGGCCTTAGCTCAAATGTTACCTCCTCTGAGAAGCCTTTCCTGACCACCCTACATAAGGAAGGAAGCCACAGTATGCCTAATTTTTCAGGACATTATTTGAACTTTCTTCCTAGAACTTACCACACATTGACTTATGATAATATTGATATTTTTATTCCCCCATTAAAAGAGCCATAGAGGAGGGACTTGCCTGTTCAATCACTCTCAGCAGAGTATAGGGCCTGATGAATTGTAGATGCTCAATATGTATTTATCAAACAAGTGAAAAATGAACAAAAGCTACACAAGAAATACAGCCTTGTAATGTTGTTTCTACTAAACAAGGCTGTCTCACTACTCATCGCTTGAGTCAGCAACTTGGGACTATGTCGATGCTGGCTGAAGAATAAAGGAGCCAGGCAGAGGAGAGCAAAAGGGAAAAACTGCAAGGCTGGGTGAGCCATCAAGTGACCAGACTAAGTCTGAGATCTGGACATCCGCTGCCAGTTTGCTCAAAATGCCATTAATTGGTAGGTGGTTGCAAATGGAAGGATGCCACAAGTGTATAAATGGATGCCTGGGAGTCTAGCCTTACTAGCATATGTGATGACCCTTAAGCTCAAATGTATTCAGGTGTACCACAAAGCATCAGTCAGAGGATATACAATTCTCATACTTAAAAACATCAAAAAAACCATCATTTTTATATAACAAGAGAAATCATTACATATAAAAGTAATTGAACAAAAGAAATAACAGATCACCCGAATCACCATAGCATTTGGAAATACCTGGGAGTTAAACTTATATATGCCATGAACTAACTGTATATTATATATCATATGAACCTACTACAAAATTCCTTTCTTCCAAGATAACTAAATTCCAAGTGTTTGCCAAGGACCTTGAGATAATAAATCAAAAGCGGAGCATGCTAATGCCTGTCCGGGTAATGCTCACACAGGAAGCCCTGGAAAGCCTGGGACGGGCTTCCCTAAGTCAGTACATCCTTATAAACAGACAATTTTCCTGAAGAAAATGGAGGCTATCTAACAAATCACACAAGAAAAGCACTACCAAAAGCCAAAGATTTTCATGTAGATACATAGTGAAAGACTGTCTTTTCTTTCTGCGACTGCATTAGCACACTGTCAAATAAATATGCTAATAAACAAAGACAGGGAAAACCAGGTCAAGAAGATCAGCTTCCTTGGGAAGCTGTCTTAATAAAATATATCAGTGAGGCATCAAACTGGAAGTTCCTCGGAGCTGTGGTCATGTCCAGCTTTCTATTTGTCACTGGGACCTCCACCTGACAAAGCTGTCACATTCAACTTCTTAAGCCATTCCATCAGTGTCATCTAAGATTGGTGGTTAACGTCATATGACAAGGCAGAATCCATGAAAGGGTAGTCTGGAGCCCAGTCCCTTTACCAGCACTGAAGTCAGGGTGCCTAATATTTTAGATGGGTCCCATTTTAGTATAGGGGTCTGAATGTACCAGGATATTATTTTCTTATCCTCCCTAGAGTACCATTTATTTAATGAAGACTTCAATTTTAATTTGCTATTAATACTATCATCTCAGTATTTTGGTATATAAACAAACATTTAAAATTTTGCTTTAGCAATCTGACAATTCCAAAGATTTAACACATATACACAACCATTAATTTAGGAACTTGAACTAAATAAATAATAAAATGTGCCCAACTATATATCTACAAATTCACTCATTACTGCACTATTAATAAAAGTAAAACATTTGGAAATTAACTAAATGACCAATAATAGAGAATTGATTAAATGAGCTATGACTCCTATATGCAATATGGTATGCAATACTATTTACTGGTTACAAAAATAATAGTTCACTTATTGACATATTTCCCCAATATTTACTGAGTATCTACCATGCATCAGCTTCTGCTCTAGTAATGCAATGCAGCAAAGAACAAGACAGAAAAATCCCTGCTCTCATGACATTTTCATTCTAGAGGGATCTGATGAGTTGGAAAAAATTTCACATTATAGAAATAACTGAAAAAAGCAGATTACAAAATTATATATACAAAATAATCTCAATTATGTAGAGTAAAAATATTTATTTACCAAGTGAATACTGCTATTTGAATAGAAAGCCATTTGTGTAGAGATTGGGTGTTGCCTGAGAAAAGCCAATAGCTCCCCTGATGGATTCCCACAATTTTATTACCTCAGTACTTCTGAGACAGAGCAAGTTACAACAATGCAGGAAAGTAGATCACTCTCTCAGATAGACTCATATAAACTGAATTTTGCCAATATCTTGGCAAAAACAGAATGCCAAGATATTGATTTAAAAAGAGAACTAATTTAGCAACATAATCTCCCCTTTTGGCAATTCCACACAGAATATCGGTTTTTTTAAGTATGTATATGAGCAAAAGATCAGAGCAAAGGAAACTAGATGGCAGTTGATTTCTTCAGTACTCACTTTTCTCTGCTTCCACTGCTCATTGGCCTCCTGAATTTATACATTTTTTAAAATTGAAGTATAGTTGATTTACAATATTATATGTTATAGGTGTACAATATAGTGATTCACAATTTTTAAAGATTATACTCCATTTATAGTTATTATAAAATATTGGCTATAATCCCCATGTTGTATAATATATCCTTGTAGCTTATTTTATACTTAATAGTTTGTACCTCTCAATATAGGGATAGGGGATTAAGAGGTACACATTCTTTCTTTAGATGAGTTTATTCACTCAGTAGAGTTAAATAAGTTGATTGAATGGGGATCTTTAGGTATGTATAATCTCTCTCCTTATCCATTAATATGTACTTATTTCTAGGTTTTAAAGTTTGTAGGGCAACGGTGATATCTTAGTTGACAAAAGTATGGTATGTGTGTCTGTCTGTACTAGATAAACTACCTCCAAAAAATAGATCTGGAAGGGAACATACTAAAGCACTAATAATGATTATCTAAAGTTGATGGGAATAGGGATAATTGATGGCATATTTCTTTTTCCCAATTTTTATGAAAAATATCTATTATGTTTATAACTAGAAAAAAAGTTAAAGAAGGTGGGTGACAGAACAATATTCCCACCATGAAAATGGAGAAAACAAGCTTAATTCATTCACCTAGCTAAACGTATCATAGTGCTGCTAAAACAATGAAGACTGGATAAGAAAGAAGAGGACCACAGGGAGGCAGCCTGATGTTTCCTATATACTATTTCTTCAGGTAATTTGGCATCTGAGCACAGATGTAGAGACCAAAAATCTAGGTTTTGCCTGGGTATAGGCCTACTGGTGGAGGGCAGAAAAATTAGGGGAACTTTTGGTGGTCTTCTAAGGCTGGAGAGATAAAACTGAATAATTGATAAGCTTCAAAATCCAGCCAGTTTTTCTCCAGAGGTATTGCCAAATTCCAAAGCTATGTAGCCTGGGAAGCTAATACACTAACAGAAAGCCCAGAAAATCAAAGCAGCATTTGCAGCCTGGTTTCAAAACTATGAAAGGCCTCAGTTCCAAACCTCATGAAATATTTCAAAAAGCTTGCAAACAAAAAATAAGACAACTGCAAAGAAAACAATACATAGGCATATCCTATTAAAACTGGTGAAAACAAAAGATAAAAATCTTCAAATAAGATCTGTATTCGTTTGCTAGGGTTGCTGTAAAAAGCCATCTAAGTGGCTTCAACAATATAAGTTTATTGTCTCACAGTTTGGGAGGTTAGAAGGCAAGATTAAGGTGTCAATGGGATTGTTTTCTTCTGAGGGGTATGGGGGAGAAATATATTCCATGCTTCTTTCCAAGCTTCTAGTGGTTTTCTGGCAATCTTTGGCATTCCTTGGATTTGGCTGCATCACCCTGATAGCTGCCTTTATCTTCACATGGCATTCTCCATGTGTGCATACCTGTGTCCAGATTCTCCCTTTTTATAAAAACATTAGCTATACTGGATTAGGGGCCCACTCTACTCCAGTATGAACTCATCCTAATTCCATCTGCAATATCCCTATTGTTAAATAAGGTCACATTGAGGTACTAAGGGTTAGGACTTCAACATACTAATTTTAGGGAGACACAACTGAACCTGTAGCAAATTATTGCCTTAAATAAATATGTAACTTTAAATATTAATGTAAAAAATAAAGACTAATAATTAAAAATATTCCTTATGAACAAGGATGTAATAATGCCAGTGAAACATTAGCAAACCTATTTGAGTGACATATAAGAACCATAATATCTCATGGTCATATGGGTATAATATCAGGAATATACAAGTTTGGTCAGAAGTCAAGCAATATATTGAATAATTTACCAATTTAACAGAAAAAAAGAAAACCATATGATTCTTTTGATACATGCATTAACATATTTGATAAAACCCAAGGTCCTTTCATAATAAAAAAATCTTAGTAAATTAGGAATAGGAGTTACTTCTTAACTTGATAAAAATGATTTTTTAAAACCTGCAGCCAGTATTACACTTAATGGTGATGTATTGAAACCTTTTATCCATGGAACTGAGAATAATTCAGGAAATGCACACTATCATCACTTCTATTCAACTATAAACTGGAGGTCCTAGCCAGTGTAATGAGAAGAGACAAGTACATAAAAACCATAAGTGCTGGGACAGAGGAAAGGAAAAAAGCAGTATTATCCTCAGTGACTTTTTATTTTTTGGCTGTGCTTCACAGCTTGAGAGATCTTAGTTCCCCTACCAGGAACTGAACCTAGGCCCACAGCAGTGAAAGCGCCGAGTCCTAACCACTGGGCCACCAAGGAACTCCTTCTCAGTGGCTTTTATACATAGAAGATAAAGATATTCACAGATTAATTTTTAGACTTAATATCTACATTTAACTAGGCTGCTGTATACACAGTTAATGTACAAAAGCACTGTTATTTCTTTATAACAACAAATAAATAGCAAATGAAACTTTGTACCATTTACAAACATCAAAAAAATCAAATGTCTAGTAATAATGCCAATAAAAAATATTTAAGGCTTCTATACTGAATATTCTCAGAAATTAAGGAATATCTCAGTAAATTCAGGAATATACTATGCTCATTCTCAAATTAATTCCTATATTCAACATTCATAAACTGATGCTAAGGTTTGTATGAAAATTAAAAGGACCTGAAGAGCTTTAAGGCAATCCTGAAGTAGAAGAATAAATCTTTTAATCAAGATTTATTACACAGTTACAGAAATTAAGAGGATATTAGTTAAAGATATTGAAGTAGACCAATGGAACAAAACACAGTCCAGAAGAAGACCCACCTATAGTCAGTTATTTGATTTATGACAAAGGTGACCCTACAGTGCAATGAAGAAAAGCTATCTTTTTTCTTCTTTTTTCAATAACTGGGTTGGATCCATTGATATCCATAGAGAAGAAAAATTTTGATACTCATGGCATCATTCACAAAATTCCGCTCTTTATAGACTGTAGTTTTTTAATAAGAATGACAGCTTCTAGGCAAGATGAAGTAACAGGCCTTTACTATGCTCCTGTCTGAAAAAATTGTTTTTTAAAACAGGAAAAAAGTATATCTATATCTATAGATAGATAGATAGATATTTTTAAAACATGCACATCAAACTATGATGGACAGTCATCTCCAAAGATAGGAAACAGATGAGGTCCAACTGTCATAACTTGCTGCCCAGAGAAAATCATCAACGTGTGGTTAGGGAGGGAAAATCCAGACATGACTTAGTGGTTTGCTGAATTGAGGAGATGGAGCTAGATGTCCATGAAGGCCAAAGCTGTTAGAGTCTGCAGGGCAAGATACCAGAGAGGAGAGAGCTTAATGAAGAGAAAACTCTCGAAATATCCAGAGGCCCCATTTAGGTGAGTACTGAGCAGCACACACATTTGAGGGGATCATCAGGGACTGGAAAAAGAACTACTGGAAAAAAATTAGAGAAAACAATCCTTGGTGCTCATACTGGACAGAAATGGAAGACTCTCATATTTCATGAACGTCAGATAGAGCACTTAGAAGAATTTTGCCTCAGTAGTGGGACAAAATTAGCCCCAGGTTAAATGCAGCCCTTGTCTTGCCTAATAAAGCTTAAAACTGAGACCCAGGGGCTTCCCTGGTGGCACAGTGGTTGGGAGTCTGCCTGCCGATGCAGGGGACACAGGTTCGTGCCCCAGTCCGGGAAGATCCCACATGCCGCAGAGCGGCTAGGCCCGTGAGCCATGGCCGCTGAGCCTGCGCGTCCGGAGCCTGTGCTCCGCAACGGGAGAGGCCACAACAGTGAGAGGTCCGCATACTGCAAAAAAAACCCCAAAACAAACAAAAAAAAACTGAGACCCAAAAGGATCAAACTCCAAGTAACTTAACAATGTACCAGAACAAAACTTAACAACAAGGTAAAATTTACAATTTCTGGCATCAAATAAAAAAAAATTATGAGGCATATAAACAAGCAGGAAAATATATCCCATTATAAGGAGAAAAATCAATCAAAGCTGATCCAATAATGACATAGATTACAGAATTAGTAGACAAGGACATTGAAAGCTATTATAATTATATTCCATATATTCAAGATGCTGCAGGAAAGACTGAACATACTGCAGAGAAACCTGAAAGGTATAAAGAAGACCCAATTTGCTGTAGCAGGACCTAGCTGAGACACCTCCATTATGCTAGCCCTTATTCAACCCTTATTCTTTCCGCCCATTCAATCAGTCTCCTACAGATGTTTTTTTCCCCCTCTCTTTCTTGCTTAATTGCACTCTGAAAATGACTGTCCTCTAGCGAAAGTTGTACTATGCACCTGATGTTTGCTTCTCCAAGACAACAGTCCTTAACACTCCTTTCCTTTGTGAGCATCCTTCATTCCAGAAAGAAGGTCACAGAGTGATAACCTGAGGACCACCAGAACCTGTTCCGGAAGTACCTGACGCCACCTCTAATGATCTCAGTGTCTCAGGAGGAAAGAAGAATGCAAGACTACGTCAGCCCTGATCCTTATCCACAGCCCTATTTTCCACTCTGAAACTATAAGATCCCTTCCTATTTCCCAGGAAGGGGGGCACAGTCTGGAGAGCGTTAGCCTGCTGTGGCCCCTTTGCCTGGCAAAGTAATAAAGCTACTCCTTTCTACTCCTCCAGATCTCTGTCTCTGTGTTTCTATTTGGCACCAATGAACAGAGGCCTGGTTTTTTGGCAACAAAATCAAGCTTCTAGAGGTAAAAAGTAAAATGATTTGAAAAAGTCATTTTCTGGGATTAGTGGGAGAATACACATTTTGAAAGAAAAGGTTAGTAAACTTAAAGATATGTCAATAGAAACTTAAAATTGAAACCCAGAGGGAAAAAAAGACAAAATAAAATGAACACAGCATCAGTACACTGTGAAATTTTTTCAGATGGCTGAATATGCATATTGTTGGAGTCTCTGGAGAAAAGGGGAACTAGGGGAGAAACAAAAAAATTAAGAAATAATGGCCAGATTTTTTCCAAAATTGCTTAAAACTACCAATCCAGAGATCCAATAAGCTCAAGAAATCCTAAGCAAAGAAACATAAAATTTCACCAAGGCATATCATAATAAAATTACTGAAGAGCAGTGACAAAGAGACAAATATTAAAAGCAAAGAAAAAATATGCAGTATGTACAGAGAAACAGATAACGATGACAGCAATTTTACCTGTATTATATAGCATTAGCAAAACAGAATATAATGGAAGACAGAAGACAGTGGAGCAACATTTTTAAAGTATTGAAACAAAAAACAAAAACAAAACAAAACCCTATCAATAAAGATTTCTTTACCCACAGAAAATATCTTTCAAAATTTAAGGCAAAATAAATACTTTTTCAAACTTAAAAAACTTTAGAGAATTCATTACCAGCAGGCTTGAATATTTTGCATCACAAGAAATGTAAAAGGAAGTTTTTCAGGTAAAAGGAAAAGGATGCCAGAGAGAATTCTGGATTATACAAGGGAATGCAGAGTACCAGAAATTGTAGCTGCAGGGGTAAATGTTAAATCTTGTTGTCATATTATTTAAATCACTAGCACATTCTCTGCTTCTTTTCATTATCCCACCTGTATGACTGGAACTGCAGCAAACAGTGATTGTTTCTTTTACTGTAAATTCAGTATTTACAGTAAAAATTATAATGTGCTGTATGTGATTTACAGCCAATGTAGAAGTAAAATTCATGACAAAAATAACACAGAAGCCAGGATAAATAGAAATACATTGTTCTTATACTAATGTGAAGTGTTATAACAGCACTGAAAAGTTGACTGTTAAGCTAAAGATGTATACTATGATTCATGTAGCAACCACATAAATAACACAACAAAGAGCAATAGCTAATAAGCCAACAAAGGACATAAAACCAATCATAGAAATGTTGAATTAATTCAAAAGTAAGCCCAAAAAGAACAACAAAAAAAAAAAAGAGCAAAGAACAGACAGGATAAATAGAAAACAGAAAGATTGTGTAATTAAACCAAATAATATCAGTAACTATATTCAACGTACATGGTCTGAACACCCCAATTCAATGGTAAAGATTGACAGATTGGCTAAAAAAGAAAGACTCAAGTACAAGCTGTTTACAAGAAACTCACTCCTAATCACAAATAGGTTAAAAGTAGGACAGAAAACCATATACCATGTTAACACTAATTATATAAGCCACATTAATCAAAAGAATGCAGGAATGGCTATATTAATGGCCATATGTGGGAGAAACCACAGAAAGGCTGCTTATGGCCTGGTACGATGATCATAAGTAATCCTAACATCTAGACAAAAGCCAGTGTGAGATGACAGATGTGACAGATGTGAGCCCATCAACCACATTATTTCTCTCCTTTTCATTACTCCACTTTTCGTGGCTGGAACTGCAGCAAGCAGTGATTGTGTTTTTATCTTTTGTTATAACAAATGTTATATTTAGGCTATTGTTTATAAAGAGTATTCACCACTGATGGGGCAGGAGGCTCAGAACAGAGGTTCAAGAGGTCATTGTCTCCATGGCCACATCTAGTCTGGCTGCACCCAATCCACTCTATGTAAAACAATTATCCAAATATAATAGGATGCCGACATTTTACTAAGTTATTACCTGTCTATAAAATCTAACATTCTCTCTTTCAACAACCTTACCTGGAACAGAGAAAGAGGCTATTGTTATAGTTTTTGTTGTAAGTAAATTACTTTATCTTGTTGATTGTCAGAAGACCTAATTAGCACATCAAAGGATACATGAAATCAAGTTTCTTAGTTAGAAAAAAGGTGTTTTTATTTAGAAAATACATTTCAGGACATGACCTTTTATTTTATAGCCTAAATAAGAATTTGGAATTATTAAAATGAAATTGGCTCGAGATAGAGTTATTTTTCTCTAGAAATGCTGTTGAGTGTATAAATGCTTTCATCATAGGCACTATTGCATTTAATTCTTGTATGGAATCCATAAGGCAGACAGAATTATTCCAATTTCATATTAAGAAACTGAGGCTCTGAGTAAACAGGTCCACTACTTAAATGCACATACTTAGTAAGTGACTGAACTAAAAATGGAACTAAAGTTTTTCAATAACAAAGTATCATTAGTGCTATATTACAGCTACCTCATGATATATATTGCTAATGAATTTATCCTGAACAATTGACCTTTAAGTGAAAATTATTTTAAAAATTATAATCTCTTTAAATCTGAAGGAGAGTAATGAGAAAAATGCTGGCTTATTCAGTATTGATCAATGTCAGAACAAGGGTCTATATATTTAACTATCAAATTGACTATTTTATTTTTCCAGACAAGTTAACCTAAATGAGTTGCCACCCATTAAGTTTAATCAAAAGCACTGGGAAAATATTTTTCGTTCTTGTAAAGACTGAAATCATGATTTAATCGCTCACTCTTTCAAACATATTTGCTCCAGTGTGATATGTCTCCTACTTTTTCAAAATAATGTACTTCAAATTATAATTACTTGTATCCTTAAAGGAACCATTTTTCCCAGGAGTCCCATTTTAGCCCTATTAATAAATCAATTAGAAGGCTTGTTGAACATTTATTTTCAGGTTAATGCATAAAATATAGGAATAAAATATATTATTATCCTAGTTCTCAACAGGTTGACAATCTAGAGTTGGGTATAACATAAGGGGAAACTGGCTTAAAAGGGTAAGGAGATAATGAAGAAAAATTAACTTTGAACAATGAGGAGTAATAATAAAAAAAGTGATAAAATTATCAGTATACAAACCATATTTTTAAAAAAACCCATATTCTAGATCTAAACTATACAACATCATCTAAGTGCTATAAGGTTTCTGAGTTGGGAAAATTATGCAGGCTAGGAGCTCCAGGAACCATCATGAACTCCAAAAATTACTATTCAGATGGACATTACTCAGGTGACAGGTATATTAGAATATCTCCCTTGGATGGAGACATGCTTATTATCATTGTAGAGATCCATAATATGTCAAGATGCCCTCTACTTCTCTACTCAGAATAAAGGGTCTCCTCATAGGTAAATTATTCACTCAGTGAGGTAAAATACTAGGTTAACAGTAAAGCACAGTCTAGTTTGATTATCAAGATGAAAGATGATGATGACTTGGACTTGGGAATAACAGTGGAGATGGACAAATATGGATGTATTCTAGTATATCTTGTACACAGAGCTCACAAAAGTGCTACTGAATTGAATATACTGCTGAGGAGAAGACATGGAGAGGAAAACCAACATATATTATTTAGTTGTATTGTTTTATTTGAGAAATGCAAGGTTCCTTCTTCAAATAGCAAAGACCTTCCTTTGTTTATTCTTCATTTTTCTCCTTCCATTTGATTAACAAGTAAAGAAGACTGTTAATTACTATTAGTAGTTAAGACCAGAGACAACGTTTTAAATATCTTACAGCTAAGAAACCTACAGAACATAAAAGTCAGGATTTGGATTATACTTAAAAAGTGGAAAATAAAAAAGGAGAAAAGACTCAGGATCAGCAATCCATCTTCAGACTGAACTATGTGAAAAAATAAAATTCATAAAACCTAAAGTTAATTTTAATGTACTTGCAAACACCAATATAGAAATGTTAAAATAATTATTCAGAAAAAATTAAAATTATGTAAAAATTAATGCCATTTCTGCTCAATTTTGCTGTGAATCTAAAACTGCTCTAAAAGTGTATTTCAAAAAATTAATAACGTGACCAGAATCTGAACAACCAGGTTATTCCTAAAAAAAAAAAAAAAAATGGAGGGAGTTTTGGGAGACTAAAAGAATTAAAACAGTTTAATTTTTTAATTGTATAAGTTGCAAATAGAATAGGTAATAGGTAGTTAAAATAGCTATCATTTATTGAGCATTTATTATTTGGCAGGAACTATTCTAAACACTTAACCCTCTTAAGTAATAACCTGTTTTAAATATGTTCTTCAAAAATTTAAAGAAAAATATTTTAAATACTAAAAAAACTAAAGAAAAAAATCACTTAAACAATTTGGTTTAAAAAGTAAAGAAAATAATAAGAAAGGTAACATATTTGATTCTCCTAAAAAAAAAAAAAAAGGATGTTGGTTACTTAGTTTTTCTATGTCTCTCTCATGTACACGTTATTAAATTTTGTTTGATTGTCTCCTGTCTCATGTCATTTAATCCTTAGACCAGCCAGAAGAACATAGAAGGATAGAGGAAAATTGCTTCCTCCCCTACAACTGGTGATGAAAATGGGATGCAACTTTACTGGCTGGACACTACTCGCCCCAAGGCTGCTGCAGTTAAGAGATCCAGGGACATCTGACAAAAGCAGAAAGTGAGAATTCTTACCATGTCTGTCTCTGGGATCTGTGCCTGCAAGGTATGTTGGAAACGAGTAAGAGTCCTTTTTCCCTTTTCTAAATTTAGATTGGCAGGAGAAAATATTTGTAGGGCTAGCTCCTGGACTAAGCAACTCTTGAGAAATTCAGTAGAGTACTCTTGGTTTGTTGATCCTTTACCTCCCAGAGATGGTTATTATATTTCCTTGTCTCTGTCTCCTGTGTCATTTGTCATAGAAGGAAATTCCATAGGGTAAGATTCAGGCACACGTCTTAAAAGCCTGTTGTTGTCTGAGCCAGCCCCACAGATTGGTGAGTCTGTGGGCCTTAGCAGACCAGTTTGCTGTGGATTAATATAACATGAGGTAAAAGCTATTCCTAAGGGATACATTGGAAGCCGCAATAGCACTATTGGTGGGCATAGATATAGCATTTAACGGCCATTAGGGCACTCGCCACCTCAAAAAGGCACCCATGAAAGGATAACTTGGTCACAGAACAGGTTAGATCACACTAGATCACCCACCAACCTCAAGAAAATTTCCATGCAATGAGGTACTCTGTAAAGCAACACACAAACCCCATCCTCACAGCACATCCCTCTTAGGTCTTAGCTTGGCTGTAAGAAACCCAAATTCAGGGCAGTTTGTCATAAGGGGCCCAGTCATTAAGGGACCTTTTTTTATCTCAACCTTCATTGCTTCTGCCCATTCAATGAAAGCCTTTACTTTCTTAGACTATCACTGGGAGTGAACTTTCTGGATCTTGTGAGGGTTGCCTCCTTTCCACTCTCTTGCCTTCTGGCACCTTACTCATTTGAGTGCTATAAGATCCTATTTGTCAATACCCAGATGATGGATCCTTTGAATTGGACAGATGTCTAAATCGGCAAATTTTGAGAGAACTCTCATCCTAAACAATTGTACCTATTTTAATTGGTAGGCAGAAACACCAAACAGCTTTTAACTTTCAAAATAGCTTCACTGAAGGATCTGTTGGGAAAGCTTATGAAGAATTAAAAATATAAAAGGTACCTAAGACAAAACACTGTAAGACTAATGTAACTCCTACTGCTCTACTCTTATCTTCCTTCATTTGGGTACCCATTCTAGTAATCCTCTGTCTGAACTGCCTTTCCATTCTGAAGAGATTATTAAACCATTGCCTTTGGAAATGGGATCACCTGAGGCTATAACCAATCCTCTTTAGGTTGAAGGCCAAATCAAGCATGATAATTAAAAATTTTCTTGGATTTTGCCAGCAAGATAACAGAGTAGAAGGATGTGAGCTCACTCCTCCTTACAAAAACACAGCTAACTGATGAACAACCATCAACAACAACAACACAAAAAATGCTGGAACCCACCAAGAAAGATACCTTACATCTAAAGACAAAGAAGAAGCCAAAATGAGATGGTAGGAGGGGCACAATTCTGAGAAAACCAAATCCCATACCTGCCGGATGGGCGACCCACAAACTGGAAAATATACACCACAGAAGTACTCCCACAGGAGTGAAAGTCCTGAGCTCCATGTCAGGCTTCTCAGACTGGGGGTCTGGAAATGGAGGAGGAGCCCCCAGAGAATCTGGCTTTGAAGACCAGCAGGGTTTGATTGCAGTAACTCCACAGGACTGGGGGAAACAGAAACTCCACTTTTGAAGGGTGCACACAAGGTCTTGGGTGTAACAGGACCCAGGGAAAAAAGCAGTGACATCATAAGGGCCTGGGACAGACACACCTGCTAGTACTGGAGGGTCTCCTGTGGAGGTGGGGTACACCTGTGGCTCACTGCAGGGACAAAGACACTGGCAGCAGCAGTTCTGGTAATTACTCATTGGTGTGAGCCTTCCTGAAGGCTGATATTTCCTCCCCAGGACCCAGCTCCACCCAACAGCCTGTGGGTTCCAGTGCTGGGACACCTCAGGCCAAACAACCAACAGGACAGGAACACAGCCCCTACCATCAGCAAACAGGCTGTATAAAGTCTTCCTAAGCATGGCCCTGCCAACCAGAGGGACAAGACCCAGCTCCACCCACCACTGGGCAGGGACCAGACCCTCCTACCAGTAAGCCTGCACAAGCCTCTTAGTCTCATCCATGAGAGGGCAGAGAGCAGAAGCAAGGAAAACTACAACTCTGCAGCCTGAAGAATGGAAAACACACTCACAGAAAGTTAGACAGAATGAGACAGCAGAGGAATATGTCTTAGATGAAGGAAATAGATAAAACCCCAGAAGAACAACTAAGTGAGGTGGAGATAGGCAACCTACTGAAAAAATGAATTCAGAGTAATGATAGTAAAGATGATCCAAGATCTTGGAAAAAGAATGAAGGCACAGGG